>NC_063188.1:75831101-76168601 GCF_023159225.1 Perognathus longimembris pacificus | reverse complement strand
AAAGGAAAATTGTGAGGAAAAGACCTTAAAGCACAGATACAATTTTTATAGAGGAAAAAAAAAGACTGTGGTACTGAGAATTAGAGTGACTCTTATGCAACCTTTTTAGTCAGAAACCATACCTAACTCCTACAGGTAGATGAGAACCAAGTACTTTGAAAAAGTACACAGCTTACCTTTAGCCAGATTCTAGAATTTCACTGTTGTGTCTGGAATTTAGCTAAATCTCAACAGAAGTGACATATTCCTTGAACTTTTTTTTTCCTTGAACTTTTGAATTTGACTACAAGTTTTGGTTTGTGTATTCCTTCATTTAGCTCTAGCTTTGTCTAGCCCATGTAAGACTCATTTCAAAGTCTCTGAGCTTACTATATTTAGTCTAGATAATTTAGGAAAGAAAAGACAGGCTTAGAACATGGAGAAGGGCTGCACCTGTGGGTTCTTGACAATTTTTATTCCTCCTAAGGGGAAAATCTTCCTGAAATTTCCTAAAAGATGCTTAAAGAATTACAATTTTGTTTTACTCTGCATCAGCTTTCTGCCAAAGAAAAATATCTATCATCCATGTTATATTTCGTGCTTTATTGAGTGCCTTTCACTTACCTAGGGTATTTTTATCATCATAGTTATTTTATGATTGAGGGAATGGAGCAAAAGCTGTATGGTTAATTGAAGGTGACATAAAAAACAGCATTTGTTTTGCAAGTCCTGATGATAGAAAATCTTAATCTTGTAGAGCTTACCTTTTACTAGACATCTCTGCTGAGAGAGCTCACAGGTAGTTGAAATTTACAGTGGCAACAACACAACTGACCACCTCTAAAACCTGTTATCTCAGAGAATGAAGCCCTCATCCCTACTGCTGTAACCACTTTGCCCTACTACCTACCCTATGTCAGTTTTTCATCTCCTGTTACCTGATAGCTAGACCCCTTTAACTAACTTCTAGGACTCTCTTCTGAGCTTGCTTCATCCTTCACGCTAGAAGGCTTTAACTAAAACATAAATAAGATCAAGTCATTAAAACTCTTCAATAACTTCACATTGCCTTTAGGCTAATATATAAATACCTTAGCACTTATTATGTGCCAAGTAGTGGCTTAACTGTATCATCTTCTGTAATTTAATCATGAGCCACTATACTGTATAGTAGTTGCTGTTATCATCCCTATGTGACAGATGAGGAAACAGAGACAGAGAGAACTAGCTAACATATACAAGTAAATATGCAGTTAGTAAGTGAAAATTTTGGGACTTGAGCCCAGGCAGTCTGGCTTAAGAGTTTGTGTTCTTAACGCATACCCTACCTCTCTCATTCCTTTCTATCTGCCAAGAATGTTCTTTCCTCCTTCCCATTGTTTAACATGCTAAATCCTTCAAAGCTTAACTCAAGAGTCTTCTCTGGGAAATATTCTCAACCTCTCCACATTCCTTTGCTACCTCTGATCCCCACCCCTGGCTGAATAAGGTATCTTTCTTCTGGCTTCTTATAGAACTTCTGCACACTAATCATAGCACTTGACACACAGCTTACATGTCTGTTCATGAACTTCTTGAGGTAAATGGGCTTGCCTTATTTGCCTTTTGTACCACCATATACATAGCACAGTGCCTGGCACACAGTAAATGCTTATTGAGTATTCTTCTTCTTGAAGATCTTTCACAATCAATTGGAGTGAGTTCATATTTACCAAAGCATACAAATTCACAAGTGACAGACTTCAGTACTCTGGATCTCCAGAAGTTTCCACAAAACTAAGAAGGGAGGGTTTCTAAATAGCATAGAATGGGTCTTGTAAAAAAATTGTGTGCTGATCATAGAGCTTGAATTCAGGGCCTGGGCACTGTCCCTGACCTTTATTCCTCAAGGCTTCTACTCTATCACTTGAGCCACAGCTCCACCTCTGGATATTGGGTGGTTAATTGGAAATAAGAGTCTCACAGACTTTCTTGTTGGGGTTGACTTTGAACCACATTGCTCAAATCTTAGCATCCTGAGTAGCTAGGATTACAGATTAGCCACTGGTACCCAACTGGATATTATATTTTTTTCTTCTTCTTTATTGTCAAAGTGAAGTACAGAAGGGTTACAGTTTCATATGTAAGGCAAGTACATTACTTATCCAACTTGTTACCTCCTACCCCATTTTTCCTCTACCTCCCCCCTCACCAGTTCCTTCCTCCCACCCATGAGAATTGGTTTTGTAAGTATTGATTTGGCAATGGTTTGTCTTTTTATCCTTTGTCTCTCATTTTTGGTATTCCCTTTACCTTCCCTAGTTCCAATACATGTCTATAACTTATCCGGGGTACTAAGATCAGTTATAGTAATAGCAGGAGTAAAGCCACAGGAAGGGAATACAAGAGAACAAAAGGTGCAGTTTCACATGGGATGTTGAAATTAGCTACAGCAATGATATACCACTTATTTCCATGGCATGGAGTTCATTTCACTTAGCATTATCTTATGCATTCATATGGGCATAGCTATTGAGCTGTTGTGCTCTTCTGCTATGTCTATCCTAGATATGTACTAATTATTCCCTATGAGGGCAACCATAGGGTTTGTGTTTCTTTGGGTCTGGGTCACTTCACTTAGTATGATTTTTTTCCAAGTCCTTCCATTTCCTTACAAATGGGGCAGTATTATACTTTCTGATAGAGGCATAGAATTCCATTATGTATATGTACCACATTTTCTTGTGGATCTTGTCTTTTTAAAGAAATATTTTAAAAAATCAGTAGTGGGACTTTAACTCAGGGCCTAGTTGCTGTCCATGAGTTCTTTTGCTCAAGATTAGTGCTCTACCACTTTGAGCCACAGCACCACTTCCAGTTTTCTGGTGGTTAATTGGAGGTAAGAGTCTCACAGACTTTCCTACCCAGGCTGGCTTTGAACTGTGATCCTTAGATCTCAGTCTCCTGAGTAGCTAGGATTATAGGCATGAGCTACCAGCACCCAGCTGGATCTTGTATTTTTAATTCCTGCTTTAGATAGATTTTCAAATGTACAGGAATTGTATAAGAATAAGATTTTGCAAAGACATGTCAATGTTCTTTATCCAGTTTTATCAATGGCTACTGTTTTCCCTATTTGTTTTATTTGCTCACTTTAGATATGTCTAAGCTATCATATACATACACATGCATATATATCAAATATATATCTGCATATGTATATGTTGATTATTCCTGAGCCATTTAAAAATGTGTTGTATGTTTCATGACTCATTTACTCATAAATAACTTTCCTATACAACCTCAGTACACGGTCAGCATCACTTTCTGTTTCACAATATATATTCCAATCATGACTGTCAAGTGTCTTGAATAGCATTTTTGTTTATTTGTTTCTGCTAGTAAAGTATCAAGTTTAAGATCACATATTAAATTTTGTTGTGTTGCATCTTTACTCTCCTTTGATCTAGAACATTTCCATAGCATTTCTTTCTCATACAATATTGGCACTCTTTGAAGAATATAATTCATTCTTCCTCCTGCCTTTTAAATAAATATATATACATATATGTATATTAGTTTGTCATTTGTGTTTACCTAATTTTTCTTCAGGATTATATTTAGGTTATATTTTACAGGTTGAAGTGTCACACAAAAAATATTAAGCTGGGTACTGGTGATTCACGTCTGTAATCCTATCTTAGAGGCTGAGATCTGAGGATTGTGGTTTGAAATCAGCTCAGGCAGGAAAGTCCATGGAACTTGTATCTCCAATTAACTAGCCAAAAAAAAAAAAAAAAAGAAATGAAGATGGGGTTCAAGTGGTAGAGCACCAGCTCTGAGAGAAAAAGCCAAGTGAGAGCATGAGGTCCTGAGTTTATGTCCCAGTACTGGACACTATAACGACAACAAAAACTGGTGTTAGGTCTACTTTAGGGAGTCATGAATAGATAAAAACATTATCCATAAACCTTGGGTAAATAGCTTATCTCTAAACTTCAGTTTCCTTTTTGCAAAATGAGGAAGATGGCACCTGCCTTAGTTAGTTATTGGAAGATAAAATGAAGTAATTTATATGAGAGTACCCTGGTATGGAGCAGGAGCATATAGCCTGATGGGCCAAATCAATATATCATTGCAGATAGCCATGTGCATGCTGAAGTCCAACGGCCTCGGTTCTCAACCTTGCTCAAGTACTTACAAGTACTTACAGTCTGCATGTTAAAAATAATCTCTGGATTTCTGATCCTTTAACATCAAATATTGACAATAGTTATGTCCACTTCAATTGCATTTAATTAGACTCTACAGGTAAAACGCTTAGAATAGTGTCGGGTTAAATAAGTATTTGTAAATGTTAGCTGTTATTATTAAATGTGACGTATTTCAAGGATTCCTGCATTACAAAAAATGAGTGTTTACTGTACTGAGAAATTTCAGAGGAACAACAATAATAATTAACATGCCCCCTAACTAAGAGATTTAAAGAAAACATTCAAAGATTTAAAGAAAACTAAAGAGTCCCTTATCAGAAACTTTTGGAACCTGTTATTTAGACTTTATCATAGTAAATCCATTTTGTTACACTGAGCTTAAGTGTCTTATCACAAGTCATGACCTTGGGAATTAGAACCCTGCTCTTCACTGACTTTTCTTCTCAAGTTAAATTGTTCCATGTTTCATCTCTATACCTAGCATAATATAATTCTTCTAAATTGGGTTTCTTGTGAGTGAAATGTTTAACTCCAAGTGTCATGTCCCCTTTCCCAGACAAAAGATCTGATAGACCTAATGGTAGTTAAACCTGAAACTATCTAACCACCTTTGATTTCCATAGGATCTAAGTACTAGAAGATCCCTCCCAGCTGTTACTGGATCATGAAGAGGAATTGAGGGACATGGAGAGTAGGGGGTGGCTCAAGTGGCCAGGCCCAGATGAGTACTTGGAGGGCAAGAGAGAGTGGCTATTTGCCAAATCCATAGAGAAATATGTTAATATTTTAATGCCAGGTTTCTTCATTCCAGTACATTCCAGTCATATATCAGTCCTGGGTCTAGTAAAGCATTCTTAGCCAACTATTTAGCACCCACCCCTAATGTTGTCATAGAGAAGTTTTAAATTCCTTCAGCTCTTTCTGCCAGCCATGATTAGGCATTCAGCCAATATCAAAGCCCTGAAAAGACATGGTTTAACTAACTCTTTAAAATATTCTGATTGCACTTGGTAGAGTATAAGTAACATCAATAACACTACTGTCTCCAAGTTGAAAATCATATGATACCTAAGTTCTTGAATTGATGTTATGTTCTTCTTTTTTTAAGTTTTTATTATCAAACTGAATTACAGAGAGGTTACAGTTTCATACATTAGGCAATGGATACATTTCTTCTACTGTTTGTTACCTCGTCGCTCATTCTCCCTTCCCCCTTCCACTTTTCCCTTTCCCCACCCACCCCATGAGTTGTTCAGTTCATTTACACCAGTTTTGCAAGTATTGCTTTTGTAATTGTTTATCTTTTTTTACCCTGTGTCTCTCGATTTTGGTATTCCCTTTCAATATCCTAGTTCTAATACCAGTATACACAGTTTCCAATATACTCATATAAGATACAGGGATAGTGTAGGTACAATCACAGGAAGGTGATACAAGAAGATCATCAATAATAGAAGCTACAGTTACACATGGCACGTTGAAAGTAGTTACAACTGTGATGTAACAATTGTTTCCATAACATGGAGCTCATTTCTCTTAGCAGCATCTTATGTCTTCATAAGGGTATAGCTATTGGGCTTTTGTGGTCCTCTGCTGTGACTTGCCTAAACCTGTGCTAATTATTCCCTATAAGGGAGACCACAGAGTACATGTTTCTTTGGGTCTGGCTCACTTCACTTAGTATAATTTTTTCCAAGTCCTTCCATTTCCTTACAAATGGGGCAATGTCATTCTTTCTGATAGAGGCATAAAATTCCATTGTGTATATGTACCACATTTTCCTGATCCATTCGTCTACTGAGGGGCATCTGGATTGGTTCCAGACTTTAGCTATGACAAATTGTGCTGCAATGAACATTGTTGTGCTGGTGGCTTTAGTGTGATTTTGTTTGTGGTCTTTTGGATAGATACCCAAAAGTGGTGCTACTGGGTCATAGGGAAGTTTTATGTTTAGCCTACTGAGGAATCTCCATACCGCTTGCCAGAGTGGCTGAACCAATTTACATTCCCACCAACAATGAAGTAGGGTTCCCTTTTGGCCACATCCCCTCCAACAATTGTTATTGTTAGTTTTCTTGATATAGGACATTCTTACTGGGGTGAGATGGAATCTCAATGTTGTTTTTCATTTCTTTTATGGCCAGTGATGTAGAGCACTTTTTCATATGTCTCTTGACCATTCTCATTTCCTCATCGGAGAAGTCTCTTTTTAAGTCTTTAGCCCACTTGCTGAGGGGGCTAGTGGTTCTTTGCAGTTTTGTTTTGGAGGAAGGTAATTTTTTAGTTCTGCATATATTTTAGATATGAGGCCATTGTCCATTGAATGGCCAGTAAAGATCTTCTCCCAATCTGTGGGCTTTCTGTTTATCTTGCGAGCTATGTCCTTTGCCCTGCAGAAGCTCTGCAGTTTGATGCAGTCCCATTTGTCCAACCTTTCTTTGATTTTTAGCCTTTCTGGGTCTTTGTTAAGGAAGTTCTGTCCTGTGCAAAGGAGCCCAAGTGTTTCTTCTACTCCTTCCTTTAGTGTTTTCAGGATGTCTGTTTTGATTTCGAGGTCTTTGATCCATTTGGAATTGATTTTGGTGCAGGGTGATATATAAGGATCTAGTTTTAGTTTGCTGCATGTGTTGAACCAGTTTTGTCAGCACCATTTGTTAAAGAGGCTATCTTTCTTCCAGACTATTGATTTAGCTCCTTTATCAAAGAGTAAGTAGGCGTAGTTCTGTGGGTTCATTACCGGGTCTTCAATTCTGTTCCATTGGTCTTCAGGCCTGTTCCATAGATTCTAGGGAATCTTCAGCTCCCTCATTTGATTTTCTGCTTCAGTTAGTCAGGACTGTAGGCTAGCTACTTGATTTCAAATCTCTTTTCCTTATGACTGGTCTTTCCTGATGATTTCCATGTCATCTCTTAGGTCCTGTATGGACTTCTTTACTTCATTAACTTCATTAATTTGGTTTTGAGTTCTGTCTCTCAAATCTTTTAGCTGGGAAGCTATCTTTTCATTTGACTCTTGAATTTTATTTATCCTTCTATTTGTTGAGGCCATGAAATTGTCTGTTACTTAATGGAAGGATTGCTGTATTGATTCAAGCTTTTCATTTATCATGTTTATCAGTAGACTTTGTAGAGCATTTTGAGGGTTCTCTTCTATGTCTTTGATTGACTGCTCTGCTTCCTGCTTGTTTTGAGTGAGAGATAAGACTCCATTGTTTACCATCTTTCTTGTGTTTCTTTTGCCCATTTGGATTGGGAATGCCAGTCTACAAGCACCGGTGAGCACCGTTTAAGGCCCAAAGCAGCCCTTACCAAGCACTCTTGTGTAAGTCTTAGAAGTTCACAATTATATACAGATATCTTGTATACCTGTATATAAAATTAGATTTGGTTTTCCTAAAGAATACAATTTCAATATAACAACCAATCCTGAGCCCTGTATTTAGTAGTTACTTATTTACTGTTACAACCCTATGAGCAATTCTTGTTCTTATATTAAGTTCTTTTTGGACTGGCTTTCTCTATGAACCCCTTTGATTCACTCAGATTAAGCAGGGATACCCTCTATCCAATAACCAGGAGTAAATAGAATCTGGAGGTCCTGGAAGTTAGTCAGGAGGGTAAGTTAGAGGTAGTAAAGAGAATAGAGTAAAATTTTTTTTGGGGGGGTGATGATTTTGGTTTAATTTCAGTGACGTGGAAATGTGGAGGCGAGTAGAATCAGTAGAGAGAACAAGGTTAAAATGATAGACAATGGAGAGTTAGCAGTAAAGAGTGGAGGTGTTATTCATAGGAAAGTAATTTTTAAAGAAAGAGAATGCAAAGAGAGAAATAAAGAAGAAATACTGGAAGACAGATGCACAAAACAGAGAAAAATTATTTAAAAAAATAAAAAGAAAAAAAAAACAGAAAAATGAACAACCAAAAAAAAAAAAAACTTGATAGAACAAACAGGTGAAAATGGAAAAGAAACAACAACAACAACGTTTCAGAAATGAAAATATAAAAAAAAAAAATAAAGCTTAAAAAATATTTGAGAAAAAAAATGGAGTCCTCCTTGTTTGGGTGGGCTTTCTACAGTCTCTGGTTTCCTTGCAATGGTCTGCAGTCTTTTTTGCCACTTGGCTGGTTTGACTTGCTTTCAGTTTGCAGGGGGTGGATCTGCTCTGACCCTCTTCCCCTGTTAATGACATCCTGGGTCTCTGTGGTTCCCACAGCTTGCAGGTAAGGCTTAGGCGTCCACTGTGGATGGGGGACTTGAGCAGTTTTGGGAACAGTGGTTCCTCCCGCCTGCTTTGGGGCCGCAACCTTTAAAGCCTGGCTTTGAATAGGCTGTGGACTCAGCAGGGTGGGGCGCCTCTGGCCTGGTTTACCCAGATGAGAGTTGCTTGCCTGGGGGAGGTTCCTCCCTCCTGGGCGGGGTGGCCTCCTGGGCAGAGCTGGCTATGGAATTCAGCTCCGTTTTGGGCTGGGAATTGGGCTTCCTCTGTGACAGGACCGTTTATCTGTCTCGGGAACTGTTTGTTTTCCCGTCTGGTTGTTCCGTGCTGCTGGTAGCTGCTCGCGGGTTTCGCTTTTAATTTAGGAATTCTGGCGGGCAGGGCGGAGCACCTCTAGCTGAGTCGAGGCCCAGGACAAGTCCCCCACCTGGGCAGGGGTCATTGTCCTGGGAGGAACTGGCTCTCACTGGTCAGTCCCTCTTGCCCTTCTCAAAGATGGCTGCTTTGTCCTCGCTTTCCCCAGGCCGGCTTTAGTTCCAGTCTGGTCTGACCCTATGCCAGTGTCAAAGATGGCACTTTGCTCTGGCGGTGGGGTAAGGGCTACCTCCCAAAAGCTGCACTATGGGTGCGAGTGAGAATGTCATTCGTGGGGTACTCACGCTTTCTCTGTGATTTCAGCCCGTCCATGCTCAGCCTGCAATCTGCGTCTGTACGCCGCCGTCTGGAGGATTTCTCCCCGTCTCCGATGAGTGCTTTAGCTGCAGGAAGTGTGGGGCGCTGTGCTGGCGCTGGCACTGGTGTGACGGCGGGATGCCGCCAGGAGCTCAAATCTGTGTTTTCAGACCACCAAAGTCAAATTTTCCATCCTGGCCAGAATCCCTGTACTGTTATAACTGTCTTTCTAGGAGTAAAAGTTTCTCTGGGATGGGAAAACTGCGATGTTGGAGGGAGCTCAGCTAGGGCTCTGCTGCTCCTCCGCTGTCTTCCCGGAAGTCCGATGTTATGTTCTTCTATTGCTGCTGTGTTTATACTTAAAGCCACCATGAGGTTTATGGGGATATTGAGATCTCACAGCTTGCTGGCATGGTGGAGTTAGGCTAGAGGGTTTCCAAATACTGAATATCCCTTGAGTAGTAGGTAACCTGTAGTTTGAGAACGGCTAGGGATGAAGATGAGTCCTCTTGGTTTGCTCCAATTTCTCCATCTTCAGTTGCCAAGTGAAGATGGTACCTTGAGTCCCTTCTATCCTTCTGCTCCCAGAATGAGACCTCAGATTGATGATAGAGTAGAGAAGGAAATATTTTGTGGACTTAGAATATTAATTCCTGTTGGAGAGGGAGCCCCTATGATTTGGGGCACCAGAGGTTTCAGACTCCCCTTGCAAGTCCCACAGGCTCCCCCTTGACCACCCAAGAAACACAGAACTTAAGCCCAATAGCCTAGAAACAAGACAGGGGACTGGAGGCCTCCTCTCCCACTTAGTCCATCTTTAGGCCTCCGGGCCCTCACCAGACAGAAGCTAGAAAATCTCTCAGATCCTCTACTCCTATCTTCTTTGTCTCCTGCCAAACATTTTCCTTCCACTCAGTTCCTAAGCTCCCTGGCTGGAACTGGAAGCCCCTTGCCTCTATAAGCACACAGTTCTGCTTGTCTATATGTTCTTTTTTATTTTTTTTAACTATTAAAAAAATTTATTATGAAACTGATGTACAGAGAGGTTACAGTTTCATATGTTAGGCATTGGATACATTTCTTGTACTGTTTGTTACCTCCTCCCTCATTCCCCCCTCCCCTCCCCCTTCCCCTTTCCCCCCATGAGTTGTTCAGTTCATTTACACCAAACAGTTTTGCAAGTATTGCTTTTGTAGTTGTTTATCTTTTTTTACCCTGTGTCTCTCGATTTTGGTATTCCCTTTCAATATCCTAGTTCTAATACCAGTATACACGGTTTCCAATATACTCAGATAACATTACAGAGATAGTGTAGGTACAACCACAGGAAGGTGATACAAGAAGATCATCAATAATTGAAGCTACAGTTACACATAGCACGTTGAAAGTAGTTACAACAGTGATATAACAAGTGTTTCCATAACATGGAGTGCATTTCACTTAGCATCATCTTGTGTGTTCATAAGGGTATAGCTATTGGGCTCTTGTGATCCTCTGCTGTGACTTGCCTAAACCTGTACTAATTATTCCCTATGAGGGAGACCATAGAGTCCATGTTTCTTTAATATACACAATGGAATTTTATGCCTCTTTCAGAAAGAATTACTTTGCCCCATTTGTAAGGAAATGGAAGGACTTGGAAAAAATTAACACTAAGTGAAGTGTGTCTATATGTTCTTGTTGGCAAGCCAAGCCTGCTCCCCTCTGGATTCCACATGCTCAGCTGAGTTCTTCCATCAGGATCATCACTTCTTCTCAGGAATGGCCTTCACAATCACAATCCTAACTGCTCCTGTCATTCTTTACTCCCTAGCCAGATTCTACTCTTCGCACTAATTTCACACATCATTCACATACCCACAATTCACCCATTAAGAGTGTACCTATTGGGCCAGGCATAAGTGGCTCACACCTTATAATCAGCCCTTGCTCCTCAGGAGACTCAGATCTGACAATCTCAAAGTTTGAAGCCAGTCTAGAGAAGAAGTCTGTGAGATTCTAATCTCAAACAAACTACAAAAAAAGGAGTCAGAAATGGAGCTGGGGCTCAAGTAGTAGAGTGCTAGCCTTGGAAAAATTATCTCAGGTACAATGCCCAGACCCTGAGTTTAAGTCTGAGTACTGGCACAAAATATTTCTTAAAAAGCTAAGCAAGGACTGGCACTTGTGGCTCAATCCTGTAATCCTTGCTACACAAGAGGCTGAGATCTGAGGATCATGGTTCAAAGACAGCCCAGGCAGAAAAGTCCTCTTGAAACTCTTATCTCCAATTAACCACTCAAAACCCAGAAGTGGTACTGTGACTCAAGTGGTAGAGCACTAGCCTGGAACACAAAATGGCTTAGGGATAGCACCCAGGCTCCAAGTTCAAGCCCCACAACCAATTTAAAAAAAGAAAAAAGATAAGGGACAACACTCAGTCCCTGAATTTAAGTGCCAGTATTGGCACAAAACAGACACACACAGTACAGAAATTAGTGATTTGGGGATATGGCTTAGTGGTAGAGTACTTGCCTCCTATATATGAAGCCATAAGTTCGAGTCCTCAGCAGCACCACATATATGGAAAAACCCAGAAGCGGCACTGTGGTTCAAGTTGGTAGAGTGCTAGCCTTGAGCAAAAAGAAGCCAAGGACAGTGCTCAGGCCCTGAGTTCAAGCTCCACGACTGGCAAACAAGACAAAAACAGAATTTAGTGATTTTTAACTTTTTATTTTTAAAGTTTATTTATTGTTATTTTAAAGATGATGTACAGAGAGGTTAGAGTCACATAAGTCATGTAAAGAGTACATTTATTTTTGAACAATGTCACTCCTTCCCTTGCTGTCTCTTAGTTTTACCTTTCCATCCCCATCCACAAGTTGTATCGTTCATTTTCAACATAGGGTCTAGTGAATATCACTGCTGTATTTGTTCACCCTTTGCCCCACCATTTCTATGCTCCCCTCAGCCTCCAAAAGACACATAAGTGAACAAACAAGACAAAAGGAAATGAAAACAAAAACAACAAAAAGAAAAAAACCCTTGTTCCCATTTCCTGAAGTTCATTTTGATAAATATTATTTCATATGGTCAGATTCACACAGTTCTTGAGCTTCTGCAATCCTATGAATATCTTCCTTTGAAAGGGATAGGGGAAATGCTAGGGCTCCTAGGCACAGGTCGAAACTTCCTAAGTAAAGATCTAGAATCACAACAAATCAAAGAAAGGCTGGATAAATGGGATTGCATCAAACTGAAGAGGTTCTGCATGGCAAAGTCCATAGCTGGCAAGAAAAATGGAAAGCACGTAGAACAGGATAACACCTTTACTAGTTATACATCAGACAAGGGTCTCATATCTAAAATATACCTAGAGTTCAAAAATTTGCACCATCCAAAAACATACCCTCAAAGAAACAATAACCCAATTAATAAATGGGCTAAAGACTTAGAGAGACTGCTCCAAGAAGTAAGAATGGCCAATAGACACATGAACAAATGTTTAACCTCTCTGGCCATAAAAGAAATGCAGATCCAAGCGACATTAAGATTCCATCTCACCCCAGTTAGAATGGCCATTATCAAGAAAACTAGCAGTGACTTCCGGGAAGACAGCAGAGGAGCTGCAGTGCACTAGCTCAGCTCCCTCCAGCACCGCAGTTTTCTCACCCCATGGAAACTTTTACCACTAGAAATACAACCAGCATAAGTTGTAACAGTACAGGGATTCTGGCCAGGAAGGAAAAATCGACTTTGCACGTCTGAAAACACAGATTCGAGCTCTGGGCAGTATCCCACCACCACGCCAGTGTCGGTGGCGCTGGCACAGCGCCCGTCACAGCAACCCACACTCCACGCAGGTAAAGCACACAGTGGAGACCAGGCGGCGGCTGGGCACGGACGAGCTGAAATCGCAGAGAAAGTGTGAGTACCCACGAAAGATATTCTCACTCGCGCCCACAGAGCAACTTCTGCAAGGCAGCCCTTCCCCCACTGCCAGAGCAAAGCGCCATCTTTGCCACTGGCATAGGGTCAGAACAGATTGGAAATAAGGCGGGCCTGGGAAAAGCAAGGTCAAAGGAGCCATGTTTGAAAAGGGCAAGAGGGACAGAACAGTGAGAGCCAGCTCCGCCCAGGAGAACGCCCCCTGCGCAGGCGGGAGGCGTGCCCTGGGCCTCGGCTTAGCCAGAGGTGCCCTGCCCTGCCCGCCGGAACTTCTAAATTTAACGCGAAAACAGCCAGCAGCTCCCGGCGGCAGGGAAACACCAGACGGAGGAACCTGAGACAGTTAAACGGTCCCATCACAGAGGAAGCCCAATTCCTAGCCCGAAACGGAGCTGCTTTCCATAGCTACCTCCGACAAGGAGGCTGCCCCGCCCAGGAGGCAGAAGCCTTGCACAGGCAAGCACCTCTCAGCCGGGTAAAACAGGCCAGAGGCACCCCGCCCTGCTCAGTCCACAGCCTATTCAAAGGCAGGCTTTAAAGGCCGCGGCCCTGCAGCAGACAGAGGAGCAAGCTGAATTCTGCCAAACCCAGACAATCAGGAATATAGACTGCAGACCATCACAAGGAAACCAGAGACTGGGGAAAGACCACCCAAACAAGGAAGACTCCTTTTTTTTTTTCTTTACCTTTTCAACATTTCTTAAACTTAAAAAAAAATTTTTTTTTTCAATTCAGAAACATCAGTTTTTTTCCTCATGTTTTCTATTTTTACCTGTTTTATCAAGTTTTTTTTTTCTTTTCTGTTTGTTTGGGTTGGTCCTTTATTGATTTTTTTTCCTTTTTATTTTTTTTCTTTTTTAAATAATTTTTCTCTGTTGTGTGCATCTGTCTCCCACTATTTTTACTTTATTTCTCTCTTTGTGTTCTCTTTCTTTAAAACTTACTTTCCTATGAATAACACCTCCACTCTTTACTGCTAACTCTCCATTGTCTATCATTTTAACCTTGTTCTCTCTAGTAATTCTACTCTTCTCGACACTTCCACGTCACTGAAACTAAACCAAAATCACCACCTCCCCTCCCCAATACATTTTACTCTATTCTCTTTACTACCTCCAACTTACCCTCCTGACTTACTGCCTGGACCTCCAGTCTCCAATGACTTCTGGTTATTGGATAGAGGGTATACCAGCTTAATCCGAGTGAATCAAAGGGGTTCATAGAGAAAGCCAGTCCTAAAAGAACTTAATATAAAACAAGAATTGCGTATAGGGTTGTAACAGTAAATAAGTAACTACTGAATACTACTGAATATCAGTTGTTATATTGAAATCGTATTCTTTAGGAACACCAAGTCTAATTTTATAGACAGGTATACAGGGTATCTATACATAATTGTGAACTTGTAAGATTTACACAACAGTGCTTGGTAAGGGCTGCTTTGGGTCTTAAACGGTGCTCACAGGTGCTGGGTAGACTGGCATCCCCAATTCAAATGGGCAGAAGAAACACAAGAAAGATGGCAAACAATGAAGTCTTATCGCCCACTCAAAACAAGCAGGAAGCAGAGCAGTCAATCAAAGACATAGAAGAGAACCCTCAAAATGCTCTACAAAGTCTACTGATAAACATGATAAATGAAAAGGTTGAATCTCTTCAGTCAATTATTCTAGAGCTTGAGGAGGCAAAGCAAAAATTAATGGATAATTTCATGGCATCCACAAATAGAAAGATAAATGAACTTCAAGAGTCAAATGAAAAGATAGCTAACCAGCTTAAAGATTTGAGAGACAACACTCAAAAAGAAAGTAAAGAAGTTAATGAAGTAAAGAAGTCCATACAAGACCTAAGAAATGACATGGAAATCATCAGGAAAGACCAGTCATAAGGAAAAGAGATTTGAAATCAAGTAGCTAGCCTACAGTCCCAACTAACTGAAGCAGAGGATAGAATTTCAGGAGCTGAAGATTCCTTAGATTCTATGGAGAAAGATCAAAAATCAATAAAAATACAGTCCAATCAACAAAACAGATCGCTACAAGAGATTCCAGACACGATCAGGAAGCCCAATTTAAGGATAATAGGTATTGAGGAAAACTTGGAGAAAGGGGTTAATGGGATAGGCAACCTATTTAACAGAATATTAGCTGAGAACTTCCCAAATATCCAGAAGGAAAGGCCTATAGAGATACAAGAAGCATTTAGAACCCCAAATCGACCAGACCAGAATAGGACATCCCACTGACACATTGTGATCAAAACAGGTTCAGTAGAGTGCAAGGAAAAAATACTCAAAGCTGTTAAGGCAAAGAAAACAATCAGATATAAAGGAAAAGCAATCAGAATTACCCCAGACTTCTCAGCAGAGACCATGAAAGCAAGGAGAGCCTGGAATGAAGTATACCAAACACTAAATAAAAATAACTATCAACCAAGAATTCTGTACCCAGCCAAACTCTCCTTCATAGCCGAAGGTCAAATAAAAGTCTTCCACAGTAAGGAAAAACTGAAACAATATATCTCCACCAAACCAGCTTTACAGAAAGTCTTCAAAGATGTAATATACAGGGATAATAATCAAGATCCCAATACAGACAGAGAAATGAACGCTAATTAGTAAACATCAGAACAAGAAATGGGAAGACACAGCTTTAAACAAGATAGTGATAATGAAAGGAACAAACGATCATCTCTCAATCCTAACTGTCAACATTAATGGACTTAATTCTCCAATCAAACGACATAGGCTCATAAGTTGGATCAAAAATCAAGATCCATCTTTCTGCTGCCTCTAAGAGACACATTATCCAGCAAAAGTAAACATCTTCTAAAACTGAAAGGCTGGAAACAAATCTAGCAAGCAAATGGCCCCCATAAGCAGGCTGGAGTTGCAATCCTAGTATCAGACGAAATTGACTTCAAATTAAAAAAGGTAAGAAGAGACAAAGAAGGTTACTACATACTAGTAAAGGGATCTCTCCTATAGGAAGAAATAACCATTCTAAATATCTACACACTAAATGCAGGAGCACCCAACTTCATCAAACAAACACTACTGACTCTTAAAAACACTCATAGACCCAAACACATTGATAGTTGGGGACTTTAACACTCCACTATCACCTCTGGACAGATCAACACGCCAAAAAATGAACAAAGAAACCACAGAACTAAACAATTGCATAGACCAACTAGACTTAATCGACATCTACAGAATATTCCACCCAGCAAGGACAGAATACACATTCTTTTCGGCAGCACATGGAACATTCTCCAAAATAGATCACATCTTAGGGCACAAAGAAAATCTGTACAAATTCACAAGTATCAAAACCATTCCCTGCATTCTCTCAGACCACAGTGGAATAAAATTAGAGCTCAACTCAAACAGCCACCACAGAAATTGCTACAATTCATGGAAACTAAACAACACACTGCTGAACCATCAGAGGGTCATTGAAGAAATTAAAACGGATATTCAAATGTTTATGTAATTCAACCAAGTTGAGGACACAAAGTACCAGCTCCTTTGGGACACAGCAAAGGCAGTACTCAGAGGAAAATTTATATCTCTGAGTGCATACATCAACAAACTGGAGAAAAATCAACTCAATAATTTAAGGAAGAACTTTAATTTCCTTGAGAGAGAACAACAAGCCAAACCCCAAATCAATAGACAGAAGCAAATAATTAAAATCAAATCAGAATTAAATCAATTAGAGACGAAAAACCATCAAAACAATCAACAAAACAAAGAGTTGGTTCTTTGAAAAAATCAACAAGATAGACAGACCCCTGGCAAACCAAAAAACAAAGGCAGCACACTCAAATAAACAAGATAAGAGATAAAACAGGTAACATCACCACAGAAATAACCGAAATTCAGAAAATAATAAGGGACTATTTTGCAAACCTTTATGCCAACAAATTCGAGAACTTGGAAGAAATGGATGATTTCCTAGAAAAAATTCATATCCCCAAACTGAACCATGAAGATTTAAACCTCCTAAACAGACCCATATCCAGTATTGAAATAGAAACGGCAATAAATGATCTCCCATCAAAGAAAAGCCCAGGTCCAGAGGGATTCACTGCAGAATTCTACAAGGCCTTCAAAACAGAACTCACACCAATATTTCTCAAACTCATCAATGAAATTGAAAGAGAACGTTCACTACCAGACTCATTCTATGAAGCCAGTATAACCCTCATCCCAAAACCAGCAGGGACTCAACACGGAAAGAGGACTATAGACCGATTTCCCTGATGAACATAGACGCAAAAATTCTCAACAAAATTCTGGCCAATCGACTTCAACAGGTCATCAAGAAAATCATACACCACGATCAAACTGGATTCATCCCAGGGATGCAAAGTTGGTTTAATATACGCAAGTCAATTAATGTAATCCACCACATCAACCGGAGCAAGCTAAAGAAGCACATGGTTTTATCTCTGGATGCGGAAAAAGTGTTCAAAAAAATCCAACACCCATTTAGGCTAAAAGCCCTGGAAAAACTGGGATTCCAGGGAACATTCCTGAATATAATCAAGGCAGTTTATGACAAACCAACAGCAAGCATAACTCTAAATGGTGAAAACCTAAAGCCATTCCCTTTAAAATCAGGAACAAGGCAGGGATGTCCACTCTCTCCCCTGCTCTTCAACATAGTACTAGAATTCCTAGCCAGAGCAATTAGGCAAGAAGAAAATATAAAGGGGATCCAAGTAGGTAAAGATGAAGTTAAATTTTCTGTCTTCGCAGATGACATGATCTTATACCTAAAGAATCCCATAGACTCTACCCCCAAACTACTAGAGCTGATCCAAAACTTTGGCAAAGTTGCAGGATATAAAATAAACCTTCAAAAATCAACGGCCTTTCTCTATGCTAATGACCCAAAGACCGAGGCTGATATCAGGAAAGCAACGCCCTTTGCAATAGCCCCCCAAAACATAAAATACCTAGGAATAACCTTAACCAAAGAAGTGAAAGACCTCTTTGAGGAGAACTTTAAAACCTTAAAAAACGAAATTAAGTCAGAACTAAGGAAATGGAAAAACCTTCCATGATCCTGGATTGGGAGGATTAATATAATCAAAATGGCAATATTGCCAAAGGCTATCTACAAATTCAATGCAATACCCATTAATATCCCAACACCATTTTTTGATGAAATAGAGGAATCAATCCAGAAATTCATATGGAATAATAAAAGACCTAGAATAGTAAAAACAATCCTAAGCAGAAAGAACAGTGCTGGAGGAATTACAATACCCAACTTCAAGTCGTATTATAAAGCTATAGTAATAAAAACAGCTTGGTATTGGCACGGGAACAGGCCTGAAGACCAATGGAACAGAATTGAAGACCCGGTAATGAACCCACAGAACTACGCCTACTTAATCTTTGATAAAGGGGCTAAAACAATAGTTTGGAAGAAAGATAGCCTCTTTAACAAATGGTGCTGGAAAAACTGGCTCAACACATGCAACAAACTAAAACTAGATCCTTATATATCACCCTGCACCAAAATCAATTCCAAATGGATTAAAGACCTCAAAATCAAAACAGACACCCTGAAAACACTAAAGGAAGAAGTAGGAGAAACACTTGGGCTCCTTAGCGCAGGACGGAACTTCCTTAACAAAGACCCAGAAAGGCTACAAATCAAATAAAGGTTGGACAAATGGGACTGCATCAAACTGCAGAGCTTCTACACGGCAAAGGACATAGCTCGCAAGATAAACAGAAAGCCCACAGACTGGGAAAAGATCTTTACCGGCCATTCAATGGACAAAGGCCTCATATCTAAAATATATGCAGAACTAAAAAAATTACCTTCCTCCAAAACAAAACCGCAAAGAACTAATAGCCCGCTCATCAAGTGGGCTAAAGACCTACAAAGGGACTTCTCTGATGAGGAAATGAGAATGGCCAAGAGACATATGAAAAAGTGCTCTACATCATTGGCCATAAAAGAAATGCAAATCAAAACAACATTGAGATTCCATCTCACCCCAGTAAGAATGTCATATACCAAGAAAAATAACAATAACAATTGTTGGAGGGAATGTGGCCAAAAGGGAACCCTACTTCATTGTTGGTGTGAATGTAAACTGGTTCAGCCACTCTGGCAAGCAGTATGGAGATTCCTCAGAAGGCTAAATGTAGAACTCCCCTATGACTCAGCAACCCCACTTTTGGGTATTTATCCAAGAAACCACAAACAAAATCACAGTAAAGCCACCAGCACAACAATGTTCATTGCAGCGCAATTTGTCATAGCGAGAATCTGGAACCAACCCAGATGCCCCTCAGTAGACGAATGGATCAGGAAAATGTGGTACATATACACAATGGAATTTTATGCCTCTATCAGAAAGAATGACATTGCCCCATTTGTAAGGAAATGGAAGGACTTGGAAAAAATTATACTAAGTGAAGTGAGCCAGACCCAAAGAAACATGGACTCTATGGTCTCCCTTATTGGGAATAATTTGCACAGGTTTAGGCAAGTCACAGCAGAGGATCACAAGAGCCCAATAGCTATACCCTTATGATCACATAAGATGATGCTAAGTGAAATGAACTCCATTTTATGAAAATGATTGTTATATCACAGTTGTAACTACTTTCAACATCCATGTGTATCTGTAGCTTCTACTATTGATGATGTTCTTGTATCACCTTCTTGTGATTGTATCTACACTATCTCTATAATCTTATCTGAGTATATTGGAAACCGTGTATAATGGTATTAGAAGTAAGAAATTGAAAGGGAATACCAAAATTGAGAGACAAAGGGTAAAATAAGAGAAACAACAACAAAAGCAATACTTGCAAAACTGTTTGGTGTAAGTGAACTGAACTCAGGGGGGGAAAGGGGGAGGGGGAAGGGGGGTATGAGGGACAAGGTAACAAACAGTACAAGAAATGTATCCAATGCCTAACGTATGAAACAGTAACCTCTCTGTACATCATTTTTATAATAAAAATTTAAAAAAAAAAAGAAAAGAAAACTAGCAGTAACAAATGCTGGTGGGAATATGACCAATAGAGAATGCTACTACACTGTTGGTAGGAATGTAAATATGTTTAACCACTCTGAAAAGCAGTACAGAGGTTCCTCTAAAGTCTGAATGTAGAGCTTCCCTATGACCCAGCAATTCCACTCCTGGGCATTTATCCAACAGACCACAAACAAAGCCACACTAAAGCTACCAGCACAACCATATTCATTGAAGCATTATTTACCATAGCTAAGATATGGAATCAACCAAGATGCTCCTCAGTAGATCAATGGATCAAGGAAACGTGGTGTATATACACAATGGAATTCTATGCTTCCATCAGAAGGAATGATATTGCACCATTTGTAATAAAGTGGTAAGTCTTGGAAACAATTATATTAAGTGAAGTAAGCCAGACCCAAAGCAGCATAGGTTGCATGGTTTCCCTCATTTGTAGTAATTAGAATGTACATTCAAAACTACAATTAAACACAATGGATGATAAAAGACAAAAAATTACACTTGGAGATGATAAACTAAACAGGACTCTAAACATTCACACAGTGAGACCAAAGGAGAATATTCTTAGGAAAGTATCACAAAGGCTCAATAGCTATGTGAATACGATCATATAAAATGATATTTATCAAAATTAACTCCAAGAAATGGGAACAAGAGTTTCTTTTGTTATTTTCCTTTTTTCTCCTTTGTCACTGTTTTTGATTTCTGTAACTTTTGTCTTGTGTGTAAGTTGATCTGTTTTGATGAGGGTAAGGAGGAAGCACAGGAATGGCAGGACAAAGGGTGAACAAATGCAGCAGCGATCCTCACTAGACACTATGGTGAAAATGAACTATATACTTGTGGGGGAGGAAGTCAGGAGGGAAAAACTGTGAGAAAATGAGGGAAGAGATGAAACTGTTCAAAATGGAATGTACTCATTACCTGACTTATGTAACTGTAACTTCTCTGTATGTTACCTTTACAATATTAATAAATAAAAGAATATTCTGCTTTGGTCTCACTCTGTGTGAATGTCTAGGGACCTGTATAATTTATCATATCCCAGAGTATTTTTTCTTTTACCATCCAGTGTGTTTACTTGTAGATTTATAGGCACAAAAAATGTGATGTGTGTGTGTGTGTGTGTGTGTGTGTGTGTGTGTGTGTGTGTAAATAATGGAATTCTACACATCCATTAGGAAGAATGACATTGTACCATTCATAAGGAAATAGAAAGACCTGAAATAATAATATTAAGCCAAGTAGCCAGACATAAAGATACATAGATTGTATGATTTGCCTCATTTGTGGTAACTAGTGCTTTTAGATTGTTTACAGTTAGTAACATAGCAACAATCAATTTTAGAACTATTTCTTTAATCCAAAAAGAAATCCTATATGGCTTTGCAATCTATTCATCCCCAGTACCCCTAGACAACCACTTACCTATTTCATATTTCTATTGATTTCTCTCTGCTGGAAACAATACTTGGATTTTGGCAGCATGGGTTTGATCCACGCTGTGTGAAACACTTCTCTCCGATTTAGTTTCCCTATTATAGAAAGAAGCAATATTGGATTCTACATCGTAGGTTCAGAATGTGGGTTAACTAAGCTAAACCATATAAGACACTTAGCAAAGTATTTGATTTTATTTCTGCTTTGCTTTGAGCCAAGATCTCCCCAGGGAGCCCAGGCTGGCTTTGACCTTGTGATTCTCCTCCCTCAGCCACCTGAGAACTCTATTGCAGGCATATGATACCACACCCAGGCTATAAAGTTGACTTTTTGAAAATGACTTTTCAGATTATTGCTGTCATTTCATCTAGTATGTTTTTATTGGGATGGAATAGAAAAGGATGTGAGTGATTACACAAGTGTTTAGGTACTATCCAATGTATGCCTGTATGTTTGTATTTGTATACATATACAATGCATGTATACAAGTATTTAGGTGATATACAATGTATATAGTAACCTATTAAATTAAAGTATAGACGATGCATCAGCTTGAGCTGAGTGCTGAAGCAGGTTGTGTGGGCTCTGCTTTGAGTCTAGCACAAACCCACTAATTTCTTCTTTTTTAAATTAGCACACATTGGTGGTACAAGGGAGTTTCATCATATTTCTATACATGCATATAATGCCCCCTGATCCACTCTCCCTCATCCCCACTTCCTGCTTCTTTAAAACACTTCAACCAGGCACCTGTGGTTCACACTTGTACTCCTAAGTACTCAGAAGGCTGAGATCTGAAGACTGTGGTTCAAAACGAGCCCAGGCATGAAAGTCTATAAGATTCTTTCTCTAATTAATCACTAAAAATACAGAAGTGGAGCTTTAGTTCAAAGTGATAGAGCAGTAGTCTTGAGCAAAATAAGCTCAGGTATAGTGCCTATACCCTGAATTCAAGCCCCAGGACCACCAACAACAAAAATAACATTTCAATATATTTCATTGTTCTATTTTCATATATGCATTTTAGATGCTTTGATTATATTCACCCTTGTTCATCCTCTCTATTCACTCTCGCCTCTTCTACTGGTATCTTCCTTCAATTTCTTTAGTGTATATGAACTGGCCAAAGGATTTTCACCATGGTATTTCATACATGCATGCATTGTACTTTAATAAGTTAACCCTCTCTATTGCTCTCTTTCCAAGTCCCTCTTACCTCTCTAATATATCAATAGCTTTTAGTGAGTTTCTTTAGGACATCTTCATACATAGACACAATGGACTTTTTTGTCAGTCATGGAGTTTGAACTCTGGGCCTGGGTGCTCTTTGTGATCTCTTCAGCTCAAGGCTAGTGCTCTGCTCTACCACTTGAGCCACAGCGCCACTTCCGGTTTTCTGGTGGTTAATTGGAGATAAGGGTCTCACACACTTTCCTGCCCAGGCTGACTTTGGACCAAAATCCTCGGATCTCAGCCCCCTGAGTAGCTAGGATTACAGGCATGAGCCACCTGTGCCCAGCCACAATGTACTTTGATATGCTTCACTCTCTAACATTCTCTTATTCTCACTCCCCTTCCCCATACACCTCAAACAGACTCACAGTTACAATCATATAATCATTTTCTCTCTCTTAACACATATGTATGTGCTCTGCTAGGTAGGCTGGCAGGACTGGAAATGACAGCAGTGACATCTGTCCCCCACATATGTTTTTATCTCTTCTGAAGTGGAAACAACTTTGTAAAGCCTTACCCTGACAATCACCAATATGTGGAAGAGGAGATGGCATGAGGGAAGAGAGGAGAGGGACTTGGCAAGACAATGAGAAAGGATAGAACCTCCAATTTAATAGAGCAACAGCAAAGCCAAATTCTAGTAGTTTTCAGATGGAGATTCATATAGGATCAGAAGATGGGGGAAGAAGCTACAGAAGGGTTAGCAGAATGAGCCTCAGGCAAAGTAGAGATATTCTGGGAAATCTAACAGAAGAATTCTACGTGAAAAGTAGAAAGAGGTGAATAGGAAATCACCCCAACATAAGCAAAACAAGGGAGCTTCTGGGGGGGGGGCAGTTTGTGGCAGGTAAATGAGATGCAAGTGGTATTCGTGGCACCCAGACTAACAAGTATTTCCAGTCTTATATTTGTAGGGTTGGTATTATTGCCATTTGTGTCGGTGGCTTCTCAGGGGTGCTTCAAATGCAAGAGAAGAGTGAGCCAGTGTGGACAGTCGGGGCATGGCTCTATCTGGGTTGAGGGTTATGATTCAAGGAGTCAGTGTGGCAATGCTGGCAAGCAGTCTAGAAAGGAAGGCGGGGGTTCTTTGAACTAAGCAGCTGGTGTGCTGAGAAGGACTTTGGCATATGGAGACCTGATGGCAAAAAGGAAATAGAGAAGCTCGAGGAAAAGAAAAAGGGTAGAATTGTGGCTTTAGTGTTGCATTGGAGAGGAGGGATATTCTGGGGACCATAAGATGGGCTGGAGTGTTGCTCAATGATAGAGCACATGTGAGCATGTGTGAAGCCCTGGGTTTCATCTCAGCATGGGGGATGCAAGGAGAGTTTAATGCACTGATTGTTGTAGGATAGGGAGCAGCTATTCAAAAGATCTTAAGATATCCTGTGCTGATTTCAGTCATAAAATCTTTCTTAACACTCTGCTGTTAATACCGTTATGGAAAGCACTGAGCTGTCTTAAAGGAAAAGGATTTGATTTCCTCAAAGTTAAATTTGGATTTTTTTCAGAATACATTCTGTTCTCCAGGCTTGGTCTTTCTTTGACTTTATCTCAGCTCACACTATTGTTATTTTTGTATGCCATTACTGGGATTTGAAAGCAGGGCCTAGGTCCACTGTCCCTTAGCTTTTTTTATGGTTCAAGGCTAGTGTTCTACCACTTGAGCCAAACCTTCATTCCCAGATTTATGCTGGTTAATTGGATCTCCAATTAACAGTCTCCTGTACTTTCCTGCTCAGGTTGGCTTCGAATCTGGATCCTCAGATCTCAGCCTCCTCACTAGCTAGGATTATAGGCATGAGCCACCAGCACCTAGCCCAAATCTTATTATGGTTTATAATATGCTGTGTGATCTGACCCAGTCTATCTTTTTTAGATTTTTTTCCTATAACTCTGCCTAACCCATATATAATTAAACCCTATTTATTCACTACCCCCAAATTCAAAAGTCATCCACAATCATTCCCAGGCTAGAAGAAACCCATGTTAATTTACTTTCAGGGCTCTTCATAATTTTTCTTCCAGGAATATGTTCTAGTTTATAATTATGAAGTGATTTGTGCGATTATTTGAATTAAAGCCTTTCTCCCCTACTGTGCCTTAAGCTCCATGACAGCAGAGACTGTGTCTATCATCTGTTTCTTTGATTAATGTAAACCCAGTCTTTAACAAAACTTGCTTTCAATAAGTTTTTATTTTAAACAGGCTTTGTTGTGGTATGATTTATATACAATATGCAAGAATACATGGGGACTCATCTTTGGGGGACCTTCTCTTCAGTGTCTCTCAGTGCTTTCCTTCCACTTTAATCTTACTCTGTTTGCTTAAGAAACAACAACAGTGTATGACTGTAAAATGTTCATACTCATTACCCCCAAAATGTCCTCATGCTCCTTCAGAGTCTCTCCTTTCTAAAGACGTACTTTCTGTCATCATGTACTAGTTTGCATTGTCCAATTCTGTTTTTGGAAGTAGGAAGTTGTTTTTGTTGTTGTTGTTACTTTTCCCTCCAATTCAACCACCTACTTCTTCCTTTTTTTTGGTAATAAGATTGATAGAGCAGAAAATTTGCCACTTAAGATGGATAGTTCAGTGACATTAATTACAGTCATAATGTTGCACAACCATCATCACTATTTCCAACCCATTCTTATCAACAAAACAGAAACTTTGTAAAGCAGTCAACAGTTATCTCCTCATCACTCCCTCTCCCCAGACACTGAGAACTACTGATAACTACTGATACTTTCTTGGAATTTGCCCCTTCTAGCTATTGCCTCTAAGTGGAGTGAAAGTATTTTTCCTCTGTACCTGGTTTATTTCACTTAACATAGTGTTTTCTGTGTGTATGTGTATTGTAGCATGGATAGAAACTCTGTTCCTTTATCATGGTCTAATACTATTCTATTGTTTGTATATTCCACATTTTGTTTAGCTACCCATCTACTGATGGACACCAGAGTTACTTTTACCTTTAGACTATGCTGAACCATGCTACAGTGAATATTACTGTACAAGTATCTATCTGAAATGGCTTTCAGCTATTTTGGATATGTATATGGGAGTAGAATTACTGTGTCATATAGTAATTCTATATTTAGGTTATTAAGGAATCATCAAACTATTTTTCCACAGGGATTGAGCTATTTTACTTATTGTATTTCATTGTCTTAATTATAGTCAGCCCAATAGGTATAAATGGGTATCTCACTGTAGTTTTCATTTGCATTTCCCAGATGACAGATGATGTGAAAAATATTATTTGTGCTGCTGGGATTGCACATGCAGGACAAGTGCTCCACCATGAGCTACAACCCCACTCTTGAACAATTTTTATATACTTATTATCATATATTTATTTTCTTGGAAGAAAGGTCTATAACTTTTTGCATATTTCAGTTGTGTTGTTTGTGTTGAGTTGTAGGCCTTTATATATTCTCAATATTAAACCCTAATTATATATATGGTTTTCAAATATTTCTCATGCTATAGATTATCTTTTCCCATTCTTCAAGTTTTTCAAACCCCAGAATTGCCAAAAGTAAACATAAAAGTTTTAAATTTTGACAAAGTCCAGTGTATCTACTTTTTAGGCTTTCTGCCTGTTTCATTTATTTATTTTTTATCATGAAAGCGATTAGAATTTGCCAAATATTCTCTCTGAGTGAATAGAGATTATCATGTGGATTTTTTTCTCCCATCTACCGATATGGTATGTTATACTGATTTTTTTTTCTTGTGTTAATTCATTCTAGTATTTCTGTGATAAATCCTATGTGATTATAGTGTATAATTATTTAAATATGCTGTTAGATTCAGCTAACTAATATTGTTTTGTCAATCATCAGGCTTGAACTCAGGGCCTGGGCACTATTCCTGAGCCCTTTGAGCCACAGCACCACTTCCGGTGACTCGCTTTGAATTGTGATCCTCAGATTTCAGCCACCTGAGTAGCTAGGATTATAGGCATGAGCCATCAGCACCCAGATCAGCTGGCTAGTATTTTATTGAGATTTTTGCTTCAATAGTCATATGAGTTATTGGATTGTTATTTTCTTTGATGTATAATCTGAATTGGTATCAGGACAGTTCTGACTTCTTAAGACCAAATTAGAAAATGATCATTCCTTTTTATTTATTAGAAAAGTTTAAGATGTATTGGTATCCAATTTTCCTTAAGTGTATGGTTAAATTTACTATTGAAACCATAGGTCCTGAACTTTTCTTTTTTGGAAGTTTTGATCTTAACATCATTGATTAAATATTTTCAGTTTTTGTAGATGTGTTGAGATTTTCCATTTCTTGAGTTACAGTAAGTAGCTATGTCAAATAATTTATGCATTTTATCTAGGTTATCTAATATTTCAGTATAAAACTCATTATTTTTGTTATGCATGTATGTATATATTTAGACATGCTCTTGTTATGTAGTATAAGTTGGTCTCATACTTATGATCCTCTTTCTTCAACTTTCGGGTGCTGAGATTATATGCACATACCATACCCACCCCATAACATTATTTTTGAATCTTTAATATTTCTATGCAATTGACAATAATGTCCTCTTTTTAATATTTTAATTCATTATTTTTATTTTCTCTTTGTCAGAATATTTGAAAATTTGTTTTTTAAAATTTTTTCGGAGGAACAACTTTTGTCTCATTTTTTATTTTATTTTTACCTTCTAGTTACTATTCTTTTCTTCCTTCTACTAGCTTTGGTTTTAGTTTGTTCTTTTATTTCTATTTCCACAACTGTGAATTTCAGTAACTGATTTGAGATATATCTTCTTTTTAAGTATAGGCTATGTATGTATATGTGTGTGTATGCTACATATCCTATATATTTCCCTCTGACCAGTTACATCTTATACATTTTGATATGTTGTGTATTCATTAAAGATCTGTTTCTTAGCTTGTATTTAGCTAATTCTTTGTAGCAATTCTCTTGAACATAAAGCTTTAAAAAGAGAAAAACATCTTACTCTGTTTGCAGATTGGCTAGGAATCGGTCCAGGATAAAAGTTTAGGGCCATAACAGCTATTTTCTGAACATTTACTTTACTTTAGGTATATATGTGGCCTTCTTAATCCCCCTTTATGCATGGTGCTTTTGAACGTTCTAATTTCCCAAAGAAATTCTCCCAGGTTTCCATTCCAGGATTTAGCTAATCTGTTACAAATTTTGAAAAGTAATCATTTATCACAGCAATCTGTGGGTGGTCAGTTCATCTTGCAGTGTTTTCATGTAATATCAAATGCATTTCCAACTTTTTCTAAATTTACCAAAAGACTAAAAAAAGAGATAAATATCTTGTGTCCATCCTGGTTGTTCTCAGACAGGTTAAAACATACATGCCTAATATTTATTCAAATAAGTCTCCTCTTTTTTTCTGATTCTAGGGTCCAAGGTCTCACACAAGGAATATGGGATAATGTTGTTGCTGCACAAAGAGGTTAGGAAGGGCCACTCCAAAGCCCACAAAGATTTCCCATAAGCACTCTAAGTGATTCTGGTAAAAACTTTAGTTAGGAACATCTGATATAGACATGTCATGTGTTTATACACATGGCTTATTCCCTGGGGTATAACTGGTGACTCTGGCATTCTACAGCATGTCTATGTCTAGATTCTTGGAGAAATATAGAATAATATTTAGTCATGAGTTCACCTGTAGTCATCTCTCACTTAACTACTGTGCCCAAGAAAGAAGACAGTCACAGTTACTCACCATGTGCTCCACAGTCCTTATAATAGTGTATTTTTGCTAGGTGAATCAAAATCTAAGTAGAGCCAGACCAGCTATCACTGGACACATATCCTAGAGTAATCCCATTCTACAGAGATTGGGTTACTGGAATTAACAGACATGGAAAAGGCCATAGACCAAAACTACAAAGACTAAAAGAAATTCAAATGACAAATAAAATATATTTGGGGAAGTAAACAATGATTTTTCCAAGCTGGAGAAGCTAGACACATGTTCTGTTTAGAAGTGCACAGGATTAGGAGAAACTATGGGATTTGTTGGGATGCTCCGTTTGAACAGCAGGTATAGTTTCAAGTCAGAATGTATCGTTACTTTTAGGTAATAATTTTTGATATTTTTATAAAGGTGATATACAGAAGGGTTACAGTTATATAAATTAGGCAAAGAGTACATTTCTTTTTGAACAATGTCACCCCTTCCTTCACTCCCAGTTTTTCTTTCCCATCCCCACCCATGAATTGTGTAGTTCACTTTCAATGTAGTGTCCAGTGAGTACCACTGCTGCATTTTTTCATCTTTTGTCCCACCATTTCTTTGTCCTTCCTTACCCTCCCAAAGATACATAAATGAACAAGACAAAAAGAAAACAACACAAAACAAGAAAAAAAAAACCCTCTTGTTTCCATTTCCTGGAGTTCATTTTGGTAAGGTTGTATGTTTTCATAGGAACTTTGGTAGTGAGTAGTGAAGAGAATTAGGAGTATAATCCCTACCTCTGGCTGAATACCAACCCAAGTGTCTCATCCCTGCCTGTTCCTAAGTTCTCTTGGCCAACAATAACCAATCATCCACAGAATTGGACTTGAGGGGGTAGAGGAAAGGACAAGCTCTCTGAATCAGCAGAACTCTCCAACCTCACTGTCCAGGAACAGGGTGCTCCAACACAAACAGATGAAAAGTCTAAACTAGAGTCACCAGAGTCCAAGGCAGGAACACCCAGCCCCCCACACTCACATGGTCCTCTAAGAGTTCACATACCATACCCCCACACACATTCTGTGAGCTGAAACTTAGCATGACTATATTCTCAAACAACAACAGCAGAGCATTTATTCCCCCAAAGGGACAAGGTCAAGAGAAAACACCTATAATAATTAACCAAGTCCATGGAAAACTCATTTAAAAATACCCCCCATGGAGCTTTAGGGCAAAACAACAACTTGGCAAATATTTGGTTATAGTTCATAGTTACTTCTTTTGCCCTTGATACATTACTGTGACTTTTCAGCCTCTGCTAATCTTGCTCAGCACTAGTGGTTCAAAAATTAAATTTGAGGTATATGAATGGAATTGCTCCTATTTGCAGTTTTGATATGTGAGCCATACTGAGTCCAGTAGATCCCTGTGTTGAATTTTGTCAGTTTTCACCCTAGCAGAGGGAATAGGAACTATGTCAGTTAGGGAAACAGCCTATATAAAATGTCCATATATAACATGTAATAAGGAGGGCAATAGGGAAACATGAATGACCCAATGGGAGAAAATGAGTCAATCTAGACATTAGCACTAGTAGTAACCTACATACTACTCCCATGGCTACAAGAAGACAAAGATTCTATCAACTCTTCCATTACATTCCTTTATTTGCTCATTTGCCTAAGTCTAAATAAATTTCATTGCAATGCCTACCATCCTCCAATATACCACATTTTCCCCCAAGCCTCGCAGTAACCAGGTCTTCTTGCCTTAAAGGATGTCCACTCATTCTTCAATATTCAATCCAAATGTTTCTCCTTCTGTGAAAACTTTCTCAATCTTCATCTTCTCCAAGAAAATGTAGTTGCTTATCTCCTCTGACTTCCCATAATACAACACCATCTCTATTTCAGCACTACAATGCCTGATTAAATGATATTTATCTGTCCCCTTTCTAGGCTATAAGGTTCTTGAGGGTAGATAAATGCAGTATTTTCTCTCAGAATTCTCAGTACCTAGCTGCTGGACACCTAATAAAGGGTTGATTAAAAACATCTGAGGCTGGGACTATGGCCTAGTGGCAAGAGCGCTTGCCTCATATACATGAAGCCTTGGGTTCGATTCCCCAGCACCACATATATGGAAAACGGCCAGAAGGGGCGCTGTGGCTCAGGTGGCAGAGTGCTAGCCTTGAGCGGGAAGAAGCCAGGGACAGTGCTCAGGCCCTGAGTCCAAGGCCCAGGACTGGCCAAAAAAATAAAATAAAATAAAAAATAAAAACATCTGAATGCATAGATGAATCAATAAATGGGTAATATTGCCATCATATCTCTGCTGCCTTATAGTACAAAGCAGATTTCTTTCCTTTTTTGTATTTGAAAGAGTTTAGAGCTCATGGCTTTAAGGGTTTAAAGGAGAGAAATCTGATAGATACTCTCAATTAAGAGAGACATAAAGAGATACTTCTACAACGACAGAAGGCAGAAAGAATCTAGAGGGGAGTTCATAGGGCAGAAGACAGGAAAAATATGAAGAAGGCAGTGAAGAGTAACAGCTGATTAGAAAGCAGTGCAGAGAAATGCCATTTGGAGGTATAGTGTTCCAGTTGAGATCAGTTTCCTAGGGACTTAAGGAAGAGATAGATTTCTTAAGAGACTGAAGGGGGTAAGTTCAGTGGTGTACTGGTAAATATTTAACAACTAAGTCTCTGAGGCAGGGGGAAGTCTTAATTTGTAGAATTTGCCACTCCTTGTAAATATGCTCCCCTGGCCAATTTCAAGCTACCAATATGACATCACTGGCTGCAGAGTTGACAGGAGATGCTCTACAGCATAGCATTCTAGATGACTTCCAGCATGCAGACAAAAGAGACAAATATAAATATAAATAACTCCAAAATCATAGTTAATGTTGTATGACTAATGGTCATTAATTATGTTTATTTAATTATAAGTTTGTGTACTTTCATTTTGAATGATGGTTGTGTTTAACAACATCCTTGCATATTTCCTGAAAAGTACACAATCAGCTCTCAAGAGCAGATGCAAACTAGAAACTCTGTAGTTAACTCTGTGTTCAGACTGCCTGAGGACTCAAGAGTAGCACAAATAGGCAGTGAGATAAGGACTGCTGGGCAAATGTAGTATATCTATCTTCCAGAGGATTGGGTCAGCTAAGTGATTTCAGAGAAGAAACTATATTTGGTAGCTCCAAATAGTAGATTGCTCCAAAACAAAATGCCTCTGACTCATTGAAAAATCTTCCTTATTGGTGAAAATTGTCTTTATTTTTAAAGTTGTTATTATAAAGGTGATGTACTAAGGAAAATTGTCTTTATTGATTGAGATTAATCTGGTATTCAAAACAACTTGTTCTTTTAAAAGCATCCATTAAGTATTTCTGGAATGGGATATATTTATAGAGATACATATGTAAATTTTACAAAGGAGTAAATTACACCATAGGAAGGCACAGTACCCAGACCAAGATCACACAGCTCACGAGAGCAGATCACAGATTTGAATCCAGGTGTGTCTGATGCTCAAATCTCCCAGACTTTTCTACTAACCCCATGCTGCCTTAGGAGCTATCTGTATGTGATGTCAAAGGATTAAATTAGAAATCCTATGCTTTGGGGATAGTCACTTGGGAATTCTGAACTCAAGCCTGTAAGATTTCAAAGTGAGATTCATGACCCTTCTTATGTCAGACATAACTGGGAAGACTCCAGGATGGTAGATTAGAAGCTTGTAGCAATCATAAATTTTACTGAGAGTTAGATTCAGAACAGTGGGAGAGTAGCTACCCTTCCAGGTAGATAATGTTGAGAAGGCACTTAAGTAAGTTTAGTTAAGAGAAAATTAATAAAATTTGGAGATTCTAGAAAGTAACAGAGTGAGAAAGAGCACCACACCACCATATACAACATGGTGGCAAATGGTGAAGGTAGAGGGAAAAGAGAAAGTGGTCAAACTCAGAAAATACAAACAACACAGAGCTTAGTACCATGAAAAAGGGTAGCCTGGACAGGGGACTAGAATCTGCATAGTGTACTAGCACTAGAGGCAAGTTCTCATCTAATACTTAAAGGCAGTAAAGTGTCAGGGAACCATTTTAGAAGGTCTCGTTCCTCAAAACTCAAAGGTTAAAGGCCACGTTTTCTTATCTCTGACTAACTACAGCAAGGTTACAAGCAGATCCAGCAAGCATTAGCCTAAAGAACCATCTGGATTTGGAAGATAAATTAACACAAAAGGGAACAATGGTAGCTGCCCATTTAGAACTCAGTTTGGGAAGTTAGCTACAGAGACCTCAGGAAGAGCAGAACCAGAGGTTGCAAGTGTGGGGGTTGTTTTGGACCACTAAAGTAGCAAGAGGAGGAGCATGTGGTGGGCATTCATAGTGGGAAGGGCAAGGGTAGAGCTAGGGAAAAATAGCCATGATAACCCACAGAATTCTCTGTGGGCCCCAGTCAGTAAGACTGATTGCAACCCATGTTTCCTTACCCCACCCCATATCACGTTGACCAGAAAGCCAACAGAGAGAATGTCTGCACTAGTGGGTTTTCTCCTTTATTCTTTCTGAGCCCCCACCCTGTGAGATGCTGCTGCCCATCTTCAGTTGCCAAATCATTAGATGCTTTCAGCACATAATCCCTCTTATACTGATACCAAACACTTGGCTTCTTTATAATAGCCCTAAGCTCTTGAGGAGTCCTACTTTCCTTGGCCTTATCTTTACACACACAAACACTTCTTTTCTCGGTAAAGTTTTTTTTCTGGTTTGGGGCTTGAAATCAGGGCCTGGGCTCTGTCCTTGAGCTTGTGTGCTCAAGGCTAGTGCTCTACCACTTTGAACCACAGCTCCATGTCTGGCATTTTCGTGGTTAATCAGAGATCAGAGTCTCACAGATTTTCTTACCCAGGCTGACTTTGAACTTCAGTGCTCAGATCTCAGTTTCCTGAGTAGCTAGGATTACAGGCCTGAGCCACCAGCACCTGGATTACATAGGAATTTTTTCAAACCTTTCCACTGTACATTTCTTTTTGGTTTTTAATCACAATTCTCACTACAAACCATGCCAAAAGTAGCCATTAATAATAATGTCACCAGCTGAATACTAGGCTGCCTTGAAATTTCTTCCACCAGATTAATTAGTCCACCTTTAAATTTAGTCTTCCACAGATCTTAAATGATGGGCAAAATGTAGACACATCCTATGAAACAATGTAACCTGAATGGTTTCTAGTCTATTTGCTCCCTTTTCCCATCTGAAACCTCACAAGCACAGTCTTTACTTTCTTCAATCTTATTGGCATTCTGGACTTCTAAACTCCACAGAATTACACATAAAATTGATCTGATAGCATCCTAGGCTTTCGTTAAACTGCTTCTCCAAATCCTTTTAAATTCCTCCCACAGACCAATTCCAAACGCATCTAAACTACATAGTTGGGTATCCATAGCAATAATACCACTTCTCTGGTAAGCAGTTTTTTGGTTTTTTAATTGTAAAGTCTTATTGCAAAGCATTGAGTACATTTCTTTTGGACAGTATCACCCCTTCTCCCAATTTCTTCCAGTTTCTTTTTCCCTCTCCACCCTCTCTTCCTCAAGTTGTATAGTAAATTTCCAACGTAGTGTCTAGCATCACTGCTGAATTAGTTTTCCCTTTGTACTGGTAAGCAATTTTTGTATTGGTAAATTTTTCAGTGTTGTGAAAGATTACTTAAACAATTGGAGGAAAGATTTATTTTGGCTCAGGTTTTCAGAAGCTTCCGTCTGTCATGGTGGAGAGGGCATGGTAGAACAAAGCCGCTCACATCAAGATGGCCAGGAAACAGAGATTGAGAGAATACATCTGATAGTGACATTTATCCTTTTGCCTCCTTTTAGACCTCCATTTTGTGAGAAGTGATCACTCATATTCAGGGCAGGTCTTTCTTCCCTAGTCCATCCCCTCTGGAAATGCCCTCCCAGGGACACCCAGTGGGCTTTACTAATCTACTAGGCATTCCTCAGTATAATCAAGTTAATAACCAAAGTAAGTCACTTTGTATTGATAAAAAGAACAATCTAGCCAGTCACTGGTGGCTCACGCCTATAATCCTGGCTACTCAAGAGGCTGAGATTTGAGGATCACAGTTCAAAGCTAGCCCAGGCAGGAAAGTCCATGAGACTCTTATCTCCAATTAACCACCAAAAAATAAAAAACTGGGGCTGGGGATATAGCCTAGTGGCAAGAGTGCCTGCCTCGGATACAGGAGGCCCTAGGTTCGATTCCCCAGCACCACATATACAGAAAACGGCCAGAAGCGGCGCTGTGGCTCAAGTGGCAGAGTGCTAGCCTTGAGCTGGAAGAAGCCAGGGACAGTGCTCAGGCCCTGAGTCCAAGGCCCAGGACTGGCCAAAAAAAAAATAAAAATAAAAAATAAAAAACTGAGCTATGGCTCAAAGTGGTATGGCACTAACTAGTCTTGAGCAAAAGACCTCAGGGACAGTACACAGGCCCTGAGTTCAAGCCTATGACCAACTACAATAAGTAAAAATAATCCACCAAGAGGATATAACAGTAGCCTCTATATATGCACTGAGATTCAATGCACTCAATATCATGAAACAAACACTACTGAACACAAAGTGATCGGCCCCAATAATATATTAGTGAGTAACTGCCGGGCTAGATTTACCTCCCCTGGTGCGGAGACGCTAAGCTTTATCCCCTTATCTGTGTTCCCTTCCCACTCTCCCCCTTAGCTGCCTGATCTGCGGGCAGGCCAAGATGGAATGGAGGACACGGATAGCCTCAGGTACACATGGCCTCGAGATCCCTCCTCCTCCCTATACCCACCAAGGAAGCAAGGCATGCATGGACTCTCGGAGAGAGTTCAAAGGAGGGGCTAACAGACTTATAGCAGTGGTGACGAGTGAAGGGAGGGATTGACCAAGAACTAGCGATAGGCTGGTGAGCTTGTCCATGAAAGAGCAGCTCCCTAAGACCTCCCTCACTGGCTAAAGTCACTTCCCATAGAACCGCCCTCTGGGCGCCTATATGACAGACACACGTGCTCCCTGGCGAGAGGTGGGGGCTGGCTTAGAGCCACTCCCTCCGGTTCTGGACCCAGAAGGAGATAGGTGTGGCTAGCTTCCACACGACCCCAGGGCTTGGGGCGGGGGGGGGGGGGGGGAGGGTGGTAGGCAGCACCTCCAGACCGCCCTCTCCCCCTCAATGCCAAGCTGAATCCCCAACAAGTAACCATCCGAGAATTTACATTATCAGATCAGAACACCATCACATCAGTACACCATCAGATATTTTAATTGTATGAAATAACTGATTTCTGAATTTAGTCCCCAGAACTGCTAAAAAAAAAAATGCTGGGAGCTAGTGATTCATGCTTGTAATCCTAGATACTCAAGAAGCAGAGATTCAATAAATGGTGGTTAGGGCATTACAGCAAAAACAGTAGTGAGAACCCAATAAAAATCTGTGTGTGTAGTACATGCCTTCCATGCTGGCTACTTGGGAAGCATAAATAGGAGGACCTCTCTGTCCAGGATGACCTGGGTATACATGTAAGACTCGATCCCCAAAATAACTAGAGAAAAAAAGACTGGAAACATGGCTCAGATGATATAACATCAGCCTAGCAAACACAAGGCCTTGGAGAATATAGTTGGATTGGAAGCATTTCCCAGCACACATTTCATGCATATGTGTATGTGTGTATTATTACATATATTATATTGATGTAGACACACATGCATATATGATATTGTTGGGACCTCAAGGATCCATTTTCCTCTATCTCCCCGGGAAAATGCCTGAACCCCAAAACTATGAAAGAGCACTCGGCCTTGTCTTCCTCCAGCAGAAGGCAAAGGCATGCTCTCGTGGACCGCGTTTAGCCAAGGAGAGTGAGTTACCGAAGCCTCCCTCCCTGCCCCTTCTCACGTGTCAGGGAGATTGGCGCAGAAAAGAAAAGGACTACAGGGAGGCAGCTTGGGGTTTGAACTGAACTCTCCGCCCAGGAAGGGGAGGGGGGAGGATTTATTACGGTGATGGAGGCGGAAAGGCGGGAAGGGAATGACTTGGCTAATTGGCTGAGCCGAGCTGTCTCGGCAAGAGTGGCATCCTGGAACTCCCCCCACAGGCTGACGTCATGCCCCAATAGGACCGTCCCTGGGCTCCGGCCTCGCCATCTTGAAGGCATCCACGTGGACCCGAGATGGAGATGGGAGGCGGGCCAAGCCAGAACTACTCCTTCCAGTTCCGGACAGGAAGGCGTAGAAGTGGCTTCCGGCCATACGGCCCCAGGATGGGAGGAGGGGAGGGTCAATCGGGGACTGCCCCTCTACATATGCAGCCAGCATCCCCACATGATATATGTGTATACACATACATATTTGTATACAAATATCCATTATAAAATTTAAAAACAAGGGAACTGACTTTTAAAAAAATCAGTCAGTGATAAGTCACTTTATGATAGTGAAAAAATAATTTCCTTGTGATATTTTATGAAGATCTCTATATTTAAATAAAAATTGACTGGAGTTTTGGACCAAGCTTGACATCCCTTTCCTTTCTATTCTTCGCCTTTGTTTTTACAAAAGGAGAAAATTCCATGTCACCAAATTAAGTTGTTAGAAATGGCTTTAGCAGATAATTTTGGAGATTTATGCTAATATAGAACATTGACCTCCAAATTAGGGAATTAATTCATTCACAAAAGGCTACTTTTAGCAGTTCATCATACAAGAAGACAAGCATTCATGCTTCAAATGTTTCAACTTGGAAGATCAGAGTAAATGGATCCTATTTGCAATTGTAGTCATTTCAAAAGGGCATTTTTTCACATTTCATTACAGCATGTGGATATGATTTTAAAATATGACATTGCTTTCCTCGGGTAAGGAAAGACAATAGCCAAATCAAAACTCTTGGTGTACTACCTTTATGCTAAGTTAAGTCACACACACACACACACACACACACTCACACACACACCGCAAAAAAAAAATCACAGCATAAAATAATAACAGACTCAGCAATTATAAACTCAGGCTGTTCAAAATATAGAATATATTGCCAAAATATACCTCTTGAAAAACTCAACTGGAATCAAACAGATGGTCTTTTCTGCAGTTATCTCTATAAGAAATGTTCTATGCTTCACTGTCAAAAACTTTGGGAGAATATCTTTTCCTTTGATAGTCATCTCAAATCAGTGTCAAATGATAGACTTGTTCTTCACTGCCCATTTCTTCCCTGAGTCTCAAGCAAAGATGAACTCTCAATGGAAGATATATTACCATAACCCCATGATCTTTACTCTTTTCTTCTATATTGAACCAAAGTCACTAGGGATACTCCTGGCCACCAACACTTCTTTAAATGAAACAAAGTAGAAACTGACATTCAAATACATCTTTTATTCATATGACTGTAGTAGCCTCCCTTGGCACATGCACAGCTGCTCCTTTGTCAGTGTTAAATATAGCCTGATTCTGTACAATCTTTATCAAATGTCACAAAATGGACTTTAAGTGAATATTACCTTCTTCTGAAGGCTGTTTTCAATGATCATTAGAATAAAAGCTCAGTAACACAGCTGTTGCATATGTCTATCAAACATTCCAACTGAAAATATTCTATAGCACGTTCAAGTATTAGAAATTGTTCCTCTACTAGGTAATCCTATGTTATTGAGCAAAAATGATAATGGGTTAGGAATTGTAACAGAAATTCATGTTGATTTTTTTCTTATTTTGAGCATTATTGGGGTTTGAACTCAGAGTTTCACACATACTAGGTAGGCACACAGCTGCTGAACAACACTTATAACCTCTGCATTTATTTATTTTTTGTCTGTCCTGGGGATTGAACTTGGCCTGGGAACTATCCCTGAGCTCTTCAGCTCAAGGCTAGTGCTCTACCACTTTGAGCCACAGCACCACTTCTAGTTTTCTGGTAGTTAATTGGAGTTAAGTATCTCACATACTTTCTTAGCTGGGCTGGCTTGGAACTGTGATCCTCAAATCTCAGCCTCCTGAGTAACTAGGATTACAGGAGTGAACCATCAGTACCCAGTTAACAGGAGTTTTTCTGCTTTTTTGTCAGTAATGGGGCTTGAACTCAGGGACCGGGTGCTGTCCCTGAGCTCTTCTGCTCAAGGCTAGTGCTCTACCACTTTGAGCTGCAATCCCACTTAATATAATAGTAACCACAGATATTTTAGTTAGTTGCAATTTCTTAGAAATAGTGTTTGAGCACATACTTCCAGCTACTCAGGAGGCTAAGACCTGTAGGATCATGATTCAAAGCCAGCCTGGGCAGAAAAGCCCACAAGACTCATATCTGTAATTAATCAACCAAAAAAAAAAAAACTGAACTGGAGGTATGGCTTAAGTGATGGATAAAATGTCAATTGTGAGCAAGAAAGCCAAGCAAGAGCATGAGGACCTGAGTTCAAGCCCTGGAACCAGCATGAAAGAAGGAAAGGAGGGAAGGAGGGAGGGAGGGGAAGAGAAATAGTTTTAGAACTACTGTGTATACTCTATCATGAAGTTTGATTGGCACTTTGGGCCTGAAACCTCCTTTGGGTAATAATATCCATCAATTTGTTTTGGAAAATATTACTTATAGATTCTTTTTCAGAACATCATGTCAAAGAGTTTGCTTTGAGAGGCTGGGATTTAGTTCAATGGTAGAGCTCTGTTCCTAGGTCCCAGCACCACACACACACACACACAAAATTTTTTATTCGAGCTTGGCACACAGCCAACAGTCAATAAATAAATGTTTGCCATCATAAACAAAAAATCACTTCTTTCTCTGAAAACATTTGACTGATTTCCAGAAAGATTTCTGTGCCTTGTATGAAAATGTTATTAAAGGTACACTGTCATTGTATAAAATTTCATAAGCAACTATGAAAGTCAAGTAAAAATCATTATTCCATCAAATAAATGTCATTATTCAAGTATCTATTGTTTCAAATATTCTTTTGTAATTTCTAGAGCAGGTTGCCTGCCATTTGAAATAACCATACATACACATTTACTTGTACTAATGCAAAACAAATGTCCCTATATTCTATACTTACTCCAAAGACAAGTTTAATCAGGATCTTTTTACCATTACCTTCAGTGGCTACTGATTTTCATCAGTGAAGTTAGATTTGAATGACAAAATTTTGAATCACTGATACATTTTGGAAATTAGGATAAAATGAGAAAACAGCAAGCATGAAGCTTGCAAACAAACAGGCAATGACAAGAGCAAATGACAGGAGACAAACATGTCGGCTAAATGCTCATTAAAGTGAACTAATCGTGTCTATTATCTCACATTCTTACTATGGTGAAGACATTGAAATATATTCTTTTATTTTAGCAATTTTGGAATTGACAACATGCCATTATTGACTGTAGGTGACCAGAATTTTTCTACCCCTAGTTTTATTTTTTTTCCTTTTTGACCAACATCTAACTTTTCCCCATTGACGCTCACCACTACCCTTGGTAACCTCCATTCTACTCTCTTCTGTGTGTTTAAATTTCTTTAAAGATTTTACACAAAAGTAAAAACAGCAGGACACTGGTGGCTCACACCTGTAATCCTAGCTACTCAGGAGGCTGATATCTGAGGATTGTGTTTCAAAGCCAGCCAAGGCAGAAAAGTCCAGATAGTCTTATCTCCAATTAGCCAGTAAAAAGCTGGAAGTGGAGCTGTGAATCAAGTGATATAGCTCTAGCCTTGAGCCAAAAGGCTCGGGGACAGTGTCCAAACCCTGATTTCGAGCCCCAGGACAGGTAGTGCGCACACACACACACACACACACACACACAAGGGAGAACATTTACACATTTACTATTTGTCTTTCTGTGCCTGTCTTATTTCATGTAACATCGTGTGTGTGTGTGTGTGTGTGTGTGTGTGTGTGTGTGTGTGTGTGTGTGTGATCTGTTGTTTCTTTGATCTTTTTATTTGATCTGTCGATGGGTACTTCAGTTGTTTCTGTATCTTGGCTATGTGAATAGTGCTGCAGTGAAAGTGGGAGTGTAGCTATCTCTTCAACACCATGAGATACATACTCAGTGCTTTCCTTGTAAACTATACCTATTAGTACTACATTGAGATTTATAGAAACAAATCATCCTCTCTAAGAGTTAACTGCTGGAATTGAAAGTAAAAGATCCGATTCCCAGATATAAAACCATTAGACCCAATGGAAAACAGAATCGTGAAGGGGCAAAATGACTTGCTCAGCCTCACAAGTCTGAAGGAAACACAAGGTGCCCACTGGTGCCTAATTAGCTGCCTCAGTCCAATCTTCCTCAGACAGCAGGGTAAGCATCATCTCCACCGGCAATGGCAAGGCATGGCCAAATAAGTCAAGAAAAGAGAAGACTGGCTGGGGAGTAAGGAATGACAGGAGCAGTTAGGATTGTGTGTGTGAAGGCCATTCCTGAGAAGAAGTGTTGATCCTGATGGAAGAACTCAGGGGAGCATGTGGAAGCCAGAGGGGAGCAGGCTTGGCTTGCCAGCAAGAACATGTAGACAAGCAGAACTGTGCGCTTATCGAGGCAAGGGGCTTCCAGCTCCAGCCAGGGCACTTAGAAGCTGAGTGGAAGAGAATGTTTGGCTGGAGACAAGGTGGGAGTAGAGGATCTGAGAAATTTTCTAGCTTCTGTCTGGTGAGGGCCTGGAGGCCTAAAGATGGACAAAGTGAGAGAGCATGCCCTCAGTCCTCTCCAGTACCTGATACTGGCTTGGTTCTGTCTCTAGGTTGCTAGGTCTTAGCCTCACGATTACGGAGTGACCAAGGGAGAAGCCTGTGGGGCTCAGGATAAGAATCTAAGGCCTAGGAGCTGCTGGTCTAGCAGTAGTCAAAGCCCCAAGTCCACAAGATGGCCCATACTTCTGTACTCTGTCTTGTGAACAGGATGGGTTCAAGCTGTCATGGATGTTGGCTCTTAGTGTTATTGCCTCTGGTTAGATCAGAAATACCTTGGGGCTCTTCTAGAGGGCTGTTAGGAGTGTTTGGGTAAGGGAAAGGCAACTTTGAGGGTGAATCTCCTTCAAGTTAAGAGTTTGGATGGCTGCCCTCTTTCTGGGGCAGCTCAGGTGAACATAGAACCTACATGCCCTTTGACTATGGTCAGTCATTACCTTGGTCCCACAAGTGTAGAAGAGAGATACCACACTGTCATATACACTATAGCACAGTGTGGTCCTTGGTGATGCCTCTAAATAATGAGTGATGGCTGGTTCAGAACTAGCTTGAAGGTGGAAAAAGGAGGTATGAGGTTTCTGCCCCACCAGGAGCAGATCTTGACACCTGTTTGAATACAAACATTTGCTCACAGTCTGGGCCGTAAGTCATATCCTGCAGGATCATTTGCTCTGTGTGTGTGTGCATGTGTGTGCATGCGCGCGTGTGTGCATGCGCATAAGTGCACTAGAGCTTGAACTCCAGACTTCGTGCTCTTGTTTAGCTTTTCACTCAAGGCAGCCTTATGCCACTTGAGCCACATCTCCACTTACAGAATTTTGCTGGTTAATTGGAGATATGTCTCTTGGATTTGTCTGCCTGAGCTGGCTTTCAACTGTGATCCTCAGATTTTAGCCTCCTGAGTAACTAGGATTACAGGCATGAGCTACTAGTGTTCTTTCATTTGTATTTTTGTTAGAAATATACTTCCTCAAGTCATATACTACATCTAATAAACCCAAATCTCTGGGCTCTGCAGTCTTAGAAAGCTTTTGTAGGGCTGGGGATATAGCCTAGTGGCAAGAGTGCCTGCCTCGGATACACGAGGCCCTAGGTTCGATTCCCCAGCACCACATATACAGAAAACGGCCAGAAGCGGCGCTGTGGCTCAAGTGGCAGAGTGCTAGCCTTGAGCGGGAAGAAGCCAGGGACAGTGCTCAGGCCCTGAGTCCAAGGCCCAGGACTGGCAAAAAAAACAAAAAACAAAAACACACACACAGAAAGCTTTTGTAGTTGTTTCTGAAGAATGCTAAAGTAGGAGTAACACTCCTACCATTAAAGCTTTATGGGCTTTAAGGAGGGTCTTACTTCTGTTCCCAGTCTTGACCACATAGATAGGAAAACAGATGCTTCAGAGACTAAATGACCTGTCCAGGGCCGTATAGTACATTAGTGACAAATCCACAATTACTTACCATGATTTTGTTTCCTGGCCCAGACTACTCTCTTATCAACAGTGAGTTTCTATCTGTCTATATAAGCCTTTTTTTATAAAAAAAAAATCAAAGAGTAGAAGTGTCTTGAATAAGGCTCATGTGTTATATCACATAAGGTTTGTGTATCTGAAACAGACTATGCTTATTTTGGATTTCCAGGGTTTACTCTTGTTTTCTTGAATGGCATACCCTCTTCTCCTCCTTCCATTCTTTTCCTTTATTCATCCTCACAAATCTCTCCATTCTTTAAGATAAAAAAAAACCACTCTGCTTTTGCCTTCCTGGGGTCAGTAAACCCAGTCAAAATATCCTTTAGAGTATAGATGAGAAGGGGAAAGATGGGGGAGAACAAATGAAGGGGTGACATTGACCAAGATGCACTGTAATTGTGGAACTGAATGCCCTCTTTACAACTACTTTTAAAAAATAGTACTACTCCAAAAAATAGTGCTTAGTACATTTTGCAGTGGAACCTAAAGTGTGCATGCACACATATGCCTTGACTAGGCTTGAACTCAGGGCCTCTGATGCTCTATCACTTGATCCATACTTTCACTTTTAGATTTTGTTTTTCTGGTAAATTGGAGTTATGAGTCTCGGGGATTCTTCTGCTCAAACTGGCTTCAAACTGTGATCCTCAGATCTCAGCCTCCCGAGATCTCATGCCTAGGATTATAGGAGTGAGTAACCAGTGCTCAACTAGAATCTAAGTTATTTTTTATCTTCCTAGTTACATAAATGACTATCTAAATCCCTCAATACCTGCTATAATCCCTTTCTCCTAAGGATAGACACAAATTGATGGCTCATTAAAAAGGAAACCCAAATTCAAATACAGTTGGTGAGTAGTGGACCCAATGCAAGCTAGCAAAGAAACTCACCACAGAGCTCTAGCAGCATAATTCTGTTACAATCTCATTAAAATTACATATGACATGCAGTGCTGTTCCCACACCCAATGTGAAGTCTCCCAAGCTTTCACAAACTGCACTAAAGCCTCACCCAGCAGACCCACTGCAACACTTGTGTGCCTAGACTAGTCACTGTGTGCATTGTGAAACAAGAAGAAAATATTGCATGCACATCTGCTCTAGGTTACTGTTTAAGTCTGCTCTCACAAAATCTGCAGTCTGCACAGGTTCCAGTCTAGCCATTATTTGTTCTTACACTCAGCACAGCATCCATTAGATCAGTCCCTCAGTCCAGTATGTGCATAAATCTTTCTCCCTCCCTTCCTTTCCTGCCCCCTTCTCCAACCTTAAACAGAAGCTGCCAGCACTAAGGGGCTTGGAGAATGTAAGTGGGAATTTTCCAGACGTTTCGTGATTTCCTCATTGCTAAAAAATGTGTGTTGCTCACTTCAAGGAAGTGATTGGATTCCTCTTGCCCTCAGTGAGGCTGGGTGGATGAGGCACGTATTCTAGACAGATCGAAGATGGTCCATAGCCTGAACAGGATTTAGCCATACTTATCTATGGAAATCTTGGTAGATATAAAGTATACACTTTAAGCCCTTCCTAATTGCACAGGAAGTTTACAGCCAGGCAGTAGTTTATCTCCCTATTCCCTTTCTCCTTGGGAACCATAGCTCCTGGGCAGCTGCTTGACTCTTTTCCTCCCCACTTCTCTCAGTTCTGATATCCAAGCCCTTTATTTCTCTTTGCCTTGGTCATTCCTTTCTCTTAGTGGAGACCTAAGGTGTTTAGCAAAGAAAGAAGTTTCCTAAGGCTTCACAGGTTATTTCTCTTTGTCATGTTGCTGTTTCTTTCAGCATCAAAGGACTATTTCCAGCCAGGTCCTGGGCTCTTATAGAAATAAATGCCAGACAAGAAAAATGTGTCCATAGTCTCCACATGAAGGAAGGTAACTATTTGTAGAACACCATGTTCATATATAGTGTAGGACTTGTGGGCGTCTTAGCATTGGCAGGGCTAACCTTTGAGGCTTCTTCATGCTCCTGGAGTAGAGGGTTCCACTAACTTATGAATGTAAAGCTACATAGAACCTAAACTTCAGGACCTGAAAAATGACTCAAGATATTTCTTAGGTTTAGTTCTAGCATCTATGCTATGCTCTCCAGTGACAGGCTATTTCTATATCCATTGTCTTATTGAATTCCTATGACAATCAGGTGCAATAAATAATATTATCCCTGTTTATTTTATTTGAAGCAAGATCTTCCTATGTAGCCTAAACTAGCCTGGAACTCAGTACATACTCCAGGTTGGCCTCAAACTGCCATACACCTGCCTCTGCTTCCCGAGTGCAGAGATTAAAATGTTTGCTATAACATAGAGCTTAGCCTGATTTTTATATGTGAAAACATTAATGCATAAAACCATAATTAATTAGCTAGATGGCAGTGGCTCACACATGTAATTCTAGCTACAAAGGAGCTGAAATCAGAGGATGGCAATTCAAAGCTAGCCCAGACAGGAAAATCCATGAGACTCTCATCTTCAATTTAACACCAAAAAGCTGAAAGTGGAGCTATGGCTCAAATGGTAGAGTGCTAGCCTTAAGCAAGAGGTGAGTGTGGAGTTCTAAGTTCAAGCTTCAGTACCAGCAAACACAAAAAAGTAACATTAATCATTGACATTTGTCATGAACTTGCAATGTAGCAGACAGTGCTCTAAGAACTATGTACAGATTAAATCATATTTTGTACTTACTACAATTATCCTAACTTTTATGATTAGGAAGGAGAGCCTTAGAACAGATCAGACACTAGCCCAAGGTCACATAACCAGTAAATGGGAATGTCTTGTTTATATGTATATAAATGCTATGCTAGTTGAATGCAAAAAGTTACAAACTCACTCAAAGAGATAAAAGTTCTTTAGATGATTAAAAAATGACTAGAGACATTGCTTTCTGACCCTAAATTCTGTACTTCTTTCATTACATGTTCATTTATTCACTTATCCAATGAACTTGTATTAAATAGTACTATGTGCCAAGTACTATACTATGTACTCATTGGGCAGAAAATTGCTGTTCACAGGCTTTTGATATCAACTGGGGGAACTGAGCAAAATGAGAATAGCATGATTCAAAGCACGGCTTTTTTTTTTTTTGCGAGTCTTGGGGTTTGAACTCAGGGCTGGTGTGCTTTTCTGAGCTTGTTTTTGTTTGTTTGTTTTTCTCAAGGCACTCCTATTTGAGCCACACTCCACTTCCAGCCTTTTTGATGCTTAATTAGAGATAAAAGTCTATGGTTGGTCTTTCCTGCCGAGGTTGGCTTCAAACTATGATCCTCTGATTTCAGCTTCCCCAGTAGCTAGGATTATAGGCACCAACCACGGGTGTCCAGCTTTCTTTTTTGCACATTCTAAATGTGTTTCATGAGGATATCTTCATGCATGTATATATGTATATATTTCATATATAACTCCCCTCAGTGCTCTCTACCTTTCCCTCTCCTCCACTGGTACCCTTCTTCTTATATCATTTTTAAAAAGAAAAGAAAAGGAATATCTAGATTCTGTATATAAGAGAAAATGTGATATGTTTCCTAGGTCTGGCTTATTTTGCTTAACATGATCATCTCCAGTCTCTTCCATTTCCTAAAAATGATATAATTTGTTCTGGATGAATAAAACTCCCTCATGAGCCAAAAATGGCCACTCAAGTATATAATCCTAGCTACTGAGATCAGGAGATCTCAGTTCAAGGCCAGTCTGCATAAAAGTTTGTAAGACTCCATCTCAGTCAACAGCTATGTGAGAATTTGTACCTGTTATTATAGCTCTGGGGAAGATAATGCCTGAGGACTTGTCCTTCACAGTGAAATAACGAGCACAAGTAGTTGGACCACAACTCAGCCAGAACAGGCCAGAACAGTGACACCCTACCACAAAAATGACTAACCTAAGAAAGTACTGAAGGTGTGGCTCAAGAGGTAGAAGGCCTGTCTTCAAAGTGTGAGGTCTTCAGTTCAACCTCTGGTACCTAAGGGGGCAAAAAAAAAACAAAACCCTCAGCCATTGTGTGTGTGTGTGTGTGTGTGTGTGTGTGTGTGTGTGTGTGTGTATGTGCACATCATGTTTTCTTTATCCGTTCCTGTTGAGTTAATTCCATAGCATGTCTATTGATCTAGTTTGAATTGATCTTTGTACAAGATGAGAGACAAGGATTTGATTTTAGTCTTCTCCATTTGGATATAGTTTCCATAGTGCCATTTGTTGAAGTGGTTATCTTTTCTCTAATATACGTTTCTGTTACCTTTATCAAAAATATTTCTCAGAGAAGAAAATAATGTGCACTAGACACATAAAGAAAATGCTCAACATCTCTGCCCATAAAAGAAATGCAAATTAAAACAACCTTCCCCGGTTATAATGGTCATCATCAGGAGTACAATCAACAACAGACGCTGGTACACATGTGGGGGAAAGGAACCCTAATACACTGTTGGTAGGAATATGAAGTGGTCTAACCACTGTGGAAAGCAGTTTGGAGATTCCTCAAAAAAATTTAACAGAACTCCCCTATGATCTAGTGATACCATTCTTAGGCATCTGTCAAAAAAAAATTACAAGTCAGGATGCAGTAAAGCCACCAGCACTACCATGCTCATTGCTGCACTATTCATTGTAGCCAAGGGATACAAACAACCCAGATGCTCTTCAACGGAAGAATGGATCAAGAAAAAAATATATGTGTGTGCATGTGTGTGTGTGTGTGTACTTTTATTCATCCTTTAGGAAGGATGGTATTACATTATTTTCAAAGAAATGAATGGACATGGAAATAATATGTTAAGTAAAGTAAGTCAGGCCAGAGAAAGAAAGGATGCATGTTTTCTCTCATATGTAAGAGTGAAATCTAATTTATAAATATACAAGAAAATACATATGGGGCTGTATCCAAGTGCACACCAGCATATTAACTGAAGTATGATATATTCAGTAGACAATTCAAGTGGTATGACTTTTTAGAACAAGTAACTCAACAAAATGACTATCAGGAAGTTGATACTTGATATGTGGAGAGAGGAGGTCAAGCAGAGGGGGTAGACAAATGAATAGATGAAGTGGGGAGAATGCAGTCATTGTATTCAATGCATACATAACCTATGAAAGTAGAAGATTTGGGGCATGGGTGGGGTTGAGATAGATGGGACGGAATGAAAGAAGTCATGTTGATCAAGATGCATTATGCATTAACAAAAAAGAATCAAGTGATGGTATCTATGTGTGCTTATCTCTGAATCTTCTATTTTGCTGGTTCATATGTCCATTTTTTGTTCATGACTCATAACCCCTTTCGTCAGTGTATCTAAGTTCAAATCACACAACTACACACAAAAAAGTAGGCCATGACCTTTAATGTCTCATGTGTAAAATGAGCCTGGTAATGTTCATTCTTGACAAGGTTGCCATAATGGGGATTGAATGAATTACTATGTGCCATCAACATAGAAGTTGCCCTAGCACACAAAAAAAAGTGTTAGATTTTTTTAGGTTGTTTTGTTTGTTTTTGTGGGGGGAGGGGGTTGGTGCTAGTCCTGGGTTCGGGCCGCCTCTGAGCTTTTTTTTTTTCTCAAGACTAACACTACCACGTGGGCCACAACTCCATGTTAGGTCTTTGGGGTGGGTAATTGGGGATAAGAGAAAAATTTCCTGCCTGGGCTGGCTTTGAACCGTGATCCTCAGATCTCAGCCTCCTGAGTAGCTAGTATTACAGGCATGAGCCACTGGTGCCCAGCAGTAGATGCTATTATAGATTTCTTTGTTTTATGATAGAGTGCCAAGAGCAAAAAGAAAGCTCCATGCTAGCAATTGAGAAAGAGCCAGAGGACAGTTGGAAGGATAGTAAACAGGCAAGGCTCATAGCATGCAGTACTTTAAATGCCATGCACAGAGCCAACTTATGTAGCAGTTATACAACCTTGAATTAGGGTCTCTGAAGACTAGTACCTGCATTTCTATCACATTCAAGAACGAACAAGACAATAAACCACTTTATATGCTCTAGTGTCCTCTAGCATGCAGCAAATATTTTCCCTCTTACACAGCTTCACAGGATTGGATAGCTATGAGTGGCTAAAACTGTTTTGGTGTTTTGGAATAAATTCAATGATCTCTTAGTTGTCACAACCTAGCAACAATTACAGGTCATCATGTCCCCTTGGCAAAAGGCAGTGACCTAGTAAGCATGAGGTTATTGGACAATGACTTTTGAATATAACTTCTGAAGACTGAGAGCTTGGGAGAGAAGTGAGTGGACAGAAAGGGGTTGAGGCATTGCTCTGGGCTGCTGATGCCAAAGAAGCCTTAGGGATCTAGTTAATATGTCTTTCAAATGGGTATTTTAATTGGTCTGGGCTGGCTTTGAACTGTCTTCCTCAGTTCTTAGCCTCCTGAGTAGCTTGTATTACTGAGTAGCTAGGATTCTTTTTATACAAGTATATTTTCCAACATGGGATCAGACAAGCCAGTATCAGTTTTATGAACACTGAAGATTTGGGTTGGTTGTTTACTACTTTCTCTCTGATTCAAGTTTTCTTGCTTCATCCACTGTGTGCTAGGGAAAAATGCCAATCATTCTTCACACTGATAGTGTTCTGAGTTATAAAGAGCCTACATATTACTGGATTCTAAAGGACCCATGGAAGCTAGGCAAGGCAAACACTTGTATGCCCATTCTTTGCTATTTTACAGATGGTCAGGTTAAGGCAAAGAGTGGCAGACATATACTCAGAGTCACACAGAGAGTGGTAGAGCTAGGGCTCTGTATTAGTTGTCAATATGGATGAGAAATGGTTACATATTTACCTACTTAAAAAAGCATGTATTTCTTTTCTCCCAGTTTCTTTGATGGGAAATTCAAGCTAGCTGTGGTGATGTATGCCTATAATTCCAGGACTTGGAAGTTTCAGCAAGAGTTTCATGACATAGGAAAGAAGGGAATAAGAGAAGGATGGAAAGAAGGACAGGAGGGACAGACAGGGGGAGGAAGGGAGGAAGGAAGGAAAGCAGATTTACATGAGTCCCTTATAAGAGCTCATGAAGTTACAGTCAGAATGTCAGCTGAGCACAGTACTGAGTACAGTGGCTCACACACAATCCTGGCTACTTAGAAGGCTTATATTGGAAGGAATGCAGTTTGTGGTCAGCATGAGAAAAAAAGCTCACAAGAACTCAACTTAGAACTGGGCCTGTCATCAAAGCTACATAGGAGGCTGGGATTGGGAGGGTCACAGATACAAGCCACCCTGAGCAAAAAAAGTTCAAGAGTTCTGTTTTCAACAGAAATATCTGGGCATGGTGACATGTACCTGTCATTCCAGGTAAGCAAGAAGCACAAAATAGAAGGATCTCAGTCCAGGGAAGCCTGAGCAAAAGCAAGACCTCAGCTATTAACCAAACAAAAAGGACTAGAGGCAAGGTTCAAACAATAGAGTACCTACTTAGCAAGTGTGACGACTTGAGCTCAAACACCAGTTCTGCCCCCCAAAAATATGAACCTGGGTTGCAATGCAATGGCACATGCCTGTAATCCAAGCCACACAGAAGGCATAGGAAAGAGAAATGTAGTTTGAGGTCAGACCCCACAAAAACATAAGAGCCTGTCTGAAAAATAAATAAAAGCAAAAATGGCTGGAGGTGTGACTCAAGTAATAAAGCACCTGTGTAGCAAACAGGATACCCTGAGTTCAAACTCCACTACCATAAACAAAAAAAAACAAAAATTACTGTCATCCGAGTTCAGAGATCCCAGCCCATAGGGAAGCTTGACTATGTAACAATGTGCTTTGCTATTAATACAGCTGTGAGCAATGTGTTTTTCTTTATAGCAGTGCCATTCAGAGCACTTTGGTTCTTCAAAGCCATTAAAAGGAGAGAGTGAATTCACTAGCAAGACTGTGACTTTGCATCACCTTTGCCATGCTCTATTGCTTAAAAATGAGTCATGGGTTTTACCCACATTAAAGGGGAAGTTCATGCACAAGAGGCACGGACACCAAAGTATGGAGAACTTAGCTACCACTTTAATGTTTATTTGTCTGACTCCATATTTAGTGCTCATGCTACTAGGAACACGTGACAGCCATTTCCACTGCTCTTGCATGCGTGCACACTTTCAATGATGCATTTGCTAAGCACTCATTGGAGCAAAAAAAAAGCCTACTCTCCTTTAAACCTATGTCATGAGTCAGATGACCTAGGATCCCAAACCAGGAATTTAGGGACACACTTCTACGCCCTTAACTGTTCGACAAGAATTAATCATTCCTGAAGATGGAATCTTATCATGGGATATTTGTTGTTGTTGTTGCAAACCTTGAGCTTTTTATCTTTAAAAAAAGAAAGTAAGCATGTCTTAAGAGTTTAGGAGGCTTCAGCTTTTACCCTGACAACTTTCAAATTACTGACAAAAGCAAAGGGAATCATGCTGGGTTTTGTTTCTTTGCCTTTGTGGCCAGGTCCCATTATTGCAATCCCATTAGTGACTGACAGAGAAGATGGGTGAAAGAGAGCTTTTTAAATCTCCCAGTCAGGGCCAGAAAGCTCTCTATGATAGCTCCTAAAGTTCAGACTTGCCTGCAAAGAAGTCTGAAGCTCTCTGCAGAGGTCTGTTCTTCAATGACAATGGGACCACCTCACCTATTCATTTCATTCTGTCACTTATGCAGTCAGTTATTGTATTAACAAGTATTTACTGAGTGCTTCTTTGTGTGAGGCTTCATTTTGAGATCACCATTGCTTTACATCAGAAGCTCACATTGAAGACTCAGACATGAAAGAACCACAGGCCTTAAAATTGTTTGGGTTGTTGTTTTAAATTTGTAAAGACAATTTGAATCCTAGCTGCATAGGAGGCAGAAATTTTGAGAATCATGACTAGCCCAGGAAAAAAATGACTGAGACCTCCATTTAAACAAATAAAGTAAATGTGACAGTTTATATCTGTAATTCCAGCTACCTGGAAAGTATATAGAGGAAGAACTCACCCAAGGCTAGTCCCAGGCATTAACATGAGACCCCATTAAAAAAAATAAGTAAAGCATAAAAGGCTCGAAGGTGTAGCTCAAAGGGCAAAACACCTGCCTAGCAAGCATGAAGCCCTGAGTTAAATCCCAGTACCTCCCACTCTCCCTGTCATTTGTTTTTTTGAGTGACACATAGTGGAAGCTGAGAGTAGAACAGTGGCTACCATGTAACAGAGAAAGTAAGGAGAAGGGGAATGGAAAAATGCTGGTCAGTATATAATTTTTTGTGTGCCAGTCATGGGGTTTGAATTCAGAGCCTGGGTGCCCTTGAGCTCTTTTGCTCAATGTTAGTGCTCTACCATTTGAGCCAAATCACCACTTTCAGCTTTTGGGTGGTTAGAGATAATCATCTCATGAACTTCCCTGTTTGCACTAGCTTCAAACCTTGATCCTCAGATCTCAACCTCCTGGGTAGTTACGATTACTGGCATGAGGCACCAGTGCCCAGCTAGTTATTTATTTATTTTTGCCAGTCCTGGAGCTTGAACTCAGGCCTTGAGCACTGTCCCTGACTTCTTTTTGCTCTTTGGCTGGCACTCTGCCACTTGAGCCACAGTGCCACTTCTGGCCTTTTCTATATATGTGGTGCTGAGGAATCAAACCTAGGGTTCATGTATATGAGGTAAGTACTCTTGCCACTAGGCCATATTCCCAGTCCAGCTATAGTTATTTTAATGGTAGTATACTTTGAGCTGTGGGACCCTGTCCGATAAGATCAGGAAAGAAAGATGCACATGCTCAAGACTACAAAACCAAAGCTTCTCGAACCAGGCAAATGAACCCAACAGGTGGATACAGAGAGCATTAGAGGGCATTATAAAAAAGAAAAATGAAACACCATGTGGTCTTAATAACACATGAAGTGCAAGCTGCCAATTTGTGGCCCCAGCTTAGACAAAGCAGGTACTGTTTGTGCTGTGATTGAAATAATAGCACACATAAGCAGGTCCCCTTGTAAACAATTTAAATGTATTAGCTCATTTAATCTCCACAACCTATTAGGTAGGTACATTTATTGGCACTATTTTATTTTATTTTATTTTCAAATTTTTATTATCAAACTGATGTACAGAGAGGTTACAGTTTCATACGTTAGGCAATGAATACATTTCTTGTACTGTTTGTTACCTTGTCCCTCATACCCTCCACCCTCCTCCCCCTTTCCCTTTCCCCCCCTGACGTGTTCAGTTCACTTACACCAAACAGTTTTGCAAGTATTGCTTTTGTAGTTGTTTGGCTTTTTTTACCCTGTGTCTCTCAATTTTAGTATTCCTTTTCAATTTCTTACTTCTAATACCAGAATACACAATTTCCAATATACTCAGATAAGATTACAGAGATAGTGTAGGCACAACCACAGGAAGGTGATACAAGAACATCATCAATAATACAAGCTGCAGATACACATGGGACGGTGAAAGTAGTTACAACTGTGATATAACAATTGTTTCCATAACATGGAGTTCATTTCACTTAGCATCATCTTATGTGTTCATAAGGGTATAGCTATTGGGCTCTTGTGATGCTCTGCTATGACTTGCCTAAACCTGTGCTAATTATTCCCAATAAGGGAGACCATAGAGTCCATGTTTCTTTGGGTCTGGCTCACTTCACTTAGTATAATTTTTTCCAAGTCCTTCCATTTCCTTACAAATGGGGCAATGTCATTCTTTCTGATAGAGGCATAAAATTCCATTGTGTATATGTACCACATTTTCCTGATCCATTCGTCTACTGAGGGGCATCTGGGTTGGTTCCAGATTCTAGCTATGACAAATTGTGCTGCGATGAACATTGTTGTGCTGGTGGCTTTACTGTGATTTTGTTTGTGGTCTTTTGGATAGATACCCAAAAGTGGGGTTGCTGGGTCATAGGGGAGTTCTATATTTAGCCCTTTGAGGAATCTCCATACTGCTTGCCAGAGTGGCTGAACCAGTTTACATTCCCACCAACAATGAAGTAGGGTTCCCTATGAATTTCTGGATTGCTTCCTCTATTTCATTAAAAAAATGGTGTTGGGATATTAATGGGTATTGCATTGAATTTGTAGATAGCCTTTGGCAATATTGCCATTTTGATTATATTAATCCTCCCAATCCAGGAGCATGGGAGGTTTTTCCATTTCCATAGTTCTAACGTAATTTCATTTTTCAAGCTTTTAAAGTTCTCCTCAAAGAGGTCTTTCACTTCTTTGGTTAAGGTTATTCCTAGGTATTTTATGTTTTTGGCGGCTATTGCAAAAGGAGTTGCTTTCCTGATTTTAGCCTCGGTCTTCGGGTCATTAGCATAAAGAAAGGCCGTTGATTTTTGAGGGTTTAATTTATATCCTGCAACTTTGCCAAAGTTTTGGATCAGCTGTAGTAGCTTGGGGGTAGAGTCTATGGGATTCTTTAGGTATAGGATCATGTCATCTGTGAAGAGAGAAAGTTTAACTTCATCTTTTCCTATTTGGATCCCCTTTATATTTTCTTCTTGCCTAATTGCTCTGGCTAGGAATTCTAGTACTATGTTGTATTGGCACTATTTTATAGATGAGGAAACAGAGGAAAAGCAAAGTTAGGTAATTTGCCTACCATCACACAGCTAATAACCACAAGCTAGAATTTAAACTTTGGCAATATGGGTTCAAGGCCCCTGCTCCATACTATCATGTCACCCATCCTCTATTAAAATATTACTGATTTTTTTCTTCCAGATATGGGATTTGAACTCAAGGTCTGATGCTTCTGCTCAAAAGCTGGAACCCTATTACATTAGCCACAATTCTAGTCCTCAAAAATGAATTTAAAAGGTGGCCAGACAGAAAAGGTTTTGGCATGCAGAGGAAGCAGCAAGTTTAAAAGTGGAGGGTTGAACAGTCTGATGGATTCCAGGATCTATAAACAACCTAGAAGTTCTGAAATAGCTGGTATGTGCTGGTGTAATGAGCGGGGATAAGTAGAGCATGAGATGAAGGTGAAATGAATGGAAAGAAATGAGGCCTGATAGAAAAAAACCAAACAGATGTAATGGGGAAGGAGAATCAACAGAATGAAAATAATAGTTTAGGCTCAGTTATTTGTCTACATTAATCCATTATCCCCATTATAATCTGTTATCCCCATTTTATGGAGAAAGAAATGGAGGCTTCAAGAAGTAACATTTTTTTTGCTTGAAGTAGTCTTGTTCATAAGTCTCATAGATTGGTGTTTAGCCTAGGACTGTCTAGGTCCAAAGCTGTGTTTTCATGTCATGTTAAGTCTGAGAACCTTCTTTCTACTAAACACATATTGTTTCTTCTAATGACCATGCTAACAATCATGCATTACAAGTTTGGTGCATGATTCCTCTGACCTTGTATGTTCTGCTATAAAACAAGTATGTGGTAGAAATTACTACTCTTTACCAATATTCCTTTGTGCTTCCAGCAATACAGGGCTAGTATACTTCTTTGCCCTCTTGAAGTTAGATTGGATATATGGCTTTGCCTAACCAATAGAATATGAGCAGAATTAATGTGTAATATTTTAGGTGGAAGCATTATAGATCATGTACTTCTGTCTTTTCTTCTTCCTCTTGCTACTGATAGCATTCCAAATGATAACACTGCCACAGGGCTTAGTATCTGTATGAGTATTGTATGTACAAGTGTTCTCCACCAGCCAGCAATGAGCATGTAGAATATGGCTTTTAAAAAGTGTGTATGTATACATGAAATACTGGCATATTTTTGTGTCAGTATTGCAGTTTGAACTCAGAGCCTTGTACTTGGTAGGCATTCACTCATTCACTGAGCCAGCAAAAGTTACTTCTAAAATAAGGTCTTCCTTTCTAACTAGACCCATGCCTGAATTGTGGTCTGCCTATTTTGGGCTTCCCAGTGTAGCTAAGATCACAAGATATGACACTGCACCCAGGTTCTTCCTTCTAGGTGGAAGCTTAAGGAATTGTCCTTAAGGAATTAGCCTGAAAATGTGATCCTCCCAATCTCAGCCTCAAATGTACCTGCAATAAGAATGTCACACATGCCCACCTTAAAATATTTCCCTCTCTAGGTTATTGAAATTCATTGTTACATAAGCATTAACTATTATATTCTGACCAATACAGAGGCCACTGCTTTATATTTCCTGAGGTGCTTGTTTTCAGTACAATGAAATAATACACATGCTATAAAGTCTGAGTTGAGTACCCATGCAATGAATTATTGCTTGCCAAGTAGCATATCTGAATTCAGACTCTATTATGTGTCTTTTAATGTTATATCATTGTACAGACTGTGTATTTTAGAAATTCATACTGTATCTTTTACATCTTGGGAAGATATTTACTTAGTTACATTGCTTTCTTGTGTGGGAGGCTTCCTTTTGATGGATAGTGAGAGAATCAACTTGGAGATCTGAAGTTAATAACTTTGTAACTATGGGTAAGTAGCAATCAGCCACTCTGATCAAAACAGTTACCAGTTCCTTTTTTTCTATCTATAATTTGTGAAGCTCTTCTCAAATAACAACTCTGTATTCTGCCTTTCCTAGGACAGAGGAAACAGTAGCAATATCTGGGCCTGCTAGCACCAGTCCAAAAACCCCTCAGAATCTGACTTCCAAGCTCAAAGAGCTTGTGAGCACAACAGGCTCAACATGTTTTTCATGTGAAGGAGATTGGATAAGTTTTAACTATAAGGAAAAGATAGGTCATCCTCAGGTCTAGTAGGCTTACTCTCTGCCCTAAATAATCCACTTTTGAGGGTCAATCTTAAAGTAAAAAGCAATAGAAAAAAAGGTTATATATTATAATTTTATAATAATAAAAAGACAAAATAATAAAGTCAAACACTATATCAATAGAGCATATTAGGAAAGTTGCAGAAACATGTAACTACATAGATATTAGAAGAGGCACAGGAAAGTCAAACCAGTGAACTGATTCTATCTGATCACTAAGTAGTAAATCTGAAAATTCAATCCATACAACACAGCATCAGGCCTTGTATGTGCTCTGGCTGACTTGGACTGCCACTATAAAATATCATAAACAAAGGGTCTTAAACAGCAGAATGTTATTATCTTAATATTTTGGAGGCTGGAATGTCCAAGATGAAGGGGTTTAGCATAGTTCAGTTTGTGGTGATGCCTGTCTTTGTGAGTTCCAGATGGCTGTCATCTTGTTGTGTACTCATGTCAGGGAAGAGAATTAGAGATTTCTGTTGTATCATCCTCTTTTATGAAATCAGGGATCTACCCTGATAACTACATTTAAACTTAATGACTCCCAAAGGCACATAGGGGTTAAGGCTTCTACAAATAAATTTTGTAGGGGAACAATTCAGTCCATAGCATTTTGTCCTAGGATCTCTGAAATTTGTCTTTAGAGTATGTAATTTTTCCTCATTGCCCTAAAATTCTTCAATTTATTTCAGGATCAACACTAAATTCTAAAGTCTAAGTCTTTATCTAAAATCATCTAAATCAGAAATGGGTGGATCTTGAAGCAGAATTCCTCTCTAGTTCTGAGCCTGTAAAACCAAACACATTAAGTGCTTCCAAAATAGAATGATAAAACAGGAATAGTATAACTATTCTCATTTCAAAAGGAATAAGTAGGAAAGAAAAAGAGTGAAAGAGCACAGTTAAATTCAAAATCTAACAAAACAAATTTCATTACATCTTAAAAATCATTTTCTTTGGGGATAAAAGTATTGCTCAGTGGTACAACACTTGCTTAGCATATACTAGGCCTCTAGTTCAATCCCTATCATCACTAACAACAATCAATATTCCTTGGCTTGTTATCTACCATCTTGTTACCTACTGGCTGGTGGCTCCAACCCCATGGCTCTGGCCAAAAGCTGATCTGCTAAAACGAAGGCAATGGCTCCCATCTTTGTAATCAAGCAACCAGATCTGATGATTTTTTAAATGCCTTTAAAGTCACCCCCCCCCACTTTTTGCCAGTCCTCCGGCTTGAACTCAGGGCCTGGGTGCTGTTCCTGAGCTTCTTTGTGCTCAAAGCTAGTGCTCTACCACTTGAGCCACAGCTCAATTCTCGTTTTTTCTGAGTAGTTTACTGGAGGTAAGAGTCTCATGGACTTTCCTGCCTGGGCTGGCTTTGAACCATGATCCTTGGATCTCAGCCTCCTAAGTGTTAGCATTTTCCTACCCTCAGGCCCTCAGCTCCTCCCACTAGCCCCCAGATCCACCCATACCTAATGAGCCACTCCTACTCACCACCTGACTACTTCCCCTTTACCCCCAGAGAGAGAAGCTGCCACCTGGATAAGGTGCAGACACCATGTAGCTCCCTCTCCCGTGGGAGATATGGCCCCACTAATAAACCTCCTTATGAACCTTCTTCTCCTGCCTGTGATTATCTCTGCATGGTCCTCTGGGATGGCTGAGACCTACGCTTTCATTGTTGCCGAAACCCAGGATAGGTTCCCCGGTGGATTTGCTCCCCCATTTCTGGGGGGTCCAAGCTGCCCCCACAAACTATTCTGCTGTCCTAAGCCCACCCAGACAACTACCAAGGTAACTTCTCCTGACCGAGCGCTCTACTTCCATCCACCATGACAATCTACAAATTCGCCCTCACACACAGGGAAAGTGATCATCTAATCTGATCTGATTTGATTTTCCAATTTACCATAGGGCCACAGGGCTGTGGCTTCAGGGCCACACTAAAAATCTTGGTGCCAGGTTCCGAGCCTCACTCCAAATGACAGTAGCATAGGGCCATAGGGCCATGGCTTCAGGGCCACACTCCAAGTTCGGTCCGAGACACAAGAACTGGGATGATGACCCCATTGCTGATTATCTCCTCTGCCAAGCCAGCCGGCAGCGGAACGGGAATCCTGAATGAGGGGGGTGAGGATTAAAGAAAAGGAAAAATACAAGACAAGAGAAAAAAGACAAGAGGCAAAGATGGGGTATGGGAGGTCTGCATCTTGAGATAGTAACTCAAGACTGCAGCCCAGTTTATTCTTAACTCCCAGTTTATATGCAGTTTTGGAACCAGGAAATAGCATAGGGTTGTTAAAATTCAAGAACACAAAGAGGCTTTGAAGTTTGCAACATTTGATTACAGTAAACACAGGATAAGGTTGATTAACATAGGAATCTACTCTAGTGGACATAGCAAGGTGCGGACATAGCAAAGCAATTCCGGATAGTGGCTGTGAACAAATGTCCTTGCATCTAGCATATCCTGGCGATGACAGCACAGCCAGAGGAGAGGATGAGCTTAGCTGCTAGCTCAGCTCCCGACATTTCCCCCGTCTTTATTTAAAGAAGCGAACCCGCCTGTCTTAGGTGGTATGGGTTGCCCAGCCTGCCTTACCCGTCCTAGGGAACAACTTCAGAGCAATGATGAAGGCCCATGTCTTAGGTCGGTCAAGCTGGCCCTACCCTCAAACCCGTCTCTGGCTGCAGTTCCTCTCGGGGGAAAATTCATTCACTTGGAGCTTGATCTTAAGCAGCTGACTGACTAAACTCATGAAAGAGTTTTGCAAGATGCGTACAATGCAAGGAAGGCATAGGAAAGCAATCAGCAAAAGTATCCCTGGGCCGAGCAATGTCATTAGCAGCCCCTTAACATTAGTTAAGGAAGGGATATACTGTTGAAGTTGCTCAAACAGTTCTTTTGCTGTTTCTGCCACTTTAGAGCCCAGAGATGGAGCTTGCTCTAGTCCAGCTATTTGCCTATGGAGTTGAAAAAGATCTAAGGACAAATTATTATGGTGCCAAATACCATTTAGATGTGCGACAAGTTGTTCCCAAGGATAGCTCGACCCATTATACTTATGGAGGGTCACACAAATAAAGTCAAACCCAGCATGACAGCGCACCCATTACAAAGTTTGCAAAGCACGAATTTGTTCTCCCAGTGACAACACAGATTCACACAATGCTTCTAAGTTTTGTTCTACCTTATCATCAATCCTGCCTTAAAAGTGCAGGGCTTGCGTAGTATTATGAACAAGCTGATTAACATAGTGAGCTGTCTGCACACTTTGTGTTAAAGCCACAGTAGCCGCTGCAGCAGAGGCAGCTAAGGAAATAAAGGCTAAAATGCCTGCTATTAATAGCCCTAAAAATCGTCTAGGGCGCATGAGATCTTTTAAATGTTTTAACACTTGAATACCTGATTCTTCATACCAAGCTTCAGATATTTTCACAGGAAGCATGACAAATGGTGGCTGCTTAATAATAATTACAGAATCAGTAAGACCACTATACAAGCAATTTGTAAAAGAACAGTTAGTACAAGTAACATTGAAATACATGGCTCCTATAGAAATGTTAAAAGGTCCATACATAAGGGCATAAGGGGGTGTTACACAACTCATAATATTTTTTAAAGAAGAAGAAGTGGGCCAGGAGATATTATTTAGGGTAGCCACTAATATCCAGACATGACGTTGAGGGTGTCCATTCATCCACCACAGACCTTCGTTGTACGTGTTGGTGAGATTGGCTCCAGACCAGTCCATCAATTGAGAATTAGTTCCTCAAATATTGGTTATAAAAGGATGATCATGTCTACACTTTATGGGGTGCAGTTCTCCCGTGGATTCTACAATTTGAGAAGAGTTGATGCAGCGAGGTATCATGAAGGATGAGGTAGAATTGGCATGTACAGGAAACCCAGTAGGCAGTGAAGTCATTCATATATTACATACTTGACTATTATCAGGAATCCAAATTCTATGATTTATGGATTGCATTACAGTACAGCCTGGAATATAACTGTTGGAGTCAGTTGTAAAACATAAAGGGGTTCCAATGCCAGAAGCTGCAAAGTCTCCTATTTTAACGTGTTGGAAAAAAGGATCTGGAGCTGTACCGTATGCTGATCTGTTGACATGGACGAACACTTCAGCTGCTTCCCAAGTTGCAGGGTGCATAATCAGTGGATCTGGCACGTAAGCCCAGTGGGTCAGCGCTTGTACCATTCTGATGAGATTCCACAATCCGAATGCAATGCTCAGGTAGCCAGCGGGCATCATTTTCATCCTGTGAAAAAACACAGACATGTCCTTGACCCCATGTCGATACCGATCGGACCCATGCCAAGCACTTGTTAAAGGATCTTTCCACTTAACTTGGGCAAGAGCTCTTTGCTCTCTCTTTTCCCAGAACTGCTGTGCTGCGGGGTGGCCATTGCAGTCCAAATTTAAAAAAATTTAGTACAAATAAAGTATGAGAAAGAATATTAACAGGAGAGAAGGGGTATAATTCCCCCCCCTTCAAATTTAGAAATTTGGTGTTTTAACAAACCGTTGGCCCGTTCAACAATTTCTTGACCTTGAGGATTATAGGGAATTCCTGTAGAGTGAATAATTTGGTAAGATTTGCAAAAAGTTTGAAAAGCTCATCCAACATATCCCGGACCATTATCAGTTTTAATTTGTTTAGGAAGTCCCATAGTAGCAAGGCAGCGTAAGGCATGGGAGATACAATGTTTGCTAGCTTCCCCGCTAAGAGGAGTAGCCATAATAAAATTAGAGTAAGTGTATATGGTAACATGGACAAAGCAGAGCCGTCCAAAAGAGGGAATGTGGGTAACATCCATTTGCCAAACATGGTTGGCCACTAAGCCTCGAGGGTTAATGCCATTGGAGGGCACAGGTAGGAAGGTAGTACAGTTGGGACAAGTTTTTACAATTTGACGAGCCTCCTCAAGTGTGATATGAAATTGCTGACATAAGGCACGACTGTTTTGATGGTGGGCAGCATGTGATTGCTTTGCTAAGTCAATTTCAGTGAAAAAAATTTGAGTAGCCTCATCCATAATAGCATTGCCCTCACTTAATGGTAAGAAGAGGCAAAGTGAAGTAATTTGTTGGAGGGACAATTATGTGAAATTATGCCCATAAAATTGTCCCAAGCAATGGCCCAGGAATCACAATGAATATAAAGCCATTCTTGCTATTGTAAAGTATAGGGGATATAAACAACCTGTGGATCTTGTCCAAGATACTTACAAGATTCCACACGGCACATATGAACTAAGGTGGCCAACAATTTATAATAGGGAGTTAACACTTTTGAAGGAGTAGCAGGCAAGGAAAGCCCCAAAAGGGGTCCCTTCTGCTAGAGGACCACTGTAGGAGAATGAGGTGTAGTTAAAATATATGCTTCCCAAGGGGCTGAGTAATCAATATAATTTACATGTTGGGAAGAAATGGCAGAATTTACTATGCTTAAGGCTTTGGCTGCTTCAGTTGTCATTTCTCTGGGAGATGTAGGGTCAGGGTCCCCCTTTAATAGATCAAATAAGGGTTTTAATTCAGCTGTGGATAATTTAAGACAAGGGTGAAGCCAACTAATATCTCCCAGAAATTTTTGAAAATCATGCAAGGTACGCAAATGAGAAGTCTTAATCTGTAATTTTGGACTAGTAAATTAATAAGGACCTCAAATATGACCAAGAGGGATTTTTATTTTTCTTTGCCTGGGCTGGCTTTGAACTGTCCAAGGAGTCTTAGCCATAAAAGCCCTTTTTTATTTCCAATTAAAGCAACAGGAGAACAAAAGGAGTAGAGTTTACCTGTAAGTTGTTAAGAATTGACCAACAAATAGTTGCCAGAGTTTTGCTGTAACACTTGAAGAACAGCAGACTGATGGGCTGGGCATATGGCCTAGTGGCAAGAGTGCTTGCCTTGTATACATGAGGCCCTGGGTTCGATTCCCCAGCACCACATATACAGAAAACGGCCAGAAGTGGCACTGTGGCTCAAGAGGCAGAGTGCTAGTCTTGAGCAAGAAGAAGCCAGGGACAGTGCTCAGGCCCTGAGTCCAAGGCCCAGGACTGGCCACTAAAAAAAAAAAAAAAAGAACAGCAGACTGAATGAGACCCATATGCCATTAAATCAAATCATATTATTTAACCTTACCTTACTGGCACGTGAAAGAAAAAACAAATGAATAACAATAAAAGTCTCAGCTTCAATGGATCTGAAGTGGCTGTGTCTTCCATCCCAAATTAGCAGGCCAGCAGGAGAGATGGCTTGCATCTGGATAAGACTATAGTAGCATCTCAGAGTTCCCTGGATAGGCTGTCACACTTCCTGCTTGTTGCCTGTAGATTTCTACACAGACTGGTTAAGGGCATTTTTAAACAGATTTTAGAAGGCTTGGGTCTTTAACCATCTTCCTAGTCACACAAAATCCACACAGATCGAAGGCCAACCAAGTCTGCTCTCTGTAGCAGCCATGACAGTTTGTGAGTCATGGAGGGAGAAGACATCAATGCTACCCCAATGCAACCCTGTGGTTGCCAAACACAACTCTGATGCTTTTAACCTTGGAATAAGTCTCAGTTGCAACTCTGTCATGATGGGCCTGCTATAAACCCAACTCTAATCTTGGGGCAGGCAGAGCCAGGGTAGTAGCCTTTGACAGTCTGGGCCTGTCAAAATCCTCACAGGACTCCTAGATGCCTGAGCAAACCAGGCAGTTTGGGAGCTGACTGTGGAGGCAGCTTTCTGTAGTCACAGACTGCCATGGTCCACTCAGCTAGCACATATGTCAACCTGTATCCAATAATGCAAAATGTTAATTTTGGGTCAGGAAAATTTAGGTTAATAGTCACATTTGTGCAGTTGTTCCAAAATGACTCTGGTCCCTTGATCTTGAAGAGTTTATGAGAGCACAGAGAAAAAAGAAAAAAATGGAGAAGCTAAATCTTAGTCTATGTCAAAGAATTATCAGGATTAGATGTACACTTGACTCAGCATAGATAGACATAAAGAATAACACACTTGTTTTATATCATTGTACTTATATCACGTGCTGTATATTAGAACCTTTTGGAGTTTTTCTTAGACACATTTGTTTGCTTCCAAACATGATCAGTTTGGGTTTAAAACCTGTTTTTTTTGTTTTGTTTTTAAGTTTTACCAATGGACAGACATAGACAGACACACATACACATACAGACAGTGTGCACATGTTTTGAGGCGCGCTTAGAATTGTTCTTTGATTGGCCATGTAAGTTTTTCTGGAATTCCAGTGGCAAATGATATTATTTTGCCTATATTCTAGAACCACGTGGTTAGATGGTAAACAACAACAAAAAAAAAACCTTTTCAGCAAACCAAAATTTTCAGATCATCTGAGAGGCCACATTTTGAGAAACAAGTTCAGCACACAGACAGCAGCTCACAGTAAGACACCTTCATCTTCCAGCATTTGAATTGCAAGGCACCTTTGAAATGCAAGGCCACAGGACTCCAAGTCCCTGCCCAGCCTCCAGGAATTTGGCATGCTTGTCACCTGGGGGATGGGCAGGCTTCCACTTCAACCAATCCTATTGTCGACCATGTGCTCAATGCTGGAGAAAACTTACGATTTAGCCAAACAAGCAGAATTTAACTGAGTCTCCAAACTTAACATCAATAACAAGAATAGAAAACCTTTCTTTGAGTCTTTCAAAGCAGATGTTAAACAAATATTGATACCCATCCTATGTCACAGGCAGGCAGGCAGGCAGAGTTTAGAGGGAGGCAGAAAAAGAGACAGAGAGAACTTCATCTGCCTGAGCACTCATAGAAGTTAGGTAAGTTCTGCAAAATATTTCAAATATGTAAGATTGGGCTCAAACTTGAGCAGCTTTCCTGAAGCAATTTAGACTGTCCCCCACTTGATGAGTGACCAGCGAACCTGAACTAGAGATCAGTTGACTCCAAACACCCACAATAGCTGATCTCCTAGACCTAGCCCAGTGGCTTTATGGAAAATTCAAGCTCCAGGCTAATGGTCATTCACCCTGGTTGGGGTTTCAAATCTGTCATTGTCGTGGTGGATGGAAGTAAAGCGCTCGGTCAGGAGAAGTTACCTCGGTGGTGTTAGCATTTCCCTAGCCTCAGGACCCTCACCCCGGCGAGCAGCCTGCACCTAGGAAAGCTGTAACTCTGCCAGGACTGTCGGTGGGTGCTCACCAGTATCTACCCTTAAAGGAGTTTGTTGTTCTGGATGAAGCTGTGACAATAGAGCTATAACTGATTTAAACATATTCTCAACATGGGTCAATCTATCTTTCGTAGGCTCATTGCATGATTTCTCCTTGGTGTCTGAGCCATCTGAGTCTTCCTTAATATCTAGCCCATTGTGTTCCAATCTTATTAATTTTCTCAGCTCTTCCCGGGCAGCAGCATACGCTCCCGGGGCTGGACAACACTCATCTGGTCCCTGTTCAGTTTCTCCAATCAACTGATTGAATTTAATCTGTTCATGTCTAGGATCTAAGCAATCTCGGACCAGATACCAAAGAATAATAGCATCCACTGGGGTTTTCTCAGGGCCATTTGCATCATAATGTTCCTGAATCTCTCCTTCTCTCTTTTTTTTTTTTTTTTTTTTTTTTTTTGCCAAGTTTCTAAGTTATTGGTTCCTTCCTCCAGGAACTGGGGGCATGCTACCTCAATAAAGTAAAAGAAACAGTCTAAGTGACTTTCGCCAACTTTCACTGCCTGGGCATTAAGCATGCCTTTGGAGGCCTGCACGTATAGCATGCAGCCTATACTTTATCCCATTATTTCTTACTCCAGACAACACTCTCTCTCTCTCCCGCTCTCCTTCCCAAGTGATCGGACGTCCTTACCTGAGTGGGGGTCCTCTGCCATCATCCCAGGTGTTCAGGTCCCTGTTCGGGCGCCACATCTGCCTAGCCAGCCGGTAGCGGAAAGGGAATCCTGAATGAGGGGGGTGAGGATTAAAGAAAAGGAAAAATACAAGACGAGAAAAAAGACAAGAGGCAAAGATGGGATATGGGAGGTCTGCATCTTGAGATAGTAACTCAAGACTGCAGCCCAGTTTATTCTTAACTCCCAGTTTATATGCAGTTTTGGAACCAGGAAATAGCATAGGGTTGTTAAAATTCAAGAACACAAAGAGGCTTTGAAGTTTGCAACAGTTGATTACAGTAAACACAGGATAAGGTTGATTAACATAGGAATCTACTCCAGTGGACATAGCAAGGTGCAGACATAGCAAAGCAATTCCGGATAGTGGCTGTGAACAAATGTCCTTGCATCTAGCATATCCTGGCGATGACAGCACAGCCAGAGGAGAGGATGAGCTTAGCTGCTAGCTCGGCTCCTGACAGTCTCCTACATTTCAGCTGACCAGAGTAATATCGAGGCCGCTTGGTACTTAACTCCTCAGCTCTGCTAAGCACTTACCATGGGAGAGGCACAATCATCCACCACAACAGATTTGAAACTCCAACCAGGATGAGTGACCATTAGCCAGAGGCTTGGATCCGATTTTCCATAAGGCCACTGGGCCACCATAAATCTTGTTTCCAAGTTCCAAGCCCCACTCCCAGGGAAGGCCACTGGGCCATCGACCTTAAGCCACTTGGCTAGGTCAAAGGAATCAGCAATTGTGGGTGTTTGGAGTCAACTGATCTGTAGTTCAGATCCTCTGGTCACTCATCAAGTGGGGGACAGTCTAAAATGCTTCAGGAAAGCTGCTCAAGTTTGAGCCCAATCTTATAAATTTGGAATATTTTACAGGACTTACATAACTTCTATGAGTGCTCAGGCAGATGGAGTCCTCTCTCTTTCTCTCTCTCTCTCTTTCTGTCTCTCTCTAAACTCTGTCTGCCTGTCTGTGATACCAATATTTGTTTAACATCTGCTTTAAAAGACACAAAGAAGGGTTTTCTGTTCTTGTTATTAATGTTTGTTAAGCTTGGAGATTCGCTTAAATTCTGCTTGTTGTTGGCTAAATTCTAAGTTTTCTCTAGCATTGACCACATGGTGGACAATAGAATTGGTTTTAGCAAGTGCCATCTTAGTTCCATCAAGGTTCCAAAAACTCTTGGAGGTGGAAGCCGACCCATCCCCCAGGTAATGGGCATGCCAAATTCCTTGAGGATGGACAGGGATGTGGAGACTCAAGCTCCCAGTAACCCTGCCCCCCACCCTGAACTCTGTAACTGTGGCCTTGCAATTCAAATGTGCCTTGCAATTCAAATGCTTGAAGGTGAAGGTGTCTTGCTGTGAGCCTCCTAAGGTTCTGACCAGCTCCACCACGTATCTGTTCTGTTCGCGTCCTGTCTCCCATCCCCTGGACCTTCTCTGATCATAGCATCCCACTTCTGCTACTCAGAGTAAGCAAACAGGGAATACTGGGAGGTTTCAAATGTCTTTAGAAATTTTCAGGCAACCCAGCAGGAGGTGTGACAATCTATGGGGGAGGGGACTCTGAGAGATGCCACTACAGCCTCACCCAGATCCATCCATCTCTCCTGCCTGCTTCCATCACACATGACTAACAAAGCCTGCTGATTCGGGATGGAAGACACAGACACTTCAGATCCGCTGAAGCTGAGACTTTTACATTGTCCCATCCCTTTGCGCTCTTGATTGTTATTCATTGTGCTCTCTTCCACCTGCCAGTAAGGTTAAATGATATGATTTGATTTGATGGCACATGGATCTCATTCTGTCTGCTGTTCTCTAAGTGTTATTACATCAGAACTCTAGCAAGTACTTGTTGGTCAATTCTCAACAAGTTACAGGTAAGCTCTACTCCTATTTTTCTCCTGTTGCTTTAATTGGAAATAAAAAGGGCTTTTATGTCTCCTTGGATTGCAGTTTAAAGCCAACCCGGGCAGAAAAAAATATATATCCCTCTAAAACTCCATCTCCCAACTAACCAGCAAAGAGCCAGACTGGAAGTTTGGCTCAAGAGAACCAGCGAAATGCTGAAAGTGGCACCGTGGCTCAAGTGGTAGAGCACTAGCCTCGAGCAGAAGTGCTCAGGAACAGTGCCCAGGCCTTGAGTTCAAACCCTGTGAATGCCAACTGGGACAAGCTATCCAAGCAGCACCTAGACCTTCAGGACGAGGTCTATCCTGACAACGAGGAACTATGGAGAGGAGGAAGAGGAAATGAAGTCTCATCTTAAATGGAGTCAATTTGAACTTGCCCTTCCAAAATTAATCAGAGCCGGGAGACCAAGAGGAATAGTTGTTTACCCACCTAATGTCCATACCTGTCCATTTTTCATCTGGACAGAAACTTGCATTCTTGCCTTTGTTACTATATATATATATATGGCCTCTGACTGGTTACTCCCAACCAGTCTACTATCCCTAAACACTTCCTTCCTGCCCCCAGTCCAGTTATTCCTCCTTCCTTGTAATGGGCCACAATTGGGTTTATGTTCCAAATGGAACTTTTCTGGCTTGTACCCAGGGTATGTTCTCCCATGTTGTTCATGTTAACTGGTCCTGGGAACTTGTCAGCCTTTTGCCTGACCTTCTCAAAAGTCTCTTTTAACAGGATAACAACATCCTTCACCCAGGACAGCACCTGGGAACTTGCAGTTCAAGGCCATCCTCTTACTACACTGCTCTGTCCAGTGCAGATCTGGACCCTGAAGACCCCAGCCCCAGTGACTCCTTGATGTACCCAAGCTGCAGGAGGTAGCCAGAGGAGACCATGACACCCATTGGCCCTGGTAACCATTCTCATGGAAATGATGACTTTTACCAACCAAACTGTCAAATACTTCTTGGACTGTACCAGGCCATATGATGAATCAGGGACCCCTGACTACTTTGCCCCTTTACAGCAGGAAGTAGCTCCAGAAGAAACAACCTCCACCCATACTCCCGGCCTGGTACCCCTCCTCTGTTATTAATAAACAACAAATGGGGGAATGTTAGCATTTCCATAGCTTCAGGTCCTCAGCTCCTCCCAGTAGCCCCCAGATCCACCCATACCTAATGAGCCACTCCTACTCACTACCTAACTACTTCCCCTTTACCCCCAGAGAGAGAAGCTGCCACCTGGATAAGGTGCAGATGCCATCTCCCGTGGGAGATATGGCCCCACTAATAAACGTCCTTATGAACCTTCCTCTCCTGCCTGTGATTATCTCTGCATGGTCCTCTGGGGTGGCTGAGACCTATGCTTTCACTAAGTAGCCAGGATTACAGGTGTGAGCCACCAGCATCTGCCACATGCCTTGTCTTATTCTAAGAAGTGTGGTGGTCTTCCTTCATTGCTGTCTTCTTTGACAGTGTTTCTGCTGAATTCCATTTCTACTCATTTTGTTAAAAATATTGATGAAATCATGAATTACAGACATAATCAAATAGTCAGTCACCCATACTCCTAGTGTTCTCTTCATAATAAGATTGCTCTCTTTTTTGCCATGTAGATTGAACATTTTCCAAATCTCCAAGTTACGGTTACTTTCGCCTAACAATTTATTTTTCAATGTAGCTCTCTTCTCTCATATTTTGTAATATACAGTAAGAAAGACCCAAGGTATGTCTTTAAAACTTTGATTTAAAATGTTCTCTTCTAAATGTTGAATTTAATTATTCACAAGTTCTACCCTTATACCAATCCTTAGAAAATAATTCAGTTAAGTTATTTACCATTTTATAAGGATGGATTTTATTCTGGTTTCCAATGCCTTATTTCTATCTGAGACCTTTCCAGACTCACCTTGAAGATCCTTTGTACTGCCAGGCACTGGTGGCTCATGCCTACAATCCTAGTTATTCAGGAGGCTAATATCTCAAGATGACCTTTCAAAGCCAGCCCAGGCAGGAAAGTCCATGAGATTCTTATTTCCAGTTAGCCACCTCCAAAAAGCCAGAAGTGAAGCTGTGGCCCATGTACTAGATTTCTAGCCTTGAACACAAAAGCTCTGGGATAGTGTCCAGGTCCTGAGTTCAAGCCCCTAGACTGGCACACATGTGTGCACACATGTGCGTGCCCCCCCCCACAGAGAGAGAGAGAGAGAGAGAGAGAGAGAGACTTTTTTTTACTAGCATGCAACTCCAAACATTTTTTAGCCTATATCTCTTACTCAGTTCCAAAAAGGCTTCCAAATTTGTAGATGTTTGTGAAAACTGTGCTCTACTTCGTACTACTACTTTTTAGAGTTTTCTCTCAATAGGAGCTATATAGCTCTATCCACAGACATATCTATATATCCACATCTAAACCTGTTAATGTATGTATTTGGTTCAGATGATTATGGACATTGAAAAGTCTCACTCTCTGTTATCTACAAGCAGAAGTTTTAGAAGAATCAGTAGTGTAGCTCTAGTCTGAGCCCAAAGATCTAAGAACCTACAGAGGCAATGGAATAAGTTCCAGTCTAAGAACTGGCAAGATCAAGAGTCAAAATGAAGAGATGCTTTTGCATGAATCAGAAGGCAAAAACCAAGGCCCTAGCTTAAGGAGGCGGATAGGAGGCAGATAGGAGGATGTGTTTTTCCTTGGCTTGTTTGTTTTGTTTTGTTTGTGAAAGAGGTCAAACCCAGTGTCTTCTACCTAGTAGGCAAAAGTACTCTACCACTGAGCTGCATCCCAATCCCTAGCCAAGAATTTCCTTTTGTAGGCTTCTTCTATTCACAGACACTCCCAGAATGTCTGGCCAAAGGCAGAATGATTGACCCAATTGTATGGGTACTCTGTGGCCCTGTCAAATTAACACATCCAATTAACCATCACAGGAGAGTTAACCCCGGGGCTATTTTGCCAGTGCTTGACTTGTCAGATCCTTAGTAAATGTGCCTTTTGTATAACTTTCTTAATCATTTCAACTGTGTACTTGTATCTCATTTTCAAGCTTATTGGAATTGCCTATCTCCAATTTTGTCTCTACAGTACTGCTAGGAAGACTTTTTCAAGTACAAATAATGACCAAATTATCTATTTTTTTTTGTCTTTTCTTTTTTGGCACTGGGGATCAAACCCAGGACATTGCACTTGCTAGGCAAGTGCTTTGCCACTGAGCTACATCCCAGCCCCGACTAAATTATCTTGATGGTTTCCTAGGCTCTTGGAAATTCCTCAACAGGGATACTAGACCTTTTCTTTCCTGATTCTATCCTGCCATCCTCTTCAGACTCCTGTCTCACTATTGCTATGCCGTAGTCATCTCTAACAAGTTGCATTTCACCAATGATGTATGTTATCTCCTTCTCTTATGCTTTTGCTAACAATCTCCTGATTTTTTTTTGTTTTGGTGCCAGACCTTGGGCTTGAACTTAGGGCCTGAGCACTGTCCCTTAGCTTTTGTATTCCAGGCTAGCATTCTAACTCTTGAGCCAAGGCTTCACTTCCAGCTTTTTGGTGGTTAAATGGAGATAAAAGCCTCATGAGCTTTCTTGCTCAGGGTAGCTTCAAACCATGATCCTCAGAGCTCTGTCTCCTGAGTAGCTAGTATGACAGGCATGAGCCATCAGAGCCCAGAGATCTCTCAATCTTCTTGTGTCAGATTATCTCCTATGTTTTATTGGTATCATCACTGTGAATATTTCTTCAATTTTCACTCTGAGTTAAGAGCAACCTTTCCATGTAACACATTTTCCAGTATTTTTATCTATCATGGTACTTCCCTCCATATGACCATTTCCTCTTTAGTCCTCTATCTTCCCTCCTGGAGTGCACACTTTTGGAGAGAAGACTTATGGTTGTGCAGCCTGTAATTATGCACACTGTATTTGACTCAATAAATATTTGTTGAAGGAATGTGTTGTTTTTGCAGTAATAAAATGTACAAAGGGGTTGTTGTAATTGTTCTGGGTAAGGTAACAAGAACCACACCTACAGCAGTGACAATGGAAATGGCAACAGGCTAACAGGTTTAAGGTACATTTTGAGAAGTGGGCTATGGGAATTAAATATGAAGTCTGAAGGAGAAAGGGGAGTTTAGAATGACCGGAGTCTTGGCTGCTTCTACCATAGGGACAATAATCAAAGATAATATAGAACATAGGATGAGTAAATGGCTTAGAGAAATAAGGCATGTGTGTTTAATACAAAAATAGAAGGTAATCATTAAAAAAAGACAGGAATGGCCAGGTGTCAGTGGCTCAGGCCTGTAATCATAGCTACTCAGGAGGCTGAGATCTGAGGATCACCATTCAAAACCAGCCCAGACTGGAAAGTCTATGAGACTCATCTCCAGTTAACTGCCCAAAAGCTTGAATTGGCATTATGGCTCAAAGTACTTGAGTACTGAAGTAATTACAAAAGCTTAGGGACAGTGCTCATGCAAGGAGTTCAAGCCCCAGGAGCAGCATACATGTGCACACACACACGCATACATGTGCACACACACACACACGCACGCACACACACACACACACACACACACACACATCCTTGTCCCTCTAGAAAGAATTTACCTAGCACCTGATTATTTCTCACAAAATGGGAGAAGAGATTAATTAGCATAAATTGACCACTTCCTCAGTGCCCAGCATTAAATCCTTATCTGGGCATCATCGGCACCCACTAACTATATTTTGCATGTGGGGAAATAAAAACCCAGTATACAACATTTCTAAGGTGAGACAACTGACTAATTGGCAAAGGTGGAATTTGAATTATGTGAGTCCAAGTTCCATTGTCCTTGTAGCCACCACTTTTACAACTCTTTTGGATTTATTTAAACACACTCAAAGGTTCATTTGTACCTTGTGACTATTGGAAAAGAAACAAGCTATTTCCTATCCAATCTCCCAATTTCCTTGTTTCTCAAGGAACTGATAAAATCAGCTAATGGAGTATGGGGATGTAGCCTAGTAGTAGTATTTTTATCTGTTTGCACAAGGCCTTAAGTGCAATGCCCAGCATTACAAAAACAGAACAGAATAAGCCAGTGGAAAAAAAGTTATGTTAGTAGTTAAAAGAGAGGAGAGTATCAAAGGGAAAGTATAGTAAGGTTTGAATTTTTTATTTTATCTTTGAATTGGTATAATGTAAGGTGGGGGTTTCATTGTGGTAATTCTACACATGCACGCAGGATATTCTGAACATATTCACCACTTCCACCATGTTCCTATTCCTCTCCTTCTTCCTCTCTCCTTTTTCTGGATTCAGGTTTCTGTATGCTATGGTGACACACACACGCACACACACACATACACATTTGTATATTGTATTTGTATATGGATATATGTTTACACATGCATATCTATCTATACATCAACACACACACACACACACACATATATATATATATTATCTCCTTTTGATCCTCTTTACCTTCAGTATTCCCCCATTTATCCTCCTCTCTCCAGCTGGTCTCCTCATAGATAGTCTCCTTTTAATACACATGACCCATTCCTATCACTATAAGTCATAATGATCACTTTAGGTCTGTACTCCATAAATAAGCAATAACATGTTATTTGGCCTTTTGAATTGTGTACTTTCTATCCTCCATTACAATCCAGGTTCTTCTAGAAGAATGTTCTTGACCTGGGGTAATGCAGTCAGAAAACAAAACAAAACAACAATGTCCATCTTAGTCAGCCAGGTCAGAAAAAGCCCAAAAGGCTGCCTGGGTTTGATCTCCATCTGGGTAAACCTACCAGTGGCCAAAGTTGGAAACTTCTTGGCTTGCTTGTACCAACTGGCGAAACCTGTGATCCAAGCCTCCCCATCCCTCCCCAAGAATTATGAAAAGCCTAGGACTTCCTGGGGACCCTTTGAGTAATTAACTTGGCCCTTTAAGAAGTTCCTAATCCATCTCCCCACCTCCATCTCCAACAGAAAGGTCTCTGATGGAAATGATCTGTGTCTGGAAATGGCCTGCATCTTCCTGCTGCATTCCACTTAGTTCTCTGCCTTGAGTATCTGGAATAGGGATTACATGTAATTTCAATGATTCAAATTTGGTGAAGTATCACTTCTGCAGCAAGTCAACCTACTCACTGTATTTGGTTCTATTCAGATCAGTTTGTTTTGCTCTAGTGCCATTGCAATATTAGTTCTAAGCAAAATGCTACTGTTACCCATCTGCAGCCTCTCTTTTCTAGTTTTTCTGTATAGACCCCTCCCCGTTTTAGTAGCCTCCCTCTGGCAGGCGACTGTGGTAATATCAGTTCCTTGCTCAGGGAAATGAAATAATCACAGAGTAAGGTCCAAAAACCAAGCAACAGGAACAATGGTTTAATGAAGAAAGAATCTTATTGAAATCACACACAAAAATGCTTTCCTACTTCTCAAAATAAACTCTTTAACATGTACACCACCCTCTCAAAAAGCACCAATGCAATGAAGGTAAACTCATTCATTTAGTGAATTTTAGCTGAATACATTTGGACAAGGCAAACAGCATGAGAAATGGTTAAGAATGATTAAGGGAGAACTTGGCTGGTTCAAAGACTGCAAGTACTTTGGCTTGAATGCAATGTAGGATTCAAATGAAGATGTGGACATAGATGAAGCCAGAGAAATAGTTATGGGTCATTTTGATGAGTTTAGGACTTTATCTTGAAAACAATTGAAATACATTAAGCAGGAACAGTGACATGATCATATGTGTGTTCTAAAAAGATTTCTCTAGTAGCCAGCATGGGTCATGTTGAGCCAAACTAAGGATAGAATTTAGATATCTTCCAAGTAAAATGCAAAGACATAACCTATTAAAATTACTGGGAAATTCTTTTCCTTTGGAAGCCATTTGAAAACTTCAAGTATAGTTTAATTTAAAACAATTGTGAGGCTGGGAATTTGGCCTAGTGGTAGAGTGTTTGCCTCGTATACATGAAGCCCTGGGTTCGATTCCTCAGCACCACATATATAGAAAAGGCCAGAAGTGGCGCTGTGGCTCAAGTGGTAGAGTGCTAGCCTTGAGCAAAAAGAATCCAGGGACAGTGCTCAGGCCCTGAGTTCAAGCCCCAGGACTGGAAAAAAAAACAATTGTGAAGGAGCAAATTGAGTCTGATTAAGGCACTCAAAAATAACTGGGGCTGGGAATGCGGCTTAGTGGTAGAGCGCTTGCCTAGCATGCATGAAGCCATGGATTCGATTCCTCAACACCACATAAACAGAAAAAACAAAACCAAACAACAAAAAAAGAATCTGGATTCTTGATTTCAGGACAAGAGTTACTATCTCTTCCTGACCTTGACTAAGTCTGAAAAAGATCCTCTTGTATGCCCTTCCTGTGGTCGTACCTTCACTATCTCTGTATCTTATCTGAGTACATTGGAAACTGTGTATACAGGTATTAGAACTAGGAAACTGTAAGGGAATACCAAAATCGAGAGACACAGGGTAAAAAAGACAAACAATTACAAAAGCAATACTTGCAAAACTGTTTAGTGTAAATCTACTGAACAACTCATGGGGGGAAAGGGAGAGGGGGAGGGGGGAAGGGGGAATGAGGGAAGAGGTAACAAACAGTAGAAGAAATGTATCCAATGCCTAAAGTATGAAACTGTAACCGCTCTGTATATCAGTTAGACAATAAAAAAAGTAAAAAAAAAAAAAAGACAAAAAAGAGTTTGATATATAACAAAATGCCATTGACAATTTTTTGTTGTTTTATTTTTACTATTATTGTTTTTGCTAGTCCCAGACTTGAACTCTGGGCCTGAATGCTGTCTCTGAGCTATTTGTGCTCAAGGTTAGCACTCTACCATTTGATCCAGAACTCAATTTATGGCTTTTTGTGGTTGATCAGAGATAAGTGTCTCATGGACTTTTCTCCCTAGGCTGGCTTCAAACTGCAATCATCAGATCTCAGCCACCTGCACCAGGTAATACTTTTATTTTTGTGTGTTGGTAACTGAGGCTTGAACCCAGGGCCTGGACATCGTCCTTGAGGTGTTTTGGCTCAAGGCTAGTGCTCTATCAATTCCATCACAGCTCCACTTCTGGATTTTTGGTGGATAATTGGAGATAAGAGTCCCATAGGTTTTCCTATCCAGGTTTTCTTCAAACCTGGATCCTTAGTTTTCTGAGTAGCTAGGATTATGGGCATGAGCCATGGGAATCTGGCTTCCATAAAAATGAAAACAAAACTTCCCTGGATCAATATTTTCTTTGAACTAAAAGTTTATCTCCTTCTCTCTTTTTTTTAACAACAAAACTCCTGAAAGGTTATTCGTGCTTAATTTTTCCATTGTATCATGCATTCCCAAACTCAGACCAATCATATGAGTACTACTGTCACATCATCAAACATAATTCTCATTAAGGTTTATCAATAACCTTTATGCAACATCTCAGGAAGGTCACTTGGTTAGTTCTCATTTTCTTTACATTTGTGCCCAATTCAATACAGTTCATTTGCTCCTCCTTGAATCACTTTCTTTAGGCTCTGAATTCAGCACTCTTTTGTTTCTCCTTCTGCCTCTTTGAACCCTCTTACCTGTGCCAATCCTGAAATGTTAGAATAAGCCAAATATAAAGACACACACACCTGTAATTCTAGCTACTTCGGAGGCTGAGGCAACAGGGTCTTGAGTTTGACCTATATACTGCCTTTGCTATATAATATGATCCTGTATATAAAAAAGAATTACTCTGTTTCATCCTTGGCACTCTGTACTTTTCTCACTCTGTACTTTCTCTAAATAAATTCAGCTATATCCCAAGTCTTCAAAAAGTATGCATATGCCAACAACTCCAAATTTTATATTTCTAGATTTCTTTTTTAAACTTCAGACCACTACATCCAATCTTCTATTTGATGTGCACTTGAACTCAACAATATCCAAAATCAAACTCATTGAGTCCTTTCATCTCCAAATATGTTATTTTTCCTGTGCATTGAAATTCAGTAATTAGGGATACTAAGATTCCAATGGAATTACCAGAACTTGATCATTCTTGAGACTTCTTTTTTCCATGGTTTGATCCCTGATATATATATACTGTCTGTGTTCATGCCAAACTTGTTCTTCTTTTAATACTTCTAGGATAGCCAGGCCTAATTTTTTTTACTCTAGTCTTTATATTGTTGTATCATCTTCCTGGAATATTCATTCCTGAAATCTTCAAGGTTAAATCTTTCAGTGTAAACATTTCTGGACTTGTCTGACTACGTACCACCTTCAGCCCCCAAGTAATGGTGTGCTCATAGCAGCTCATAATTTATCTTCATAATACTCTATCATAATAGTTTTAAATATTTGTTTGTGAGATTGATTATATACTGATATATTGATATATATCACATATATGTATACATATATATCAGTATATACATATGCTGATCAGTATATACATATACTGATATATAGATAGATAGATTATATGCTCTGTCTTCCTTTGACTGTAACATTCCACAAGGATAGGAACACTTAGAAGTATTTTTTCTATGTCTTCAACACAGAATTCACTTATATTCACTTAGTAAATAACTTATAACATTTTCACTCAATGAATATATGTATGAATGTGAATGGGTATAGGTTTTCTCAACATGCATATATTGTCCTCTATTAAAAGGGACCTTTTGAGTTTGGGAGCCAAATTCAGGGTCGGAGAAGTAAATGCACAAAAACTCTGAAAATGCAATGATGTGCTCAATAATATTTCAAACCAGTTTTCCTCTACAAGTTGCAGCATAGTAAATCCCAGGCCTGTTCCTGGGATTTCCATAATTTTTCTTTAACCTGAAAAGACACAAACAGAAAAACACAATGAAATTTCATCTTCTGAGAATCCAAAAGGTTTAAGGTCTTATTAGAAATTTGGCTCAGAATGTGGGATTGTCCTCAAGTTTAGGAAACCAAATTTTCTGGAGTTAATTTGATCATTCATATTTTTTTCTTCTTCAATGTTCAGTGTCAGTGTGTGTGTATGTGTGTATGTGAGAGAGAGAGAGAGAGAGAGAGAGAGTTGGGCTTTCCTCATGACTCAAATGAAGCAGTAAATCTCAGGGCTAAAAGTAGAAAAAAATGAAATAAGGGATCTGTGCATTCAAAACACATGAGACCTTGTGACTATATCCATATTCAATCTCAGATCCATAAAAGTGCACCCCAATCTTTGTAAAAGTCTTTTCCCAGTAGTAAGGGAGGGGAACGCAGTAAAAGAAAAACAACAATCCTTCTACTGTATTCCAAGCATCAATAAGTGAGAGAGAAGCATCTATGGACCTACCTGACTCAGGAAACTGTCAAGAATGTATTTAGGGAAAGAGAATGGCCATTCAAAAAATGCCACCCCCCACACCCCAAGGGCTGGGAATGTGGCCTAGTGGTAGAGTGCTTGCCTAGCATGCATGATGCCCTAGGTTCAATTCCTTAGCACCACATATACAGAAAAATCTGGAAGTGGGTGCTGTGGCTCAAGCAGTAGAGTGCTAGCCTTGAGCAAAAAGAAGCCAGGGACAGTGCTCAGGCCCTGAGTTCAAGCCCCAGGACTGGTAAAAAAAAAAAAAAGACAAAAAGACAAAAATGGCCCCTTATACTTTCTGCTTATTAGTCTCAGATGCTTGACTTATTCTTAAGCTCTGGATCTTTTGCATTGCTTTTAAGTTGTTTGCTGATACTGATGTTTGAACTCTGAGACTTGTGCTTGTTCTCTACTACTTGAATTACAGTACCCCAACCCCCTTTTTTTTTTTGCCAGTCCTGGGCCTTGGACTCAGGGCCTGAGCACTGTCCCTGGCTTCTTTTTGCTCAAGGCTGGCACTCTGCCACTTGAACCACAGTGCCACTTCTGGCCGTTTTCTATATATGTGGTGCTGGGGAATTGAACCCAGGGCTTTATGTATACATTCCCAGCCCCCCTTTTGTTTTCATTTGTTATTCATGTAAGGTTTCAGTTTTATTCAACCGTCAACTTTGGTAGGTGACCTTCCTATCTCTTCCTCCTGCGTAGATGGAGTTACAGGTGGTGAAACACCACAACTGACTTGTTTTTTTGCCCAAGCTAGCCTTCAACTTCAATCCTCCTAGGTGGGTGGAATTACAGCTGTGTGCCTCCATGTCCGGCTGGTCTTAATCTTTTGAACATTTTGAGAGGAAGATGTTTGTGGGCCTGCAGAGCAGGAAAAATGGCACTGAATTCTCAAAGAAGCTATTTATTTATTTATTTATTTATTTATTTATATTTGCAGTGCTGAGGATGAAATTCAGGGTCTTGTACATGCTAGATAAGTCTTTTACCACTCATCTATACCTGCTGTTCCTCTTTTTATTACTTTTGGAAATTTTACTTATGTGTGTTCTTAGCCCACATCGAATGTTTAAATATTTATAGCACAAAGAGTAATAATTCCATTCAGGTATACAATGTGTAATGATAAACTCAAGGTAATTAGCATTTCTATCTCCTTAAGTGTTTAGTATTTCGTTACATTGGGAGCCTTCAAACTCTTCTCTTCTAGTTCTTTGTAAAATATTCTGAATCTCCTTTCCCTCTGACCCAAGAATCCAGAAGGTCTGCCCTATGGTGAATGGTTTGGGCCCAGATTCCATTGTGATTCAGGCATGCCCAAGGTTTGGGAAGCTGATAAGCAACAAAAAGTGGAATGATTCTGATACAGCCAGTCTCTAGGGCCTTTGAGAAAAGGCCAACCTCTGTCTAACATAGGAAATCAGTTATCTAGCCATTTTCTTTGTATAAAATTCCAAAATTATATACATGGCTACAGGGAGCGGAGAATGGAAATGAGAGAATAGGGTTGATGGTTTACTGATGATTTGATTATTCAAAGATAACTCCAATGGCTACTGCAACTAATGTTTCCAATATGAGGGCCAAAAGGCTCCTCAAGAGAGCATCACACATTGCTCTTGCTGGGTTACTTGACTAAATGATGGCATGCTCTTCTGGTTGCCCTTGGAACAATTACAGTTTATAAACAATAATAAGAGTTAAAATTTTTCCTGGTATACATTCACAGTACAAGAGAGTTTCATTGTGATGATTCCATAGATTCATACAGTGTACTGTGAATGATTTTATACACAGAGAGAGAGAGAAGTTAAAATTTTGCAGTCTCACGCTACAGTTTGCAAGACCACTAGACCACTGTTTCTAGAGATCCTCCAGACCAACAATGCCAGAAATACTGAGGAGGAGCTCCTGAAGAGATCATTAAAACAGAAATCTCCTTATTCCTGCAATAAAAAGTACATTCTGGAGATCCAGCAAAGTAAGCCAGGCCTAGAGAATATTGCAGAAGATAGGCACAGACATCTCAGAGTCCTGGACTTGGGGTTAGGGGGCTTCCATACAAAATGCTTTCCATAAGCACAGAAATGGTGGGACAAAGGGTTAACTAATTCAGCAGTGATACTCATTACATACCATGTTGAAAATGAACTATACAACTTGTAGGGGAGAGCACTGGGATAGGAAAAACTTGGCAAAAACAAGGTAACACTGTTCAAAAAGAAACGTACTATGAGGGAGGAGGTAACAATTTGGATAAGAAATGTACTCACTGCCTTATGTATGAAACTGTAACCCCTCTGTACTTCGCTTTGATAATAAAGAAGAAAAAGAAATGTACTTATTACCCTACTTAAGTAACTGTAACCCCTCTCTACATCACCTTCACAATAGAAAATAAAACTTAAAAAATGTCTCCCATGATAGCTCTCTGATTAATGTTAAACTACTTTACTGATTTGAACTTCAAGCCTTCTTTCCGAAAAACAGGGAGCCAATACTTTCTTTAAATGAAAGTTAATGAAATAACACAAGCCCCAGTCTGCAGTAGTTGATCACTTTATTTGCCTCTGAATTTGTTCTTTAAATCTGTGGTTCCATGCAATTGCTGCCCATAGTAGGGATGATGCTGCCCTGTAGGTCTTGCTTGGAGAACCTTAAAAATTTCTTCAATCCATCTTTAACATTTTCAGAGCAACATTTGAAATTTTTTGAATGGATCTGACAGTGGCATAGCTTCTTTCCTTATGGAACACTTACTCATAACTAAGGACCTGATTTAAGGTCCTTAAATCAGGAGCAGCAAATCTTCTTCAAATGCTCTTTAAATCTAGTCTAGGGACTAGGGGAGAACTTCCTCAAGGAGGAGATGCTTGAGCTGAAATACAAAGGCAGATCAGAAGGACCTTGGGAAAGAGAACAGGAGAGAAAGAGAGTATTTTACTTAGAAAAGGCAGCATATATTATTTAAAGCTCTTGAGGCAAAAGGGTTTTTAGTTTGCTGTAAAAAATAGAAAGGAAACAGGAAGACTAAAGTCACTAAAGTAAAGAAGACTAAAACAGGACTGCTGGCACTTGCAAATGGCTGCAAAGCTGGTCCAGTACACAAAGATGAAGGCATGTAAGGATTGAAATCTAGCTCGTGTTTTGTTCACATATTCACAAAACTGTGTCTATTCAGAAGTGGTACCTTTTTGTAGTTTGTTTCTTCAGTGTGTGTGTGTGTGTGTGTGTGTGTGTGTGTGTGTGTGTGTGTGTGTGTGTCTTTGTCCTTTGTCATGGGGCTTGAACTCAGGGTTAAGGCCCTGTCTGTTGCTATTTTGCTATGTTGCTATTTTGCTTCTGGGTTTTTGGTAGTGAATTAGAGATAAGAGTCTCACAGATTTCCCTGCCTAAGCTGACAACGAACCATGATCCTCAGATCTCAGCGTCCTGAGAAGCTAGGACACAGGTGTGAACCACCAGTAGTTGACAGATTTGTCTATTCTTGTTTTCATTTTCAAAAAGATATCCATGCTACCAGCATCCTCTATAAGGCCATACATGTTCTGGTCCATCCTTACCACACCAACCTGACCTGAGACTCCCCCATTTTCTTTATGCCTCATCTACACAGATCTGCTGCAGACTCAGGGCCCATGTTTGCTATTTTATTTTATTTTATTGCAGCAGTAGAGCTTGACCTCAGGGCCTTCTGCTCTCCTTTAACATTTTTTTCTCAAGCCAAGTGCTCTTCCATGTGAGCCACAGCTCCACTCCCAGATTTTTGATGGGTAATTGGAAGATAAGAGACTCTTGGATTTGTCCGCCCAGGCTGGCTTAAAACCTCAGTTCTCATATGTCAGTCTCCTGAGTAGCTAGGATTTCAGGCATTAGTGAGTCATTGGCACCCAACCTAGACCAATGCTTGCCTTTTTATATTGGGTTTTACTATTATACAGGCAACACTGCTTCCACACCATTGAGGCTTGGTAAATATGCCTTAGTGCACCTTGAACTGAGGCTCCTTTAGTCTGGCTCCAAACTAACTGTAGTTGGGAGACTGGTGTCATGTCCATTTCCTCATGTTGGGAAAAATAACCTATGCCACCCATGCATGACAAGGAGACACATTTCCTTGGGGGCTTCCCCATGTCTTTAGGAATAGAAAGGATTACAAGGAACTCAATACTGGCAATACTAATTTTCAATACTAATTTTCAACAAGTCTGCCTATCAGCCCAGATATCTACAAGAAAGAAAAGATCCTATTGCAATTGTTTGTTTCACAGATAGTTACTGAGAACCTACGAAAATGAATAAGAAACAGAACATGGTAGTGCATGCCTGTAATCCCAGCACTCAACAGGCTAAAGTAGGAGACAAGCCTGAAATTTAAAACTCAGAAGATGAAGTAAAAATAGGCATTAAAGCTAAAGAGAAGATTAGTGGGCTAGAAGATCGAAGCGAAGAAATTACTGAAAATGAAGCTTAGAAATGTACATAGAAAACATGAAAGAGAGATTAAATTAAAATACCTAGTATAATTCTGATTACAGCATAGAGGAAATAATGTTTGAATATAAGAATTTTTCAGAAGAATTTAAAAACTATAATCCCCCAATGTAGGAATGTAAATGATGCTCAGAAAAAAATATATACATAAAGATATACAGTTGGAACTGTAGAATATTATTATTAGTACTGTTGCTGTTTCTAATAATAATAATAGTACCAGATAAATTGTGCATAAACTTTGGTAAACAGACTGATAGATTTTTGGTATTAAACATGAAATTACTACACCACCAAGAAATCTACTGCTAGGTATACACTTAGCACAAATGAAAACATATATCTACATGAAACTTGTAGATTAATGTTCATAGTGGAAGCACTCATAATGGTCAAAACTTGTAAACAAACTAAATGCCTACCAACTTATGAATGAATAAACAGAATGATATATCCACATATTACTACTCAGCTATCAAAAGATATTGAGACAGATGAATGGATCTAAAAAATGTGGTACCTGTACACAATGGAATACTACATAGCTATTAGAAATGATAAAATAATGGCATTCACAGAGAAATGGTCAGATCTTGAACAAATAATGTTGAGCGAGACAAGCTTAGAACACAGATAACAAAGGCACATGGTCACCCTGATATGTTGTTGTTGCGGGGGGGAGGGGCGGAGAACAGTAGAGATCATGTCTGTAAAATGACAAACTTCTTTTCAAATGGTATTTCCACATGTTTTGGCCAGTGACTTTACAGTATGTCTCTAAAACCAAACAATTACTAAATAAACATAAAAAGGTCTAGGATAGACCTATCAGAGGATCACAATAGCTCAACATCTATGTACATATGATTATATAAGATGAGGCCAAGCAAAATGAACTCCAAGAGAAGGAAACAGGATTTTATTGTTGTCGGTATGTTTAGCGTCCTAGGTGAATTTCCTTTGGCATACCCCCTGTGGTCACTGTGTATGATTTTGGTACACTGGATATTGTATTTATGCTTACCTGAACTAGGGAAGGGAAAGAAAAATGAGGGAGGGTGTAACAAATATGACAAGAAATGTACTCACTACCTTATTATGTAACTGTACTCCCTCTGTACATCACCTTGTCAATAAAATTTATTTTTAAAAAGAAAAAAAAGACAAGCCTGACTATGTAGTGAATTCAAGGCCAGTCAAAGCCACATAGATCCTGTGTGAAGAACTTAATATAATAGGTATATTGGGCTTTACAGAGCCTGTATTTTAGAGCCACACTGAAGAATCTCTGTGGAACTACTTTATAAGGGAATTGTTTCTTCTTACGGTACTAAATACTCATTAGAAACTTTTCCTACAAGTCTAAAGAAAGGAGTTCACAGGTCAGCTTGCCATGCGGCCAAATCTCAATGGAGTCTACCATTCAAGTACTTCACAACTAGTACATTTTGCCTTTTCTGATTTGCAATATTTCTCACCTTTAATTGAGAATAACACTCAATTTACAAAGTTGATAGGATTCAGTGCTACATAACATGTAAAAGGATAGAGCCAAATGCAAACTCACTAAATACTTGTATAAATTATACCATACACTTTTACTTGGAAGGATTATTTTAAAAATAAAATCTCTCTAGAAAAAGGGTTCCCTTTTTAAGAACTCAGAACAAGTAATCCAAAGAAATGTCATTGGTATCAAAAATGTTTCCTATCTATTATGTCCCTATCCAAGTTGTTACCTTCTCAAGACCTTAGTGCTAAGTACAGGGCCTGGGTGCTGGGATAGAGGTGCTGTTTTATTCATTTCCTTGCTCTTAGGGTTGGGTACAGTGTCTAGAATTCAGCATGCTTCTTATATGCATTACCATATCCTTTCCTTACAATAGCCATCTAAAATAGTGCTATTATTGTCCTCAGTATTAGACAAGGAAGCTATGACACAGATATTAAGCCAAATGCTCCAAATTACAAATGCAGTTAAGTGATGGAGCTGTAATTTGAACCTAGGGTTCTCACTCAGTACCTGCACCCTTACCAACAAGCAAAGCCACACAGGAGGTACTTATTAGACATATTTGTTGAATGAATACAATTGCATAAAAATGTAAATTAGAATCAGTTAAAGAAAGGCTTTTATTATATATACTTCATACAATGGTCACATTCCCCCCCCACCTCCATACAAATCTCTCCTTTGTAAATTATATGTTTTTCACAGCCATACCCAGCACATTGTAGCTTGAAAAATTAACCTACAGTGCACACATTAAGACTTCCTGCTGTTTAGAGCAGCTTGTGGTAACCCATTTTGTTGTGTCAAAAAGCCCTTTTGTCATGCCAATAATTACCTCCTAAGTTGTCAAATTTATGTAATTGTTTTTTTCTTTTTCTTTTTCCCACTCACTGGCTTTTTCTAAAGCAGGAAAGAGCTAGTAAATATCATTCCGGACATCCTGTTTCTCTTACCTACAGCCCGCCTCTTTCACGCAACCCAAATACAAGGCTAGAAAGTTGGTGCCCTCTTCTGGGAATTTTGGGTAGTGCCATATATTGGACCAAGAGTGGGTGATGCAATATTAGGAAATAGTCCTGTCAAATCCTTCCTTTTAATTCTGGTACTATGAATGAGGTTGGAATGGGTGACATTAATTAAGATGACTTGTACTCACAAGCTGACAGGCTGGATTGAAACCTTTTGCACAACTAGATAAAATAAATTTAATTAACTAAAAAGTATGTGGGGGAGGAGGAAGCCAGGCATTGGTGGTGACACCTGTAATCCTAGCTACTCAAGAAGCTGAGATATGACGATTACAGTTCAAAGTGAGCCCAGGCAGGAAAGTCTGTGAGACTCTATAATCTCCAATAAACTACTCAGAAAAAGCCATAAGTGGAGCTGTGGCTCAAGTGGTAGAATGCTAGCCTTGAGCTGAGGGACAGTGCCCAGGCTCTGAGTTTATGCCACAGAACCAGTGCGTGTATGCGCAATCCAAACTATATCTTTCCACAATAATGTTGCCTATCTGTAGACAGGCTTCTTATGAGGTAAGTACCTTCCACAAATCAGAACTAACTCATCATCTCCTAGACCTACATCTTGATCTCTTGCTCTAGTTTTTCCCCGTCACTCCAACAAAATTGGACAAGACTAGGTCTATACCCACTATTTCCAAAATCATGATCTAGGGCAGTCTTAACCAACTGGCCCAGCCCTGCTGCCTCCCATTAACCAGCCAGGCAAGGCAAGCTTCCACAGATGCATCTTCCACAGCCTCAGATTTCTCTAATGAAAACCCACTCAGTCCCCATTAAACTAGAAAATTCTAAGGTAAAATTCTCAAACTTGGCTACATATGAATATTATCTATGAAATTGAAAAGAATCTTAGTGCCCTGATTCCACCCTATCCCCATTGTATCCAAATCCCCGAGGGTGATACCGAAGCTTCAGAAAAATTGTTCAAATTTCCCAGGTGATTCCAATGAATAGTGCTAGGTTTGAGAGCCACTAGTATAGGCTTGGTCTTCAAACTCCAGCAGCACAAATCACACAGTAATTTCCACATGTTAGTGTTCATGGGAACTTATTAGAGTACTTGCAAAGGCCCCACTCCCGGAGAGTCCATATATGAGTCCTTGGACTCAGGTATTTGCCATCTTAACAATCATCCCAGATGGATTCCAACTCAGCAGCAGGATACTTTTGTGGGAAAGTGCTTTAGGGGTATGAAAGTCAAATGGGAACAGGAGGCATCTGGCCCTTTAAGATTTGCTGAAGGGATTTCCTTTAAAGCTGTGGAGCCCTACAAGGCAAAGCTGCTTCCTTTCATCTTCCTGGTTAAGGAGAGGTCACCAGTCCTGGAATGGCTCTCTCCTTTTGGATTACCTCAGCCTCCTGAAGAGGCTCCTGTTCCCACTATTAGAAGGTGGGAAAGGCATGCTGCCTTGTCCCTTCTGCTGGTTTTGTTTGTTTTGATGCCAAGAGGCCAAGATATTAGGAGACCTACTTTGGTCCAGGAAGCAGCACAGGGTCTGCCTGTCTGTCTGCCTGCCTGCTTGCTTGCCTGCATGCCTTTTTTCCTTGTCCCATCCATGGTGTTTGTTGAGCCAGGATGTGGTTACCTGCATGAAAAGAAGGGGACAAAGAGACATGCTTTGGGCTTGAGTTGGAACTTGTTGCTAAACACCAAGCTTTTCAAGATGGTCTTCCTCACCATTCTTCAAATTCTTTTTTGGGGATTGGTGTTTTTTATGGAACACAGAGTCCAAATGGTCAAAGCAGAGCAGCCGTCAGTTGCCCCACTTGCTGAGGACCCTGCTTTGCCTCTGATTCAAGAGCTGCTAGAAGAAGCTCCTGGCAAACAGCAGATAAAGCCATGGCCCCAAGGGTATCCCCTACGGTACATGCTGAAGTTGTACCAACGTTCAGCTGACCTACATGGGCACCCAAGGGAGAACCGCACCATTGGGGCCACGATGGTGAGGCTGGTGAGACCCTTGGCCAATGTTGCAAGGCCTCTCAGAGGTGAGTGTTGCCCCCAGACTGCTTTGGAAGGGAGAGGAATTTGGGTTTGCCATCAGGCTTCAAGTGCCTGGTGGGTGGCTTGTGGGCTCAAAGCTAAAAAATTCAAAGGATGGCAAGCTTGGGGGAAAAACAAAACTCTCACATTTTACTTCCTTTTAGGGCTACAACTTAAGACTGGGTTGCCTTGGGGCCTACTGAGCAATCCTTTCCAGGCCCCAGGACAACTAAGTAAAGTTTCAGCCTCTATCTACTGTAGAAAGTCTTAGGGCTTGTTCTGGTTCTGAAGATTAATTGAGAAACAGCCAGCTATATTCTTGTGGTGGGCTGTTTGTGGTGATTTGCTGTTAGAAGGCAAAGGGAATGAACAGGTGTTAGGACAGCTCAGGAGGATGAAAGGAAACAAAGAAGGCAGGGACCTCAACAGATCCGAACAGACTTTAAGCACTGCTGCAGAGGGACTCCATGTAACACCCTAGCACACTAGTCGGAGAAACAAGGAGCATGGAGAGGGGAGGGTTTAAATTGTGGTTTTATTTGTTTGGTTGTTGTTGCTTGTTTGTTTGTTGCCAGTCCTGGAGCTTGAACTCAGGGTCAAGGCGCTGTCCCCAGAGCTTCTTTTTGCTCAAGGCTAGCACTGTACCACATAAGCCACAGCTCCACTTCAGCTTTTTATGACTAATTAGAGATAAGTCTTATGGATGTTTCTGCCCAGAATGGCTTCGAACCGTGATCCTCAGATCTCAGCCTCCTGAGCAAGGTACGATTACAAGCATGAGCCACTGGAGCCCTGCAGGTTAAGGATTTTATACATTCAAGTTTAAGGTTTTCTTTGGCATGTCTTTGTCCTGTCCTGTTTGGGATTTATGGTATCCTTCTGATGCTGACTGCCCTGCACTTTCAGATAAAGTCAGGAGTGAAGTTTTCCTGAGAATCAGGAAGGTCCCGGGGCAGGAGGAGGGGTAGTGGTCAGCAGGCCATGAGAGCAACATTGATTTTGTTCTCACAAAGCAGATTCCCATCAACAGCAAGATTATAGGGCCACCGAAAGGATGGAAACATGCTAACATCTGAGATTCTGGATGCCTGACACTGATCTTTCTTACCTATTTAATCCTTAATGAGAGGCACTACCATTTGTTGCCATGGGGCAATTAGCTTAATTTTTTTGCCAGTCCTAGGGCTTGAACTCAGGGCCTGAGCACTGTCCCTGCCTTCTTTTTGCTCAAAGCTAGCTCAAAGCTACCACTTGAGCCACAGAGCCACTTCCGACTTTTTCTGTTTATGAGGTGCTGAGGAATCAAACCTCTGGCTTCATGCATGCTAGGCAAGCACTCTACCACTAAGCCACATTCCCAGCCCCCAATTAGCTTAATTTTAAAGATAAGAAAACTTAATGTAAGGTCCACCTCTGGGAGGGCTCCATGCAGGTGCCCCCCCTTGTTTAAATCGCAGTCAAGTTACCTAGGTAACTGTCACACCTAGAGGCAGTTACCTCCCCTCCTCTGAGGTCAAATCCTAATCCACCTGGACACACCTCTCACCCCCAGGCATCACCTGGGAGTGACTCTAGAGCATGCAACACGTGCCTCGGATTTAGCAGCCATCCAGCAGTTCAGCTGAATAAAGTTCTCTCTGAACACTGCATGGAGTTGTCTACTTGAATATCTCTTACAACTAAGACCCACAGAAGTTTAGTAACTTGGAAATGTCACACAATGGATGGTAGAGAGGGCATCTGAGCTCAAGATACTGGTTCTAAAATCTCTCCATAACTACTTAAGTCATTAAATGTAATATCATCCTTGTATGCCAGTTGGTTTTCCTACTCAAATCACTTTTGCTCCTCTGCAGTTTGGGTACCAGACAAGTTTTGGAATTTTCTTTTTCCTCATGTTCAATTCTTCTTTGAATAACTGCATCAGATACTGTCCCTAGACAAGAGCAGAAGTGCAGGGATCTCTAGGGAAGGTAGACAACCTTCCCCTTCAAGGAACTTTTGGGCACATAATGAGATTAATTTGGGCTTTCACTAGTCTCAGAGATGACAATGGACAGGATTCACACTCTCCACTTCCAAGTAAGAAAGCCCTCTTAACTATCCCTTAGCATGAGCTAATTGTGTATCAGACACTGTTTGTAAAAAAAAAATATTTTTACTAACATGTCCCTTAATCTTCCTTTGATCCACAGTAATAACAATCACTTTATAGATGGAAATAGGTTTAGGATGTGTTCATCTATGCCATATGGCTAGTAATCATTACAACCAAGTGTCAAACATAGATTCTGATGCTCCAGATCCTGAGCTTTTTGTTACTACTCCAGGCTGAATCTCTATCAGATTTCTTTTTCTTTTTCTTTTTTTTTTGGTGGAACTGGAGTTTGAACTCGATGCTTCAATCATTTGAGCCATGCCTCTAGTCCCAAGATATTTGAATTGAGCACCTGGAAATGCATTTGGGTCAGATACTTCTCTGACCTCTATGGATCCCTAATGCTGTGGACTGGATAGATAGATAATTGTATAACAATATTATACTAAGGACAAGACTTTGAAGAGGTTAAGAACTCATAGAACACTCAGGACTCCACAAAGAAATGGCTGCTTGGAGAAGGGAAAGGGAAGCAGGAAGAATGTTAAGTCTTCCTGAGGAGGTAATTTGTACTTATTTATTTATTGCTGGTTGTGGGGCTTGAATTCAAGGCCTGGACTCTTGTCCTGAGCCTCTTTGTACTCAAGGTTAGCACTCTACCATTGAGCCACAGTGCTACTTCCAGCTTTTTCTGAGTAGTTTATTGGATATGAATCTCATGGACTTTTCTGCTGCACAGGCAGGCTTTGAACCCTGATCCTCAGGTCTCACTCTCCTGAGTAGCTAGGATTACAGGCATGAACCACCAGCACCCAGATGAGGAGGAATTTTTGAACTGGTACATGAGGAAGGAGAAAGGAGACTGTGCATATAGGCTGAGAAATATACGTTCTGATTTAAGAAAGAAGAAATGCTTAGTTTGGGTGAAGATGAATTCAACTTAATATTTATTCATCAATTACAGTGCTTGGTATACAGATGTGATGAAGACAAGAAAAAACCCTACTCCCATAGAATGCATGTTCATATGGAGGAGTTAAATAATTGCAAATTGTAGCAAGTGCTATCAAATAATTGAACAGGATGTTGTTTTTATGTTTTTGTTAGTGTATATTAATTGTACAAAGGGGTTTCATTATGTTATTTCTATAATATAAATATATCTATATATAAAAGTATATACATCTCAAAATATACATATATGTACATATGTTTACATAATTATATTTTATATACTTTTAGATATATGCAAGTATATATGTATACAATTATATATGTGTGTGTGACCAAAATTTACCTAATTCATTACTCTTTCTTATGCTCCATTCCACTTTAAAAACAATTCAACCGGGGCGGGGAATGTGACTTAGCGGTAGAGTGTTCACCTAGCATACATGAAGCCATAGGTTCGATTCCTCAGCACCACATAAACAGAAAAAGCCAGAAGTGGTACTGTGGCTCAAGTGGTATAGAGTGCTAGCCTTGAGGATAAAGAAGCCAGGGACAGTGCTCAGACCCTGAGTCCAAGCCCCAGGAGTGGCAAAAAGAATTAACAGATTTCATTATTCTATTTTTGTATAAGCATATAACATACTTCAATCATATCCACTCCATCTTAGTCCTCTCCTTTCATCCCCTCCTCCCACTAGTTCCCCTACCCCAAACACTACCCTTATTTTACACTCATATCTTTATTTTTTGAAATAAGTTGTCAGGATAGGGAATAACAAACTATCTGCTCCCAAGGGGTTATCAGGAAAGGTATCTTTGAAGAGGTGATGTTTGAGCTGAAGCTTGTAAGATAAACTAGGCATTAGAAGAGCAACAAGAAGTTGGAGCCTGACAAGCATTATAGAGAATGGCAGGTTAGGAAGCTGATAAGATGCAGTGATTTGTAGGCCACAAAAAGGGATCTGGATTCCATTCTTAAATGCAGCTCTTTGCTGTATAAATTAACTTTGTCCTGATGATCTGAAGCTAAAAAGAAGGATACCTAAGATTAGGCAAGTGTCCTGGGCTAACTGTTGGAACATACAGGCATCTGGGAACTCTGGAAAGGATTCAGAAGCAGATGACAGGTTCAATCAAACAGGATGTGTGAATCACTCCTTTCCCTGAAGAGTTCTGAGCAGACCCTTCCTGGCTCCATTCCGTAGCAACCCCACCCTGCCTCAGGAAACGGGTAATGTCAAAGCAGTTCCTCCCCCAGAGAGCCTGCTTAAGAGGCTGGGTTTGTGTTCCTTTTCAGGCAGGGTGGGGCAGGTGTATGGGTGGGCCCTCTTGGAAAGATTGTTGTAAGATGGGAGTGTGGAATAGCTTGAGAAAACAAATAGAAGCCTGGCTTGAGCCTGGTGTGCCTGATGGCTGGCGCCACAAGCCTGAGGGTGTGTTAAGCATGAGTTGCAATGCCAACTTCTAAAAGTATTCTGGGACATTAAGACATTAAAGAACCTCTATGTAAAAGATCCTGGTCTTTTAAAAAATTAGGCTTGTGCATTCAGTGACGAAGATTAGATGAATAATATATAAATTCACATGAATGTACTTCAATGTTTGAAGATGAAAGAAGAATTTATCCTGTGAGGTCTAGTTTTTGTAGTTTGTCTTTTACCTTTTGCTGTAAATGGGGGCAAAAGTTCAGAGCTCTGCTGGCCCAGCCTTCCAACGTTTTGGCCACTGGGTGTCAGTATGACAGTTCAGATTCAAGCTCTCAATCATTAACGCCATGCAGCTTGACAAATAAAACATTAATGGGATCAAAGCATTGTTAAATTGGTATTTAAAGTGAATGGACCTGGAGAAGTGGCTCATGCCTACAATCCTAACTAGTAAGGAAGCTGACGTTTGGGTCTCTCCAATTAACCACCCCAAAGCCAGAAGTAGAGCTGTGGCTCAATAGTCTTGAGTGAAAATTCTAAATGGAAGTGCCTAGGTCATGAGTTCAATTCCCCTACTAGCACAAATGAATAAAAATGAATGGGTTAAATAGAGGAGCAACAAGACACCAGAAAAGGAGAGACTGAGAGTATAAGGGGAAATGGCCAAATGAAGGGAAAGATTCCTGCAAAACTGTTCTTGATGTTGGTGGGAGGCAGAAAATGGAAAAAGAGATCTCCCTGCTAGGGGTAAATAGATAAAATTTTTCTGTGACACATTGTTTTTTGGCTTTGAAAGGAAGGCAAGCATAGCACCTAATATTGGATTGTTGCCACGAAGTTGTACCTATATAGTGATGTGACATGAACACTCTTAATCATCTTTAATCATCAATCTATCATAGTCAAATACTAATACAATTTATCTCCCATACACACAGTATGCATACAGAATAATTTTATATTTGAGTTTGCCCTCTTAACCTAGCACTGAGGAATCTAAAAGTAAGATGGGATTTTTTTTCTTAGTATAAACAGATTTGGATTCAAAGCTTGACTCCACTACATACTGGCTTTGGTGGTTTTGCATATGTATTCAGTGCTAGGGACAGAATTCCAGGCTCCATATGTGCTAGGCAAGCACTCTACCACTGAGCCACATTCGCAGCCCTTGCCTGTATATCCTTTGACCTAACTTCTTTGAATCTCAATTTCCTTGTCTATAAAATGGGGACAATAACTATCTCAAGGCTATTGCAGATTAAAGAATTCATATACACACATGTGGTATATGTGTGAGTGCTCATGCACTCAATAAACTAAGTTTTTCTCTTGTGTTCATTTCAGGGCTGATGCAGCTATCAGTTTATATTGACTACTTTTGTAAGACATCTTCAGATGAGAAGACATTAATCCTTTGTTCCTTATTTGTGTAGGTCCGTGGCATATACAGAACCTGGACTTTCCTCTGGCATCCAATCAGGTAGCATACCAACTAGTCAAAGCCACTGTGATCTACCGCCATCGGCTTCACCTAGCTCACTGCCATCTCTCCTGCCATGTGGAGCCCTGGATCCCAAAATGCCCAGCCAATCATTTTCCTTCTTCAGGAACAGGTTCCACAAAGCCTCCCCTCATGTCTGAATCCTGGCAAGAAATGGATATCACACACTGTCTTCAGCAAAGGCTCTGGAATCTCAAGGGACGCCGATTCCTACGATTCCGTTTCATCTGTCACCAACAAAAAGGCAGGGATATTCTTGGGTTTCAGTGGCATAGCACCGCCTCCTTGGACATTGCTTTCTTGTTACTGTATTTCAATGATACTCAAACTGTTCAGAAGGCTAAATTACTTCCCAGAGGCCAGCAGGAGTTGGTGGAAAGTGAATCTTCCCTTTTCTTTCGAAGTGCCCGGCAAGCATGTGGTGTCACATCTGAGGTTTCCTGCTCTTCCCAGGAACAGGATAGGCCTGCAAATAACCAGTGTTCCCTTCATCCTTACAAAGTCAGCTTCCGCCAGCTGGGCTGGGATCACTGGATCATTGCTCCCCATCTCTATACCCCAAACTACTGTAAAGGAATCTGTACTGGAGTGTTACCCTATGGCCTCAACTCCCCCAATCATGCCATCATCCAGGGCCTTGTCAATGAATTGGTGAACCAGAGTGTCCCGCAGCCCTCCTGTGTCCCTTATAAGTTTCTTCCTATGAGCATCCTTCTAGTTGAGGCGAATGGAAATATTTTGTACAAGGAGTATGAGGGTATGATTGCCCAGTCCTGCACCTGCAGGTAATAGTGAAATTATAGCCAGCTCAGATTTCCCACAAAATTAGAGATGGGTTTAAAATAAATATCTAGTTAAACTTGCAAGTGATCTACCCAGTGTATAGGCTCCATTTTCCCCCATAGGCATTGTCACTTAAGTCTCTCTCCCCATTTGTGAGCTACTCAGTGTATAAAAACAGTTCTAATACTAATCTCCTAGCATGGACCAGTAAGATTTAATCATAATAGTCAAAACCCTCAGTGCTTGGCTAAGATGTTCCTTTGGAGACATGCTCTCTATTTTGTCTTTCTTCAAATTATGACTTTGTTGAAAGCCACTTGTCCATGGTAGTAGAAATGTAATGTTTGATTTCATTCTGGGCTTGCCAGTTTTGTGTGTTCAGTGGGCTCCAGGCCCAGAGAGATGAATTAACTGCTATTGGAATACCTAAACTAGGACTAAATGATGCTTGCAGTTTAATTCCTTTAGGTGTGTGTGTGTGTGTGTGTGTATGTGTGTGTGTGTGTGTGTGTGTGTGTGTGTGTGTGTTTGGGATGCTAAGTTCTCTTTCACTGTGCTACATCCCAGTCAAATGTGACTACTTTACAGTCTTATGCTGTGGTTAAGTGATGGAATTGGGCTATTTTGCAAATAAATGGTTTTGTTAATGAGACTCTGGTATGATTTGTGCATTGGAGGAGAGTAAACAAAATGAATTCATTTTCCCTTTTTCCCTTTAGCTATGACTAAGAGCTTTACCCTATCCTTGAGGGGCAGGGTTGGAGGCTGCTCAGAATTCTGCTTCCTGAAGGCAGCAGGGCTAGTGAGCCAACCTCAACAATGGGCCCCATTGAAGAAGCCCAGTAAGTCTTTGCCCCTACCCAGCTGTTCCTTGAGTAATCTTTATCACCATTTGCAAGGAGACATGACTGATTGGGGGAGTGTGCATATGATGGCCAAATTCAAATTCTTAGCCATGATAAGTTAATTTCCCTATTCCCTTCTCAACAGTTCATTCCCACTTGGATGAGTATCTTGCAGGGCTATACATGCACACATTTTGCTTTTCTGTCTGGGGAACTGCTCCTTAATAGCCTTTGGCCTTTCTGTCTAATGTATCTTTGGGAATCAGATCATACTTTTTTTCCATCCTCCCTTCATGTAGCACTACATAATTTCCTTCAATGCACTCCAAAAAAGATGGAGCTCCTTTTAAGTGACTTCACTCTTCTCTTCTATACTATCTTACACAGCCTAATAAATCCTTTGGTGAACACAAACACATGAAACTTTTTTGTGGGGAATGTATTCCTCCTAACACAGAGTACTTCACTTTCACAAATTTCATTAATTTTCCCAGCGGAAGAAATGTAAGTATAGTTTTATATAAACTAGGATGATTAACTTTCATGTCCAAATAGTTCAGCACTGTACAAATTACTGAATATGACAACTGTGTTATGCAAACTGCTCTGGGAGATGAAATTTAAGCTTCTGGTCCAGCCATTTCTCCAGCCTACCTGGACTTGGCATAAATATGTAACAAGCCTGAAGATAAACTTTGGCTATGGAATCAGGTCCTGAGTTCAGCCTCTTTAATTATTTCATTATTCATTAATTAATTTAAATAATTATTTGGGATGCTTAGAAAATAATGATCTGCCTGTGTGAGATCTGAATACCTGTGAATTTTAAGATGCTTATGGAGGGCTTTTAGTTAACATTCCCTATTATCCATTAAGTTCTGAGTTGTTAAAATACCCAAGGAAAGCAGTGGCAGGATGGAGTTATCTGTGTCTGATGTTTTGGATTCTCTTTTCTTTCAAAGCATTGCTTCCATGGAACCTTTGTTGGTCTAATGCAAAGGAAGATATCTGTACCTCAAACCTTTCTCTGAGAGGAAGGAGACAGGTTCATTATTGTAGCCAAGTGTGTGGAGGGGGAAATATGTCTGTATAGATGAATGGTTAGAAAAAGTCACTTAGATTTGACAGGAGCTAGGAAGCAAAGTCCACTTTGTTCCAACAATGCTAGTAATCCAGATCTTCATTTACTGTGTGGATCCAACAGGGACAGTCATATAAAGTTGCTTCTGTCTGTGGTACTTTTTTTTTTTTCAAATTTTTATTATCAAACTGATGTACAGAGAGGTTACAGTTTCATACGTTAGGCAATGGATACATTTCTTGTACTGTTTGTTACCTTGTCCCTCATACCCCCCTCCCTCCTCCCCCTTTCCCTTCCCCCCCCCCCCCCCCCGGAGATGTTCAGTTCACTTACACCAAACAGTTTTGCAAGTATTGCTTTTGTAGTTGTCTTTTTTTACCCTGTGTCTCTCAAATTTGGTATTCCCTTTCAATTTACTACTTCCAATACCAGTATACACGGTTTCCAATATACTCAGATAAGATTACAGAGTTAGTGTAGGTACAACCACAGGAAGGTGATACAAGAACATCATCAATAATAGAAGCTACAGATACACATGGGATGTTGAAAGTAGTTACAACTGTGATATAACAATTGTTTCCATAACATGGAGTTCATTTCACTTATCATTATCTTATGTATTCATAAGGGTATAGCTATTGGGCCTTGTGATGCTCTGCTATGACTTGCCTAAACCTGTACTAATTATTCCCAATAAGGGAGACCATAGAGTCCATGTTTCTTTGGGTCTGGCTCACTTCACTTAGTATAATTTTTTTCAAGTCCCTCTATTTCCTTAAAAATGGGACAATGTCATTCTTTCTGATAGAGGCATAAAATTCCATTGTGTATATGTACCACATTTTCCTGATCCATTCGTCTACTGAGGGGCATCTGGGTTGGTTCCAGATTCTAGCTATGACAAATTGTGCTGCGATGAACATTGTTGTGCTGGTGGTGTTACTGTGATATTGTTTGTGGTCTTTTGGATAGATACCCAAAAGTGGGGCTGCTGGGTCATAGGGGAGTTCTATATTTAGCCTTCTGAGAAATCTCCATACTGCTTGCCAGTGTGGCTGAACCAGTTTACATTCCCACCAACAATGAAGTAGGGTTCCCTTTTGGCCACATCCCCTCCAACAATTGTTATTGTTAGTTTTCTTGATATATGACATTCTTACTGGGGTGAGATGGAATCTCAATGTTGTTTTGATTTGCATTTCTTTTATGGCCAGTGATGTAGAGCACTTTTTCATAAGACTCTTGGCCATTCTCATTTCCTCATCAGAGAAGTCTCTTTGTAAGTCTTTAGCCCACTTCAAGAGGGGGCTATTGGTTCTTTGCGGTTTTGTTTTGGAAGAAGGTAATTTTTTTAGTTCTGCATATATTTTACAGATGAGGCCTTTGTCTGTTGAATGTCCGGTAAAGATCTTCTCCCAATCTGGGGGCTTTCTGTTTATCTTGAGAGCTATGTCCTTTGCCTTGCAGAAGCTCTGCAGTTTGATGCAGTCCCATTTGCTCAACCTTTCTTTGATTTGTAGCCTTTCTGGGTCTTTGTTAAGGAAGTTCCGTCCTGCACCAAGGAGCCCAAGTGTTTCTCCTATTCCTTCCTTCAGTGTTTTCAGGGTGTCTGTTTTGATTTCAAGGTCTTTAATCCATTTGGAATTGATTTTGGTGCAGGGTGATATACAAGGATCTAGTTTTAGTTTGTTGCAAGTGTTGAGCCAGTTTTGCCAGCACCACTTGTTAAAGAGGCTATCTTTCTTCCATACTATTGTTTTAGCTCCTTTATCAAAGATTAAGTAGGTGTAGTTCTGTGGGTTCATTTCTGGGTCTTCAATTGTGGTACTTTCTTGAATTCAACCTGTTAGTATCTAATCTGGGGAAAATGGTGTCAGGCAAAATTTGTGTTCGGTTCCACCAAGTATCTGGATGCTAAATCTTGTAAAATAATATGAATTGTCTTCAGTTAATTCTACCAATAGTATACGTAGGAAGGATCAACCCCACTTAAAAATAACTTTCATTGAGCCAAGCACCTGTTGCTCACATATTTAATCTTAACTACTTAAGAGGCTGAAACCTAAGGGTCATGGTTTCCTGCCCAGGCAGGAAAGTCCATGAGATTGTTTCTCCAATAACCTAGCCTCCCTCCCCCAAAAAAGCCAGAAGTAGAGCTGTGGCTCAAGTGGTAGAGCACTAGCCTTGAGCAAAAGAAACTCAAGGACAGTGTCTAGGTCCCTGAGTTCAAGCCCCAGGACCAGCACCCCCCCACACACACATGAAAATCTTTCCCTGAGGTATAATTCATAGATTATGAAAGTTACCAGTTTAGTTGTATAGTTCAGTCCTTTTCAAAAAACTGAGTTGTGAAAATATCACCACAGACTAATTTCATCATAAATTGAAGGTGAAGTTAGGGATGTAATTCAGTGATAAACCACTTTCCTGCCATTTGTAAAGCCCCATGTTTGATCCTCTGTGCTACAAGGAAAAAACACCATATAACCGTTAGCAACAAAGTACCATTATTCTTTATCTTGAGCCCCAGGAAGCTATTAGTCTAATTTCTTCTTCTATAGACTATGGATAACTATGTAAATTGGGTTACATAATACTTAGCCTCTAGGGACTAGCTTCTTTGGCACCATTATGAATGGGTAGAGCCCTAAATACTGACACCACCAAAAGATGGTAAGGATGTAGAGAAACAGGAACTCTCATTCACTACTGGTAAGAATACAAGATACAGCCACATTGGTAGACAATCTAGCAGTTTCTGACAAAATTAAGCATAGATTCATCTTGGAATCTCATAACTTTCCTTGATAATTATTTAAATGAGCTGAAAATTTATGTTAACACAAGAATCTATCCATGAACGTTTATAGCAGATTATCAATTATGGTTAAAATTTCTGGAAGCAACATATATACATATATATAATATATGTATATATACACATATACATATATATACACATATACATATATACATATACATATATATACATATATATAATAGATGAGTAGGAAAACACTCTGGTCCATATATATAATAAATATTACTCATTAATGAAAAGATCTATCAAGCCATGAATAGATATGACACAGCAATGAATATGGATTGCTAATGGAAGAATTCAGTCTGAAAACGTTCCATCTGTGTGATTCTATTCGTATGCCATTCAAAAAATGTCAAAACTATAGAAACCATGAAAGGATCAGTAGTTTCTACAGGTCTTGATGAGAAGGGAGGGATAAATGCATGGAACACAGAAGGTTTTTAGGACACTGTAAGGATAGGTACATTTTATACATTTTTAAAACCCATAGAACTTGAACTGAATATGAAAGTAAGCTATGAGCTTTGGTTAATAAAATAGCAATAAATTAATAAATTTTAAATTTATTATACTAAAGCAAGATGTTAATAGGGGGAAACAGAAGGAGTAGAGAGGGAAGGGTTGCATTTGGGTATTCAGCCATAAGATAAACATGTTTAGTTATTTGTTTTTGGTGCTGATACCATGGCTTGAACTCAGGGTTTCATGCTCCCTAGTTCACTACTGGTGATCTACCACTTGAGCCACACTTTCAACCAGGCTTTTTACCACATCTCCACTTCTGGGTTTTGCTGGTTAATTGGAGACTTTTCTACCTGGGTTAGTTTTGAACTGTAATCCTCCAGGGCTCAGATTCTTGTGTAGGTAGTATTATAGGAGTGAGCTACTAGCTCCTGGAAACATACTCTTAAACTGAAATCGGCAAAAAGTATATGTAAAAGAGGATAGACAGATAGATAGATAGATAGATAGATAGATAGATAGATAGATAGATAGATAGATAGATAGATGATAGATAGATAGATAGGTACATACATACATACATACATATAGATACATAATACATACATACACACATACACACACATGCATACACACACACAGGTAGCTAGATTATGGGATGGCTAAATCAAGCCTAAATTTCTGGACAAGTTGTATTGTGTTTATGGGCAATCTTGACACTGAAGTCCTCAGATTGCCTTGGTCATCAGGGTAGGTGGACTGATTATGTCTGCTTGGGATGGGCCTCATCCTGTGTTCCTGGGCCTGTTGTGAACCCTGGGTCCATAAGAGCTGTCTTGGCACTAGGGTAAACATTGAGTCTGAGTTTTCAGGAGCTAGCCAGTCACTAGGATAGGCCTACAGCCTGTTTTGGGAATATAAGCCTGAGTCTTGGTGCACAGATTTAGAATATGGATCTGCAGGGCTATTCCTGGAGCCTGGAGCCTCCTGGGTGAACCTAGAAACTCAGTATATGGACGTAAGTCTGGCACCAGGATCTTCTGGGGAGAACCTGAAGCCTAGCTCTGTTGGAGCTAGCCTGAATGAACCCTGAAGGCACTCTAAGTGAAAGACAGCAAGTGTAGAGCTTGTATCTATATGGCTAATCCAGAGCCTGGCATCCTGTGGGATCACAGGTGCTGAAATGTAGTGTAGAGCTCTTGGGAAGCCTAGAGCCTGGCTCCATAGGAGTCAGTCTTGCTAGAGATAAGGTGGTTAGGTATGTGTGGATTAACATGAGTCCTGGGGCTTCAGAAATCAGCCTTGAGTGTGGAGCTAAAGATGTGCCCATCTCAGTACTTGACAAGACTGGATAATATGCCCATGGCTGCTGTCCTGGTTTCTGAGGCCAGATGGGCACAAGAGCAGGCTTGCAACCTAGGGCTATGTAGACCAATGTGGCTGTGGGCTGACCTGGAGCCTGGGATTTCAGGGGTTAGCCTGCTGTTAGACATGTCCGGAGCATGTATCTGCAGAGGCTGGCTTGAGGTGGGGTCCATGGGAGGTGGGCTGAGGACAAGGGCTGAGGGAGCTGACCTGGTGCTAAAGTGGTTTGAAGCCTGGTGCTGTGCTGTCCATGGGCTACACCTGGAGATTGAGGTTGTGAGAGAATTCCTGGTGCTGGTGTGGACCCTTGGGACTGGCACAGTGCTGAGGGTGATCTAGAGCCTGAGATTATGGAAGTCGGCCTCAGCATTGCAATATACCAGAGATCAAGTCAGATGTTCAGGCTTGGAACCTGGGATTATGGTTCCCAGTTTAGCACAGGGAGGGGAGCAGGCCTAAAGTCCATGCACAAAATAGCTGCCTAAAGCCTGGGGTCATGAAGGGGAGAGGAGGTGTCATTGTCTGTTGTTGGGTTTTATAGGCTTACTTTCCTCTCCTTCCAAGTGGAGGGTATATCTCTCTACATGGTACAGCCCACTCTTAGGAGAAGAATCCTTTCTAGCCACTTCAGTGTGTTGTTTTTCTTATTTCGTGCTGTACTCAGGTGCTGTGATTTCCTACCTGGTCTCGTCAACTCTCCAGAGTTGTATATGTATAAATACTTGTCAAACTGATATTTCAACAAGAGGATGACTAGAGCAACCATTTTGCTCTACCGCTATTGGGTCAACACTTTGTGCCTTCTGCCTAATTTCCCCTAAACCTAAGTCTGCTCTGAAAAAACTAAGTATCTTGGTGGGGGGTGTCTTTTGGTGCTAATCTTGGGGCTTGGACTCAAGGCCTTGGTCTTGTCCCTGAGCTTTTCTTGCTAAAGGCTAGCACTGTATACTTGAGCCACAAGTCTACTTCTGGCTTTTTAGTGATTGATTGGAGATCAGAGTGTCACAAACTTTTCTTGCTAGGTTGCCTCTGAACCATGGTCCTCAGATCACATTCTCCTGAGTAGCTAAGATTAAAAGCAAGCCCAAGCAACACCCAACAAAAATAAAGTATCTTAAAGCAAAAAAAGTCTTGTATGGCAAGCTCTGAAACAGATCAAATAAAAGATAAATCAAGGAATTCTCAGAAAGGCTAATGACAATTTTCTGAAGATAAGACTTTTGGGAGACCAACAACCTAGTTTTTCCCACTCTCCTGGCTGCTAGGCTATTGATTTTCCACCTACTGAAGTTGTTAGGCTGTTGGTTTCTAAGGCAACTATGATGCTGGGGATAGAAGGATCAGAATACAACAAGTTGAAGTACTACAAACTTCACTGTTCTTACAGAGATTCAGCCATTTTTCTTAAGCCAATGCACCCTGAATTGTTACAAGCCTTTGATGAATTCAAGAGTTCAGACAACATTGATTTTGATCATTTTTCTCAGTGTCCTGATTATTTTTGTTAAGCAGGTTTTTTGTTATTTGTTTTTTTTTTTTTCAGAACTAAGGTTTGAGCTCAGGGACTCCTGCTTACTGGCATGTACTCTTTCACTTGAGCCACCCTTAATTTTTTGTTATTTTTTGAGATAGACTCTCACATTTTTTGCCTGTGACTGGAACATGATAATTCACCCATAGCTGAGGTTATAGTGCAGTTGGTCTAGGGAGTCTGACACACCACATCCTGATTGATTTATTGTTTTGTTGAGATGGGGATCTTGCTAACTTTTTGTCCAAGCTGGCCTTGAAATGTGATCCTCCAAATCTCTGTCTCCTGTGTAGCTAGAATTACAGGTGTATGGGCCAACATGACTGGTAAGGAGCCAGATCTTGCTCCATCAATTGTAAGATGCTGCCGTATTAGTCCTTTTCACTATGACTTGCCCTAGAAATCCACAACTCCATGTCTTCTGTTGTCATTCATTGGTTTAAAAAATAGAAGTGAATTTCCCAGATAATAGACTATCACTATTCTATGAAATATTAAAGTCTTAGAAACCAGGGTGCTTATATGTTTGTGTATATTCGTGCACACACGTACATACACATACACCTCCCACACACATAGATATGTCTATCATACAGGCAATTTCATTTGTAAATAGAGTCCATGTTAATGCAGAAGAAGATGGTACTTTCACAGTAGACTATGGCCCAATCAAATACTTTATGTAAAGTTCTCATTTTGTAGGTTTGAGTGCTTTTATATTCAAGAAGAAGATGAACCTTGAGACTCATGTTTTTAATCTCACTTTGAAAGGGCCAATGGAACAATATGAGAGAGTGCAAGGCGAGAGATTGGGGCCAAAAAGGCAGGGGAGAATGGAAATCCATAGCAATGAAATATTTGCTAGAGAAGAGGAGAAATGTAAACACTGGGCTTGGGGGTAAACTACGGAGAATGAGAAGTCACAGGAACTCTTGCTTTTCACTGAGATGACAGTAGTAGAAGCTCAGTTGATATCTGCTAGGGAGTCTCCTGATACTGCATACTGCACATTACTGAAATCCTGCCACATTTGCTGCTGGTGGTGATGGTTTCAGCTGGCAACATGGAAGAACTTCACAAGAATCAGGAGGTAGGGGAGATAGGAGATGAGTATCCCCCTGAGTCTGCTTTCTCCATTCTCCTTTTAAAAATTTCAGATCCTTTGTAACTCAACTGAAGCCATTGTTGTCTTTGAAGCTGTCACCAAATCTGTGGTAAAACCATTAGATGGCAGGAGACTGACAAGCAGCTGTAGGTAGCCAAGACTGTCCCAAATGGAGACTCCTTCAGTGAAAACATGTTGAATTTCAGCATTAGAACCATCGAATGTATAACCAAATACTGTAGGTAAGAACTTTGGTCTCAGTGTTTGTTTCTCTGGCTACTCATAGCCAAAATGTTCGTTTCCAGAGTTCAGATGACACTCTGCTTTGTTATTTTAGGAATGTACAGCGTGTAGTAAAAAAACTCAAAGACTGAGACCATGGGGGAGTGATGTAAAACCATGAGGGAGATGAAGCAATTGCTGTGCCTTGTTTCTGTGGCAATAGGTCTAAACAACTCCTAGCGTAATTGATTTGGGGCAATGGCATATTTTATTATGAAATACTGGGGCTGGGTGGAGTTGAATAGGATAAGAGGAGAGACCAAACCACTGGTCCCTATTAATCTGTGCCCATTGTCCCATGAAACCGTCCTGTTCATTTCTTCATACCAATTGTGATCTAAATAGGGGGAAATACTTTACTCAGAAAATAGCTCTGACTTAGAGGTAGGAATCCCAAAACAAGGTTACTGGAACACTCTTCCTTTTATTCCAACCCGGCACCTCACACACACACGTTTTAGCTGTTAGCCGCCAGGCAGTGCTGAGAGGAAGAAGGGCTGTGATTCCTATGGAAATTCCCAGACCTGTCCACATTCCATCAGCCCACCAATTTCCCCCATCTCACAGGAATGCAGAGACTCTGGAGCATATACCACAGCTGTCTGCTTTTGTCTGTTTCCCTTCATTAAAGTCATATACATTCCAAGGAAATGAGTGTGTTTTCCCTTGTAGAGTACACACTCACAGCTGTCATCTCATCATCATCCACATCCCCTCAGAAACCAGAAACAACAATTTTGTGCCGGTCCCGGAATTTGAAGTCAGAGCCTGGGTACTGTCCCTAAGCTTTTCTGCTCAAAGTTAGAGTCTCATAGATTTTCCTACCCAAGCTGGCTTCTAAACCTTGGTTCTCAAATCTCAGCCTTCTGAGTAGCTAGGATTAGAGGAGTGAGCCACTAGTGACCAACAAGTAAATTATTCTATGATTCCTCTGTGTGATTGCTACCCCTTATTGTTTCCTTACATTCTGTGGTCTAGTACTCTCAATGAAATCCAGCTGAGGGCCAATTAGATATCAGGTAAGGATTTTTCTGTAGTCTTTTGTACCTTTCCCTTAGATGGTGCCACAAGGATGCCATAGGTTTAAGAGAGTAGAGGCTTTGGGATGACTGAGAGCATGTCAGAGCCGCAGGTCTCTGGGCTGCCATCTGCCTTAAGCTTACTGACATTACTAAGCCTTAATCATAGCTACAAAGCAAGGAAGCCTGGAAAATTGAGGACAGGTTTGTAGGCTTAAATTCAAAAACATAGATTTTCTCAATTTTAAATGAAAATACTCCCCCCACCCACCCACACACACTGTACAAGAACTGCATAAACCAGGTACTGGTGGCTCGTGCCTGTAATCCTAGCTACTCTGGAGGCTGAGATCTGAGAAGCACAGCTTGAAGCCAACTCATGAAATTCTTACCTTCAACTAACCACCAAAAAGCTGAAAGTGGAGTTGTGGCTCAGGTGATAGAGCACCAGCCTTGAGCAATAAAGCTAAGCAAGAGTGAGGTGCTGAGTTAAGGCCCCAGTATTAGCATGTACACAAAAAGAAGAACTATATAAACATGCCTTTAAAATCAAATATACAGAATGGTGTAAAATGTGTAGTAAAAGTCCCTTCCTTCACCTTGATCTCTCATACTTCATCGTGAGAGGTGAACATTTTAAATACTTTGTGGATGTTTCCAGAAATATTGCATTTTTTATATTTTTACTTTTTATTGTTATTGCAAAAGTGATGTACAGAAGTTACAGTTACATAAATCAGATAATGAATGTTTAAATCTTTCAATGCAGTTATATATACTTTCTATTGTGTTTTACAAATAATCTTTTTGTATGCACACTCTGCTACATGTTGCTTTTTTTTCTAATTATATAAGCATGGTATGTCAATATTAGGGCATGAGGATGGGTTTTACATAAACTTGCTTTAAATAAATCTAGTTTAAAAATTATAAAAGGAGGGGCTGGGGATATTGGCCTAGTGGCAAGAGTGCTTGCCTCATATACATGAGGCCCTGGGTTCAATTCCCCAGCACCACATATACAGAAAACGGCCAGAAGTGGCGCTGTGGCTCAAGTGGCAGAGTGCTAGCCTTGAGCAAAAAGAAGCCAGGGACAGTGCTCAGGCCCTGAGTCCAAGCCCCAGGACTGGCAAAAAAAAAAAAAATTATAAAAGGAGCCCAGCACCCTTGGCTCATGCCTGTAATCTTAGCTACTCAGAAGGCTGAGATCTGAGGATCGTGGATCAAAGCCATCCCAGTCAAGAAAGCCCCCATGAGACTCTTATCTCCAATTAACCACTCAAAAAACTGGAAGTGGAGCTGTGGCTCAAAGTGGTGGAGCACTAGCCTAAGCAAAGGAGCTCAGGGCCAAGCACCCAGGCCCTGAGTTCAAGCCCCATGATTAACTGACAAAAAAATTTTATAAAAGTAATACCAAAAAAGAAGCCAGGGACAGTGCTCAGGCCCTGAATTCAAGCCCCAGGACTGGCAAAAACATAATACCAATACCTGGTTAAACATTCCAGTAGTACTGAAGAATATAAAATAAGTCCTATGACTCAGAGGCAGTCTCTATAACAAATTTATTGTGTATCCTTCTAGAAACATCTATGAAATTACAAGTATATAATTGAATATTTGTAAAACAATGAATGAGATAATGATGCCTTTTAAGAAAATATTACTTCATATTAATTGTGCAAATTATTGGGATTCACTACACTATCTGTATATATGATGAATGAATCGCATCTACTTCCAACCTTCTTTTCTTAGCCCTAGCACCCTTCCCAGCCCCTTAGTTTCTTTTCCCTCTTCCTCTTAGCCTTCCCTGTCCCTAGTGATTATTATTCTGTTCCATATTTCTACAAGATTGGCTTATTGGGTTCCTTAGACATGTGAAAATATTGTAGCATTTGCTTTCTGTGTGTCATTTGTCTCCAGTTGCATTTATGTTGGAAGGAATTACATTGAATCTTTAGACCAGATTTATCTAACAATATTAAGGTTTTTAATTCATGAAAATTGGGTGGATTCCCATTTATTTAGGTCTCATTTATTTCAATAGATTTTGTTGATGTTTTTAATGTAAAATATCTAAGTATTTTCTTCTTTCTTTTTGGGAGTATTAGGTTTTGAACTCTGTCACTGGAGCCACACCTTGGCCCTGCTTTTGGCTTTTTGGTTAATTTAGAGATTCAGTCTCATGGACTTTTCTGCCTTGGCTAGCCTGTGATCCTCCAGGCTTCACATCCTGAGTAGATGGGATTATAACCATGAACCACTGGTATTGGCTTATTTTATTCTTCTTGAGATTACTGAAATAGGAGTATAATGCAGATATTTTCGCTTTGGTTTTGTATCCTGCAACCATGTTGCACACAATTATTGACTCTGTTTTTGCAGATTTCTTTGGGCTTTCCACATACAAGTTTTCTTAGTATTTTTTCTCTGTTTTTTTTTCTTGATTTTTCTTTGTGCTGATTCTGAGGCATGAACTCGTGATCTCATGCTCTTGCTTGATTAGCACTCTGCTACAAGACCCACAACACCAGTTCTATAAGTTTGCCTAATCTGAACAGTTTTATCTCTTCCTTTCCAGTAGAAATGCCTTTTGCTTCTTCCTTTTGCTGCATTGCTGACTAGAACATCCAGTACAATGCCAAATAGAAGTGATAAGAACAAAAATCCTTGTGCTGTTTCTAATATTTAGATGAAGTACCTAGCCTCCCAGCACTAACATTACTACTAGTACTTTTCTCTTGCATACCCTTCATCAGGCTCAGGAAGTTTCCTTCTTTCTTTGATGACTTTGATTTTTTTTAATTGTTATTGTGAAGGTAATATGCAGAGTGGTTACAGCAACCTAAGTCAGGTGATGAGATTGATTTTTAATCATAAAAAGGGTGGTAGATTTTTGTTAATAGCCTTTTCTGTATCTATTGAGATGCTTAATGTGATTCATCATTTATTCAACTGCTATAGTATGGAATATTAAACTGAGACTTGGTTTTTTGGATGCTCTAGCTGCTTTTTAGTCATTCTACTGGGTAGAAAGACATTCAGGTGGTAACTTTGGTTTGGGGTTTTGCTTTTATGTGGGAAGCATAAAGGTCCAAACATTTCCCAAGGTGAGCTGTTGGTGGGCCAGCAATGTAACAGTTTACATTTGGTCTGTCTTTCCCATGAGAGGGCAACAAGTTAAATCGGTTTTTATGACTCAGGCAAAGCTTTAAATAAGCCAGGAAGAGAATAGGGGAGATATAACAGGCTGAAATTGGAGCAGCTTCTGCCCACCATACATTCCAGCAATAATTTCCAGGAAATTGTTGTGTTAACCCTATATATGCTGAATTTGTTTCTAGAGGTTTACAATGACAACAAAAAAGGAGTTTTGGCTGGACACTGGTGGCTCATACCTGTTATCCTAGCTACTCAGGAGGCTGAGATATAAGGATTCTGGTTTGAGTCCATTAGACTCATGTCTCCAGTTAACCACTAGAAAGCTGGAAGTGGAGCTGTGTCTCATGTATTAGAGTGCTAGTCTTGAACACAAAAAGCTCAGGGCTAGTACCCAGGCCCTAAGTTCAAGCACAAAAATGAAGTTTTGAATCATTTTGTATTTTTGTGACTATTGTACTCAGATGTGTTTTAGTTTAAGCTCTTATAACAAAAATTCAGTAGATGACTTTGACAAATATTTATGTCTCATAGTTGCAAAAGGTAATAGATACTAAGGTAAGGTGTTAGCCAGTTCAGTGTGTGGTGCTTCTAGCCACCTTCATGCGATTTCTTGACACCTACAGGGGAAAACACCCTGGTCTTTTCCTTCTCTTATAAAGCCACCCATCTCATGGGGAAGGGTTTCCCTTTAGACCTATGTTATACCTAATTATGTTCCAAAGTCTCCATTTGCAAATATGATCACACCAGAGATGGGAGTGGCTAGATATAACCATTCAGGCCACAGCAAAATGTATGATCAAACCCTTTCCATTTTATAAATTCCAGAGGATTGTCTCAATCTATGAAAGGAAAAATAGTTTTAAGTGGAATTTGCTTTCTTTTTGCTTCTGGTGAACAGAATGAATCACCATGGCTGATAGGCTTTCTTTTAACCTTTTTGGAGCCCCTGATAAAAGGAAACCAAGATTCACCAGACTGACATTTATTCTTAGTCTTAAGAAAGAAAGTTATAGTTTGCTGATGAGCTGTCAGTATCTGATCTTTAAAGACTATAATGATTTTCCAATTTGAAGAGCATATTCTTGAGTGAAACAAATGGATCCTAGAGCTGATAAGAGCTTAGAGAAGTTATTGCTTGTTACTTAAACAAGGATGGCTCTTGGGCTCTGCAACATTTGGCTTTCTGCTAAAAAAAAAAAAAAAAGAGCTTCTGGCTTGCTTGAGAATTGTTAAAATCAAAGATATTAATTACCTGGACCTAACACTAAGCTGCAATTGCCTGCAACAGAATGTTTTAGACTGAGTCACAAATATATAGAACTGAAAGCAGAAATAGTCTTGATCAACAGAAGTACTCCATTTCTGAGCTGTTTGTAGAGTACTAGTCCATCAAAACATCAATGTTGGCTGCAACTATCCACATCATTTGTGTATAACCATGAGAAAATTTTTCTCTGATGTAACTGTCTAAAATGAAACTACTGGTTGGCATGTGCATTTGTGTATGAATGTAGATATGTAATATATTCAAATATAACACATTTAGATTAAATATGTATACAAATATAAAAATTATATATAAGTATGTTTATATAAATATACATTTATAAAATATATGTAGGTAAATATGCTATTTATTATAGAGTAAAATGCATAAATATTTATGCAGTTAAATTTTTTGAGATGATGTTTTCCTATGTTGCCCAGATTACTCTTAAACTCCTGTACTCAGAAATCTTCTTGCCTCAAACTCTTGAGTTGCTGAGATTACAAGCATGTGCAACTATGCTGCCTATTGACTGGAGCATTTACATCTGATATTAATTATATTTTTCTTTTGATTTTTATATTGACCCATAACATTTGTATATATTTATGAGGCATATTGTGATGTTTTCACCCATGTGCTCATTGAATAGTGAACACCTCAGGATAATTAGCATAGCTATCACCTTAACCTTTTATCATTCAGATTACTTTCTTTTAAATATTTTGAGCTATACAATGGGTTGTTGTTAATATATTCACCATGTTGTGCTAGAGCCTTTCATTTTTCTGTCAAACAATAACACCATGTCCATAAATGGTGCTAGAAAAATTGAATATTCATATGCAGAAGAATGAAACTAGGCCTGCCTCCTGCATGTATTCATGCATTAAGTGTAAGACTCAATTTGAGATTCTTGCCAGCAACCAGCAAAATAGGGATAGACATATTAAAAGTGGAGGAGCCTTCCACACACTCCTGAGAGATTCAACTCTTGACCCATGCTCCGAAGTGTCTCACCTTGTTGATATTGTGTTCTGGTTTCTTGATTAAACACAGCTTCCAACAGTTGACTGAGAGCCTGACTTTATATCCTTCACCTTTCTCCTAGTACATATGTATGAAAACAGACATTCACAGATACAGCTTTCCTTGGTGGTACTGGGGTGTGAACTCATCATCTGGAGCTTGCTAAGCAGGTGCTTTACCACATGAGCCACACCTCCATCCCTTTTTGCTTTATGTTTGGATAGGGTCCCTCCTTTTGCCTAGACTGACCTGGATTGCAATCCTCCTATTATTCTTCCTGTGTAGCTGGAATCACAGATGGATATCACAATGACCAGCTTATTTGTTGAGATAGGATTCTATTAACTTTTTGCCCAGACTAGCCTTGAACTGTGCCAATCAGTGCCTATCAAGTAGCTGGAATTATAAGCATAAGCCACTATGCTCAGTGTGATGTAGCTTCCTTTGTTGTTCACTTGGGTAAGTGGTCAAGACAAAAAGGGGATGAGGTTATGAAAACCCATTCTAAAACACTTTGAAAACTCAAGATTTTTGTCACGGCCAATTCCTGAAGGTATAACTTTCTGGTTATGTTATGTACATATTTTCCCCATGAAAATGCTTTCCCTGTGTGCACTGAATGGACCACACTAACTTTGCAAAAATAGAGGAAAATTGCAATGCAGGAGAGATGTTAATGACTTTGCTTTGCTGTTTTTGTTGTCATGGGGCTTGAACTCTGGGCCTGGGTGTTGTCCTTGAGCTCTTCAGCTCAAGGCAAGTGCTCTACCACTTGAGCCACAGTACCACTTCTGGCTTCTGGCTGTTAATTGGAGATAAGAGTCACTGGGACTTTCCTGCCCCTGCTGGCTTTGAACTGTGATCCTCAGGTCTCAGCCTCCTGAGTAGCTATAGCCACCGATGCCCGGCTAATAATATTTATTTTTCAAAACTATTCCTGGAATCTTTTTTCTGTTTTACAAAGCAAACTTTCTATGTAGTTTCCCCAAATGGCTTTTTCTCTCCAGGCCAGTGCCTTACCACTTCAGACACAGTGCCACTTACAGTTTTCTGGTGGTTATTTGGAGATAAGAGTCTCACAGACTTTCCTGCTCAGCCTGGCTTTGAACCACAATCCTCAGATCTCAGCCTCCTGAGTAGCTAGGATAACAGGCGTGAGCCACTGAGGCCCTACCAGTTTTTCCCCTTTTAATTGTCATACATTCATTGAACAAGGAGGGTTTTCATTGGGACATTTCCGTACATGCATATACTATATCCTGAGCAAATGCACTCCATCACTCTTGCTCCTCCCCTTTCTAAAACAATTTCTACATGTTTTATTATTCTATTTTCATATATATAGCTAAACTACTTGGTCATATTCATTCTCATTGACTGTCTCTATTTGCCTTTCCACTCCCACTCCCATGGAGAACAGCTGCCCTCCAACAGAATCTGTTTTACTTTCCTATCATTGATTTGTTTAGTATACATTCTACAAAGGGGTTACTAGTCAGCATGTCAGTTTATAAATCCAGTGCATCTTGATTGATATTACCTCTTTTATCATCAGTCTCCTCAGTCCCTCCAAACCCACACCTTCCCCTTGATTTTCCTAGCTTCATAGGATAGGCATTGAATATTATGAGTGTGTTCTCCCTACTTCCTTTCTTCATTCACCTGTTCACTTCCTTTTGTCCTCATCTATTAACATCTCAACTACCAGCTTCCTGGTATTCATTTTGAAGAACTGTGAGTTCTCCTAAAGGGTCCATCATTTGAATTCTCTCTCTATACTACAGTTTGGTTAATATGTTTGTGTATACTTGCATATGATCTGGTATGTGTTTACTTGCACATTTGTAAATTAGATCTGACATCTACATATGAGAGAAAACATTGATCCTTTGTCTCCCTAGGTCTGATCCACTTCACTTAACAAATACCATTTTTCCAGGTCAATCTACTTCTTCGCAAAAGATATAATATCATTCTTTTTCATGGAGCTCGCTTAGCTTACCTTGCTCAGCTGGCACTCTACAACTTAAGAACTCCTTCAGCCCTATTCTCTACTGCTCATGTTTACCCTTCAGCTCTTTGTATAGACTAATTTTATGGAGAACTGGAATAATCATTAAAAAGCCCAGTAAGATTATATCACTTCTAGAGTGGTTATCCCATTTACTTACAATATAACCAACATCATTGTGTGTGACAGAGAAACAGAGTGAGAGACACACAGAGAGAAAGTGTGTGTGTGTGTGTGTGTGTGTGTGTGTGTGTGTGTGTGTGTGTTCTGGGGCTTGAACTCAGGACCTCATGTTCTCATTTGGTTTTTGGCTCTAAGCTGGAGTTCTCCCACTTGAGCCATTCCTGCCATACCTCTACTTCGGACTTTGTGCTGCTTAACAGGAGTTAATCTCATAAATTTTTGTTTTGTTTTCTTTTTTTGGCCCAGGCTAACTTCCCACCTTGATCCTCAGATCTCAGCCTTCTGAATAGCTAGGATTGCAGGTCTGAGCCACCAGTGACTAGCCTCAACTCCTAGGGCTTGAGTTCAGGGTCTGAGCACTGTCTCTGAGGTTTTTTTATGATCAAGGCTAGCATTCTACCACTTAAAGTACAGGCTCCATTTCTGGCTTGTTGATAGTTAATTGCTCTGGCTGGCCTCAAACCCTTATCTCCTGAGTAGCTGTAATTACAGGCCTAAGCCACCAACACCCAGCCCAACTCCCTATAAGATTTGATCCCATCTCTCTCTTTCCAAACAAAATGCAATGCACTAACTTACAGCATGATACACCATCTTTGTTCTTAGTGGCTGATGAACTCAGTTTCCATATAGGAAGTTACATTTGCTCTGCTGTCATTCTAAGATACTCTTTTCCCAAGATTTATGCATGGCTGACCATACACAGGTCTTGGTTCATATGTTATCTCCTCAGACCCTTTTGGATCATTTCATTTAAAGTAGCTGGACCCTTTCTATCACTTTGTTTTATCACCTTCAGGAGTACTTACTATTTGCTAAAATTGCCTAATGAATGCTTTTGTTCAGTTGCTTATTTTCCTTTTACCACTACAATGGCAGTTCTCTAAAGACAAGAACCTTGGCTTTCTTCTCTGCTGTGTTCTCAGGGAAGAATCACATTTTAGGCCAGGTGCAGTGACACATACCTGCTTTCCCAATGTCACTTGAAACCAAGAGCTCAAAGCCAGCCTAGGCAACATACTGAGACTCGGTCCCCCAAAAAGAAGGAAAAAAGAAAGTATAGGAAATACACTAGCATGTTATACACAGTAGATTCCAAAAATATTTGTTGAATATGTTTGAATAAATGAGTGTTTTCAAACTTAATTCAATGTTCATGTTTTTAAATGGTACAATAATATATAATATCTATGTGTAATAGGAATTTATATGGTTTTTATTAAATATACTTCAACAAGGTCACCTCAAGAGTCACTTTATTGCATCAGGTGCTTTTTTGTGAAGTAGAATGATTTGCAGTCACCCAGTCCTCTGGCATCTAATTTTCTTTATGCTGAAATTATGGTCTTGGCTTTATTTGGCTTGTCTTTTTTTCTTGTAGTTTCTTGTAGGGTATTGATGTATTATTCTCATAGAGCCTTTCTTTACTGCCATCATCCTGCTTCTTAGATTAATTTGATTATTTTCAGCCTTTCCCTTCAAGAATATGAGCTCCACAATAGCTATTTTGTTTGCCACTATCTCCACAATTTCCAGGACAGACACTATAAATGGTTGTTATATAAATGCATGGTATTTAATTTTTTCAATTGCCTCATTTGTAAAGCAGGAATAGTTAAAGGACATTAAATCTAATGTCCTTTTGAGAGAACAGTAGAGGTAGAGCACGGTGTGGATGCTAGAAGGCAAATGACATATCCTGACTAGTTAAGTGCCTGCTGTAGCCACCAGCTTTCACAGTGATACTAATTCAAACCTGTCTTCCTATAAATATCAAATCTAAAAGTGCCAAGTTTCAGTTCCATATTCAGATAATATATCTCCTAAAGGAAATTTTTAGATAGAAAAGAGTGAAATATGTCATTACAAAGTTGGAGAAATTATCAAACTTAGACTTAATTTGATAGGCAAAGCGGTCAGAGGATAGTATCATAAAAATGGTATTTGCATGTGAGTATATTTTTCACTACAAAGAGAAATATTCAACTGTTCAAGGCCAGTTCTTTTTTTCTGAAGGTACTTTAGGTCTGGTGCAGGAAAAGAATAGTGTTATAGACAAAATATTTTTGTCCTTGTGAAACTTATGTTGAAGTCCTATCCACAGTGTAATGGTATTTGGAGATGGAGCCTTTGGAAGGTGCTTAGGGTTAAATTAAGTCTTGAGGGTAAAGAAATCATGATGGGATTCCTGGTGTTACTACAGGAAAAGAGAAAAAGAGGAAGGAGAAGGGGGAGAAGAAGAGGGAAGGAGAAGAAGCGGGAGAGGGACAGGGAGGAGGAAAAGCACATTATCTTTGAAAACAGGCCATCTGCCTGCCAGAAATGGAGTCATCACCAGCATCTCACCCATCTGGCATCCTGATCTCAGACTTCCAGCCTTCAGCACTATGAAAAACGAGATTTCCGTTGTTGAAATACTCAGTGTGTGATATTTTGTCATGGCAGTCAGACATGACTAAGACAGGGAGCTAGGGTCTTTATGGTACTCTCCATATTGACAAAGACCACCCAGAAGCTAAGGAGGAGATGGAGGGTAGTCTGGAGGGCAATTTTTGTAGCTAATTGAGAACATTTTATTGTAGTTCTTGGGTGTCTGTGTGTGTGCATGTGTGCATACATGCACGTACTGCTACTGGGACTTGGACTGAGCACTGCCCTGTAGCTTCTTCTCAAGTCTACCACTTGAGGCAACACTACCACTTTCTGATTTGGGGTGATTAATTAGAGATAAGAGTATTATGAACTTTCCTGGCCAGCCTGGCTTAGAACTGTAATCCTCAGATCCTGTGTGTGAGCTACCAGAGCCAGGCTGCTTGTATTTCTTGATCTATGGGACACTAGCTCTTTCAAGGCAGTGTGTATCTGTCCTAAAGCTCCTCCTCTTCAGACACATGCCTGTAGGCTATTCTACCTCTGCTTGGGTGGCTCTTTGCTGTGTATTCAGTAATTACCCATCTCAGTGTGCTGAAGAGAGCTTGCAAAAGTACTGATGTCTCTTTCAGTGATTCATCCCATTTATTGCCTAATTTAGAAGAACAGTGAAAGCACTTGTAATTACTCAGTGATTTTTTCCACATTGACAGCTTAGCTAAGATATGACAAGTCCCTAAGTGATTCAAAGTGCTTTGAAGATATTTTTTATTCAGCCTGGCAGAATACAAGCCTAGAGAGAATCTTAACACTAAGCTTCCCAGAAGTCTCTGCCATCATTTATTTCTTTGTCTGCTTCCACCTAAGTTGTCTTATAATAAGGTGATCATCTTAAGGTTCAGGTCTACAGTTTATTCAGTGATCTGCTTCTGGGACATCTCTAAAAGAATGTCTGCCTCCACATCTCTCTTCCATTCTCTTGCCCCCTTGCCTAAATATTCTGCCTTTATGAATAAATTTTCTAGGATATTACCACAAGCATATGCTAAACTCATTTGTGAAACAGATGAGGGAAACTGTGAAATTCTTTTTGTCTACTTTATTTATTTATTTTTGGTGCCTGTCCTGGGGCCTTAACTCAGGATCTGGGTGACTTCCCTGAGCTTCTTGCTCAAGGCTAGTGCTCTACCACTTGAGCCACAGCTCAACCTCTGTTTTTTGTTGTTGTTGTTGTTGTTGTTGTTGTTTTGGTGGTTTAGCGGAGATAAGAGTGTCACAGACTTTCCTGCCCAGGCTGACTTCGAACCATGATCCTAAGATCTCAGCATCCTGAGTAGTTAGGATTATAGGTATAAACCACCAGCTCCTGGCTTTTGTCCATTTTGAAAGTCTATCTTCACTGTAATTTTTTTCCATATCCCAAATGTGCTATCATTTAATTAAGGTGAATTTATGTTTTGCTTTTTTTGTATGTAGTACTGGGATTTAGACTCAGGGCCTTAAATTTGATAGGCATTCTCCCACTTGAGCCATGCCTCTAAACCCTTTTCACCTTGGTTATTTTCAAGGTAGGAGCTTACTTTATGCCATATATTGCCTAGGCTGCAATCCTCATACTTTACTTCTTCCTATTGCTAGGAATAATAGGCACACTACCCAATCACTGGTAAGATAGTCTCATAAACTTTTGTTTGGTTTGTTTTTGTTTCTGTTTTCTTTTTTTGCCAGTCCTGGGCCTTGTACTCAGGGCCTGAGCACTGTCCCTGGCTTCTTTCTGCTCAAGGCTAGCACTCTGCCACTTGAGCCACAGTGCCTCTTCTGGCAATTTATATATGTGGTGCTGGGGAATCAAACCCAGGGCTTCATGTATACCAGGTGAGTGCTCTTGCCACTAGGCCATATTCCCAGCCCCAGTCTCATAAACTTTTGGGGGGTGCCAGTCCTGATGCTTGAAATCAGGGCCTGCGCACTGCCTCTGAGCTTTTTTGCTTAAAGTTAGTGCTCTATCACTTGAGCCACAGATTCACTTCTGGCTTTTCAGTGGCTAATTGGAGGTAAGATTCTTACAAAATTTACTTTCAAGGCTAACTTTAAACTATGATCCTTAAATCTCAGCATCCTGAATAGCTAGGAGTACAGGCATGGGCCACCAGTGCCTGACTTCTCACAAAATTTTATGCCTGAGCTGTCCTCAGAATGGGATCTCCCAGTCTCTACCTTCCAAATAGCTCGGATTACAGGCTTGAGCCAGCATATCCAGCAAAAGCCAGGTTTCTTATTAGAGACAACCTTGGGTATAGGCAAGTATACATAATGCATTCATTGAAATATGGTAGGTTTAGGGGAGATCTCAAACAGTATAGCTCCTTAGAAAGGCAAAATCATAATTCAACAAAATAAACACCCAGTAAACAGGTACTTAAAAAAGGATAGGGTGAGGTCAAGGGGAAGAAGGTAGACAGAGAGAAGGAGAATGCAGTAAAGAGAAGAAGGGAGAATGCAGTAAAACAAATTCAATGTATATCCTACAAAATTTAAGAAAAGTGAGAGAAGGGATGGGTTGGGAAAGATGAGTGAGAATGATGAAATGGGTGACACTGATCAAAATATATTGTATTCATAAACTGCTTTGTTGCATGGCAACACCTTTGTAGAACTACTTAAAGATATTAAAATATTAATAATATAATTTGAAGACATTGGCATCTTAGGGTGGGTTAACATAGTATATATGGGCTTAGAGTCCTATATAAGTGGGTTCCAATATCTACTGTTTCTTCATTGACTGTGTACCTTGAGGCAAGTCTCTTAATTTTCTGCACCTCTATTTCCTGAGGGTTATAAATGATAGGGTTGGGTGAGGAGAGTTCTCATTTATGTAGATAATGTAGACACATTGAGGGGACACACACTGGGGAGACTAGATTCTCTAAGAGAATGATAATAGGGTAGGAGAAGCAGGAAATGGGCTTGCTTATGCTGTTTGCACATGGATATCACATTGTTGTTTTTTTTATTTTTATTTTTACTTTTTTGCCAGTCCTGGGGACTGAACTCCAGGCCTGAGCACTGTCCCTGGCTTCCTTTTGCTCAAGGCTAGCAGTCTACTACTTGAGCCACAGTGCCATTTCCGGCTTTTTCCATATATGTGGTGCTAAGGAATCAAACCCAGGGCTTCATGTATATGAGGCAAGCAAGCACTCTACCACTAGGCCATATTCCCAGCCCCTGGATATCACATTGTACTCAGCTGATGTATTTATCACAAGTGGCAGTTGCTGGAACAGAGGCATGGATAGGATGGGACCAAAGCTCTCTTAGCTACCTGAACTGAGCTGCTGCCACTGGATCCTGGAAACAGCCAGTATCAGAAAATATCCTTAAACGCAAACTTGGCTGAATTCATACTTTTTTATTTTGGTGCCAGTACTGGGGCTTGAACTCAGGACCTGGATGCTGTCTTTGGGCATTTTTCCCCCTCAAGGCTAGTGATTTACCACTTGAGCCACAGCTCCATTTCTGGCTTTTTTGTGGTTAATTAGATCAAAGAATCTCATGGACTTCCTTGTCCAGCCTGGCTTTGAACTACCATCCTCAGATCTCAGTCTCCCGATTAGGATTACAGCCACCAGCGCTGGCTTGAATTCATACTTTTATAGAGGGTTCAGTCTAGGATCCTACTGCTAATGGTAGTATTATAATTGATGACACAACAGCCTACATTCATATATTGTTTGTTATGTCCAAAGTACTACCCAAAGCATTTTATACATATTACTTTGGTTTAAGCTTACAAATGAGGAAAATTGTTGAGGAACAAATGCATAATGAAAATAATGAATCATATTTTCTGTGATCACTTGAGAGCAAAACTCTTATCTCTCTGTTGCCTCTTAACCTTTGCTGTTACCCTTGCATATACAGGCCATAGTCTAGTATGATAGCCACTCTGTGTGTGCGCGCACTGGGGCTTGAACTTGGGGCCATGTACTCTCACTTGGCTTTTATTGCTCAAGGCTGGTGCTCTATCACTTGAACCACACCTCCCCTTCTATTTCAAATCTGGCTGAGTCACCAAATTTGGAGGTTCCAGCCATAGGAAACAATAAGAAAAAAAAGGAGGCAAAGAGAAATAGTACCTAAAGTTTGTTGGATGTAAGGGATGGCACACAGAATCTCTCAGGCTGGAACCCATGCTGCCCCATACCAGCGACTTCCTCAAACACGGTAATTGGTCATTTTACACATCTATACTATTGTGCTCAGTTGTTTGAAACATTACTAGTCTAGATGTTGCTTGAAATGATTTTCTGTAATGTAGTTTATATTTAAAGCTAGTTGATTTTTGTTGTTGGTAGTGGTGGTAGTTGTGGGGCTTGAAGTTAGGGCCTAGGCTCTGTGCCTGAGCTTTGTTATTCTAGGCTACCATTCTCCCACTTTGAGCCACAGCTCCACTTACAGTTTTCTGGTGGTTAGTTGGAGATAAGGGTCTCATGGACTTGCTTGCCTGGGCTCGCTTCGAACCATGATCTCCAGATTTCAGCCTCCTAAGTAGCTAGGATTACAGGCATGAGCCACTGGTGCATGGCTAGCTAGTTGGTTTAAGGAGAGTAAATTACCCTTGGCATGATCCAATCATTTACCAACCTGAAGAGTGAAAACTGAGGTTACCTCAGAAAGAAAGAAATCTACCTTAAGACAGTAATAGAGAGATCGTGCCCTGCGGATTTTGAATTTTTCAGCCTACTCAATCACATGAACAAATTTCTTAAAAAATAAGTGCCTTTTGCTGAGTGCCTGTGGCTCACACCTGTAATCCTAGCTACTGAGGAAGCTGAGACCTGAGAATCAAGATTCAAAGCCAGTGAGGGAGAGAAAGTCTGAGATTCTTATCTCCAATTAACCACCAAAAACTCAGAAGTAGAGCTTCAGCTCAAGTGGTAGAGTGCTAGCCTTGAGTACAAAAGCTCAGGGACAGCACCCAGGCCCCAAGTTCAAGCCCCAGGACCAGCACAAAAAAATCATTGTAAAAATGATCAAAAGTTCTTGGAAGCAAATCATGAATCAATTTACAACAAAGAAATGATAAAAGAGGAGTTAAGTGCCAGTGGCTAGCACCTGTAATTGTCAGGAGGCTGAGATCTGAGGATATGGTTCAAAGCTAGCCTCATCAGGAAAGTCCCTAAGACTCTTACCTCTAGTTAACCAGCAAAAAACTGGAAGAGGAGCTGTGACTCAAATGTTAGAGCAACAGCCTTGAGGAAAAAAGTAACAAGAGGCCCTGAGTTGAAGTCCCAGTACTGGCATTAAAATAAGAAATGATTAATGTTTTTGTTAAATGTGACTTTTGTACTGTGGAAAAAAAAAACTTCAAGAAGAAAATTATCTTAGTCTCTAAGAGCCTGGATATGTGACAGGCCCATAAAATTGAATTCTGCAAGCCTGCTGAAAACTGAGAAACTTTCCCATTTCTAAGATGCCCTCAGGTTTAGAATGCTGCCAACTTGGCTGGGAGAATTTAGCCCTGCTTTAAACCCCCCCAGAAATTCCAGCATGCTCCAAACAATCTCAGGGCTCGAAATTTCACCAAAGAATCACAGAACTAACTGGTTTTCCCTAAGGACCACAGCACTACTGAGGAGGGATTCAAAACTGTAATCCAGTTTTGTGTGTGTGCCAGTCCAGGGTGGGATGGGGGAGGGGCTTGAATTCAGGGCCTGAGGAAGTCACTGTGCTTTTGTGTTCAAGGTTGTCACTCTACCACTTGAGCCACAGCTCCACTTTTGGTTTTCTGGTGGTTAATTGGAAATAAGAGTCTCACAGACTTTCCTGCTTGGTAGCTTTGACCTTTTATCCTCAGATCTCAGCCTCCTGGGTAGCGTAATCTCTACCTCTTAGGGAAACACAAGGATAATTTATTTTCCTCCCAACAGAGTCCAAGGTACCAGCCTTGGTTACATACATGAAAGATTCCATCAAAGGAGAAGCTGTGTGTCTTCTGCAAAGTTGACAAAGTTAAGAGAACTACACCTTGCTGACTCACTTACTCTTGTCCCCAATTGTGAATGTTACTACTGAAAAATGTATTTTGACACTTCACATTTGCCAAACAGATTATTGATTGTATCACTTTCAGATTTTCTAGCTTACATATCCAATGGTACAAATTTTCAAAATTGTAGGAACAAATTGTGTTTAAAAGCAAAGCAAAAACTTGTACTTATTTTTGTGACCTTGTGTACTTTTCAAATAAAATGAAGAGAACAAAAAAAGAAAGAAAGAGTCCCAATGTCTGATTTTAGTCCAATTCTGTGGAGCATATCCAGGAACAAAAGGTTGCTAGGAACATTGACTCTGACTCTGAAGTGACTAAATCTTCACTTTATCCAGCTTTGGATTTGGTCTTGCATGACACTAGCAATAAAATAAGAAACTTGCATTCAGCTCATGAATATCTGCCAGACTAAACCACTTCTACCAATGGGTTAAAGGTAGACCTGAAACAATTTGATTTCTTGGCTGTTAAGGAATGGGATCATTGAATCTATACTATTTACATGTTTGCTCTCAAAATTGCTTCTTTTTTCTTTTTTTCTTTTTTTGTCAGTTACGGGGCTTGAACTCAGGGCCTGGATGCTGTCCCTGAGTTTTTTCTTCTCAGGGAATGTTCTACCACTTTGAGCCACAGTGTCACTTCCAGTTTTCTGGTGGCTAGTTGGAGATAGGCGTCTCACAGACTTTTCTGCCCAGGCTGGCTTTGAACCATGATCCTCAGATCTCAGCCTCCCAAGTAGCTATGATTATAGGCATGAGCAACCAGCACCTAGCTCAAAATTCTTAATAAGACATGTATTTTGCTTTGTGGTAGGTTTCCCCAAATTCCTACATAAAATACTCTAAAACTAAAGAATGTTTCGAATAAATTCCATGACTGGATACTCAATCATAGATTACTTTCTCTGGATGAGTGTCTTTATCTAAGCAACTATTACAAACTTTTCAAAGAAGGATGCTAATGTTATGCCAAGTTGCAAAACGACCACCAAGAAGGCCACCGACGTTCTGAAATGCAAAAGCAAGGCAAGGCTTTATTCAAGCGAGCTGCAACTCGGGCCTCGCCCTACCCACCGACACAGCGGAGGTTAGGAGGGAGCCCCGAGCTGCGATTACACAGGGCTTATAAAGGCAAAAAACAAAGTTACAGCCATCAGGTGTTCAAGACAAAAAAACAAAGTTATAGCAATCAGGTGTTCAAGCAAGCAAGACCAGGACACGAGTACAAATCTGATTGGCTCAGGGCTGGAGGCATTCTAGGGGTGGTTAGAGTTAAGCATTCCCAGCGGTTAGAGTTCTTGACCGGCTGGGCCCTAATAAGCTGGCCCTGGGTCTGCTCACAGGGCCTGCTTATCTCAGGTTCATGTGGTAAAGTGGGGTTCGCGTGGTAAAGTGGGGCCTGACTTCAAAGTCTGGCACTTCACTAAAATGGGCATCCTCTCCCTGACCTGTTGAGCAAAGATCACTGCTGGGATTCTGGGTCTCCTGGTTGTGAGCTATTAGTTCTCTACCTATTCTTTTTTTTTTTTTATATGTGTGTCTATGTCAGTCTCCGGGCTTAAACTCAGGGCTTAGGCACTGTCCCTGAGCGTTTGTGCTCAAGAGTAGCACTCTATCACTTGAACCACAGTCCCACTTGCAGCTTTTTTTGGTGGTTAATTGGAGATAAGAGTCTCACAAATTTTCCTACCCAGGCTTGACTTTGAACCATGATCCTCAGATCTCCTGAGTAAATAGGATTACAGGTGTGAGCCATTGATGCCTGCTGGTTCTCTGCCTATTCTTAATTTTTTTCCTTTTGGAAGTACTGGAAATTGAACTTCAGCAAGCACTCTACCACTGGAACCATGTCTACAACTCAGTTATCTGCCCACTTTAAGAACTCTATTAGAGCCTTGAACAGAAAAAGCTCAGATACAACATCCAGACCCTGAGTTCAAGCCCCAGGACTGGCACCAAAAGGACAAAAAGTACTCTATTTGAGCCAAGCCTGTCCAATTCAGGTTTCTTCAAGGATTTTTTTTCTGCTAGTATTGGCCTTGTATTCTCACTTGGTATTTCACTCAAAGCTGGCACTCTACTCCTTGAGTCACACCTCCACATCCAGCTTTTTACTGGTTAATTGGAGGTAAGAATCTCAAGGGTCTTGATTTGTCTGCCCAGGTTGGCTTTGGATCACAGTCATGAAATCTCATCCTCCTGATTACAAATATGAGCCACTGATGTCCAGCTCTCAAGGATTCTTGCACATACAAATAGTAAGAAAACTGATGGCTTAATTAGGACGACACTAGGTCGTTTTCATAAGGTTAAAGGATAGCAAGACATGTTTTAACACCTTTTTTGTGCTAGGCCTGGGGCTTAAACTCAGGGCCTGGGTTCTGTCATGAAGCTTTTTTGTTCTAGGCTAGCATTCTGCCACTTGAGCCACAGCTCTACTTCTGGCTTTTGGGTGGTTAATTTGAGATATGAGTTTCATGGACTTACCTGCCGTAGGTGGCTTCTCACCATGATCCTCAGATCCTAGCTTCCTGAGAAGTGAAGATGACAGGTGTGAGCCACTGGTGCCCACCCCCTACACATTTTTTAAATTAGAAATACTCTAAATTAGACTACTAAAATTATAAAGTAATGACTCTCAGATTTCCTCATGTATGCTGAAAATGCTGATTCTTTGCCCAGTGCTCAGAGATGATTATTTGGTAGATGGGGAGGTAAGAGCCCAGAAAAATGTGTTTTTTAGTAATCTTCCATAGGAATTCTAATGCTAGAATTCCCAGTTCAACACTTTGATAACCACTACTGTTTTCAAAAGGAAGAAGACGATGAATGACAGGACTTGGATAATATTTCCAATAACAAGCTCAGTCATTCCTGCAGCTCCTTCCAGGTCTCAAAATACAAAACTATTTTTGTCTTTTCCTGTAAGTCAACTATTGCTACAGTATTTTAAATGTATTTTTGTTTCAGTCCTATGAGGACTTACTTTACAGATGAGGAAACTGAGGTATAGAGAAATCACATACCTGATGGCTTGCAACTGGTAAGTAGATAGTTTCACACTTGAACTTCACTGTGCAGGTGAAGTTCACCATGACACTTGAACCTGCACCATAGCATGTCTACACCTACACATAGGTATATTCACCTACACACAGGTGTATTGCTGAATGGCCTATGGGCATGGAAAGTAGTGGGATGGTGGGGTGAATCCTCTGAGGATCAGGTCATTGAATCTGAAAGGGACTTATTCTACTTACCTTGTTTTATTTATTTATTTTTGCCAGTCCTGGGGCTTGAACTCAGGGCCTGAGCACTGTCCCTGGCTTCTTTTTGCTCAAGGCTAGCACTCTACCACTGAACCACAGCACCACTTCTGGCCTTTTCTATATATGTGGTGCTGAGGAACCAAACCCAGGGTTTCATGTGTGCAAGGCACGCATTCTACCACTAGGCCATATTCCCAGCCCCTCTACCTACCTTATTTTATAGCCATGAAAACTAAGGCCTAGCCTCTCCATTTTTCATGCATTCTAGAATCTCATTTTAACCTACTTCTTTGTGATTCTATCTCTAGGACAAAACATCTGTATTACACACCCAGCATCGCCCTCTTCTGGCCATGCAAAAATCCTCCCCACCTATTCAACCATGAAACTCCTTTTTGACTGGCCTCTTATATTCATGTTCAGAAGGATAATAAAGGGAGGAAAGGGAAAAATTACAATATTTGTCAGAGGCAAATATCCCCTATCCTCACTCCCACTCACTTCACTTGAGCAAAAACTGGGCTATGATTTGTCCTCAATTATTTGTTTTAATGTCTCCCCTTTGTGATTTTCTTTAATTAAATCCGTTTTGTTGTTCTTTTGTAGTTTATTATTTTAGGATCATATATCAGAGAGTCACTGCTTTCTTATTCTATTGCTCCTGAGATCAATTTTGAGTGTCTCATCTATGAAACATACGAAACAAAACAAATGAGTACAAGAAGATTCTACACAGCTGTCATCCCAAGAGACTGAAGTGGGATGCAAATTGGGGCTATGCTTCATGCCGAGAAGAGACATGTCACCAGTATGGTTGATTGGGAAGGAAGGTCCCTGTCCTAGCTGTTCATTTGTAGAGGCTGTAATGTTATATCCTAATTGATTGCAGCCACCTGAATGAATTCTGAAATCCTTTATATTAATAACAATAATATGTTGATAACAATAACTATACATATATAGCATTTAGTACTTTCTATATGCCAGATATCATTCTAAAAGTTGTATAGGAATGAATTAATTTGATCGTCAGAAACTCCTTTATGAAATAAACAGTTATTACAGAGGGTGGTGTGTGTGTGTGTGTGTGTGTGTGTGTGTGTGTGTGTGTGTATGTTCACAGAATCTAGCAAATGACAGAACTATATTACCTGGTTTCCATAATATCATTAGCCAAACTGGAGTCTAGTAACAAGCATGCATCATTATATGTTTGCAGTTATTACACCTGAGATACATTTGACAGATGAAAAGGTTAAAGTGCAATTAGCTAAGGTAACTTACCACATCATACACTTCAGTAAAGAGCAAAGATTAAGTCAGTGATTCAGACTAGGTCATACAATGACAAGGCAAGCACAAAAAACTATTCTACTTTCCTGCCATAAGCGTAATCAGCAACTTAATGCACTTACACACTTCAATCAGGAAAGATTGCTTGTGTGTGCTGGAAAATACAAATGTATTGAACTCAGGTCACATTCCAGATTCTGACTGTGTTTTATCAGTTGTGTCACAAAGGCAAAAATCACAACTTTTCCAAGCTCTGGTTCCTTATCCTTAAAATTAGATAATAGCCACCTCCTCTGATAGAGAGTACACATAAGGAGCCTAGCATTTTCACATTCTGGTCAATAGGGGGTGCTGGTGGACAGAGAATAGGTAGTTTTTCCTAATTCCTCCTTCCTCCCTCCAATGGCATGTTGAGTATGTCTGCTTAGAAAGGGGGAGGTTTAGTTGGGCCTCATGGCTTACACCTGTAATTTTACCACTTTAGATACTGAGATCTGAGAATCACAGTTCAAGAAGTGGACTTTTGACTCAAGTGGTAGAGCACTAGACTTGAGGGGAAAAGCCAAGTAAGAGCCCAAGTCCAAGTCCAAGGAAGGAAGGAAGGGAGGAAGGGAGGGAGGGAGGGAGGGAGGGAGGGAGGGAGGGAGGGAGGGAGGGAGGGAGGGAGGAGGAGGGAGGAAAGGAAGGAAGGAAGGAAGGAAGGAAGGAAGGAAGGAAGGAAGGAAGGAAGGAAGGAAGGAAGGAAGGAAAAAAAGAAGGAAGAAAGGAAGGAAGAAAGAAAGGAAGGAAGAGGGAGGGAGGGAGGAAGGAAGGGAGGGAGGAAGAGAGACAGAAAGACAGACAGACAGACGGATGGACGAGGGACAGAAAGAAAAGGAAGACAAGAGGGAGGGATTGGAGGAAGGAGAAAGAAAGAAATGGGGAGGCTGTCTCATGCACAGCATACTTTTTATTCCTAATATCATTTTTCCTCCTCTTTGATAGAGGAGAACCCTTCTCTTTGAACATTGTGTGTCTTAAAAGAATATCTACTGTTCACTCTTTATTGCTGTTTGCTTTTGTAGTGCTGGGGATGGAACATAGTGCCTCATATGTGGACATGGGGAAACTTTACAAACCTAGTCAAAAAGCCTCACAGAGCAACATGGCTTTCTCTTTCCTCCCCAAATTATGCAGTACTTGCTCCTTATATCTTTAGTTTTCAAATAAAATTGTATTCACTTTTCCCTTGTAATTATTTTATTTGCTTGAAACCATCTTTGTAAGGCAAACTCTACATTAATATTTGTCTGCTTATAAGACACACACTTAGACAAATGTCCAGAGGGGGGCACTCTTCGTGTCTTTTAGCCAAAGGAGGCACAGTTGCCATATACTTGCAATAACAGGACCTCCCAACGACAATAAAACTCCTGATCCTGAAATGCTTAAAAAGAACAATCTCATAACTCCAATTAGTCACATGTTCTGGCTCAAAAAATAGAAAACACAGGGTCAAACATTTTATCCAAGGACAGACTTAGATAAAAATGGAGCAATCCATTTTTGTTTATAATCAGACAACCATTGTAGAAAACTTGGAATGTTGACTGGAAATGGTGGTGCATGACTATAATCCCAACTACTCAGGAGGCAGAGGTAGGAGGATCTTTGTCCAAGGCTGGACCAAGCTAAAGAATGAGAGCCTATCTGAAAAATGAAAGGACAGGGTCATGGCTCAAGTGGTTGAGTGACTGGCAAGCATGAGATCCAGAATTCAATTTCAAAGAAAGAAAGAAAGAGAGAGAGAGAGGAAGGGAGGGAGGGAGGGAGGGAGGGAGGGAGGGAGGGAGGAAGGGAGAGAGGGAGATAACTGTCTAAAAGTAGGAAAAGACTTTGCCATGCAGGACCTAAGCACAAATACAATTTATCAGTCATTTAAAGTATGGCCATGTTGGGCAGTGGCAGCTCACACCAGCTAATCACTCCTAGCTATACAGGATGTTGAAATCTGAGGATCCAGGTTCAAAGCCAACCTAGGAAGGAAAGTCTGAGACTCTTCTCCAATTAACCACCAGAAAACCAGAAGTGGAGCTGTGTTTCAAGTAGAAGAGCACTAGCTGTGAGTAAAAAAAGCTCAGGGGCAGTGCCCCTGAGTCCAAGCCTCAGTACCAGCGCTGCCCCCCCCAATCTCTCTCTCTCTCTCTCTCTCTCTCTCTCTCTCTCTCTCTCTCTCTCTCACACACACACACACACACACACACACACACAGTGTGGCCAAATTGGCCATGTGCTTATTTTCCAAGGAGGAACCTAGGCTTCCTATGTATTCAACAACAATAGCCAGTGTGCATATGTTTGATTATTAAACATATATCTATTGAATACCTGCTGTGTGGAGCCCCTAAGGTTATAGTGCAGGAGAAAACCAAATCTCTGCCCAAGGGGATTTACCCAGTTTATATTAAACATACATTTGAAGACCCTTAAAGGTACAACTCTTTGTTTTTTTAATTGCCTTGGTATCCCCACAAGTAAAGAAAGATGAGTTTAGGTTTCTCAGGAAAGCTGACATGGAGACAGAGCTGGGAATCTGGAGAATTGGGGAATGTGCCCCTAATCAAACCTTGTGAGGGGAAGAAAGGCGCCCATCTGGGTAAAGGAAGACACAGAATGGTGGCTACAGAGCCTCAGCAAAGGCTCTGGGCAACCCTACTGGGGAACTGTGCATTGGGATGGCCCTGCTGAATTGGAGCCAAGGAGTCTGGTTTGTATGGTTCCCTCAGAAAGCAGTCATTCAACCCATGCCAGCTATGAGAATGCAGACTGGGGCAGGGTAGCTTTCTTCCATGAGTGGAAATTCCCCCAAAACCAGGCTGTAGGCAACACTTGGCAGCAGCTATGGGGATAAGTCCTTTAGCCTGTAAGGGGAATTTACAGTGTGTGTCACAGCATGCACAGCACAGAGATAGGACTCTGATCTACGACATCTTGTCTCAAGATCTCATTCTAAGACCCCATGACTCCGGAACTGGTAATTTCATTGCTTTTTGCTGGGTCAAGCCGACATCCCAAAGGCAGAAGATGCCCCTGCGGCAGCTGCAGTGTTGCCTTTGGGTGCTTTCCTACGTGGCTTCCTGCTGCTCCAAATTCCAGAGACTTTGACTGACAGGCCAGACTAATCTTTGATCTCTCTTCAAGCCAGACCCTATGAGGTGTCCCAGATGTCAATGCCTGGAGTCCCAGTAGAGTCCTCTGCAGACACAATATGGATGCTGCTACACCCTGTATCACCTCACGCCACAAGACTTGGCAAATATTGAGAGGTGATTTATAAATCTGATTCATGAATGAGTTTGTTTCAGAGATACACAATTTCTATGTTCGTGCTGCCACCTGGTGGCTATCATGTTGACATGTAAAATAGAAAGCTGGGATTTGATTAATTGAATATCCAGGGAAAAGAATGCTAAATGTGAGCTCCCCTTTCCTTTGGAAATAAAGAACACATTTTTAAGTTTTTGCTTACATTATACAAAACCCTTGAGCTGTATCCTTCCTTCCATGAAGAGTTTTGTATCAATTTTTTTAATCCCACGTGCAGACATTCTCTTAGAAATCTTTCCAACCAACAGCAATAAGCTCTTCCTTCTCCCAAGCTGTCCTGGAATCATGTAGGCCTCTCCACCATCACCTGAACTACATTCAGAGGAATACCTTTGTGCATGTGATATGTGACAATGTGTCACTCTGCATTATATGGCTGTGGACAAAATATGTGAAGTAATCAACTTAAAAAGAAGAAAGATTTATTTGAGTTACAATTTTGTAGGTTCCAATTCATGGTCAAATAGATCCATTGTTGTGAGCCTATTACAAAGCAAACAGCATGACACCATGGCAGGGAGCACATAGTGGAATAAAGCTATATACTCCCTGACAGGAAAGAAGGAGAAAGGGGGACAGAGACAGTGACACAGAGAGATAGAGACAGAGACAGAAAGAGAAAAAGAGAGAAGAGACCAGAGTCCCGCAATCCCCTTCAATGACCTAACTTCCTCTCCCTAAAGATTCCATTACCTACCAGGGGTACCACAGGCTGGCAACCAAACTTTTAGCACATTCCAGATTAATCAATAGCAACACATTTTCTAGTACTTCCTTTATTAAATATTATATTATATTTATTTATTTATTTACCTCTTCTCCTTAAGCATTTGCTCCATCCTTCTAACCCTAGCTGAAGCCCCTGGTTCACTTCATTTTCATACAAGCTGATTATACAAGCCCACAGAGTATTGAGATGGGTGTTTTAGAATTATCTTGGGGACCACATGTGTCAAGAACATAGAGTAGGTTTTGAGGGACTCTCTGGGTTCTTCAGATAGCTTCACGAGTTCATACATACCCTATGTGGAGCTTTACCTTCTCCTGCCCTGCCTATCTGTGAACCATCCAAATGGACACCCCTAATCTAGAAGAGAATCTGTATTTTCAACAGATCCTCCTGTTGCCCCTGTTCTCTTTTTTTTAAATGTAAATGTTATTGTAAATGTGATGTACAAAGGGGTTACAGAGACATAAGTCAATTGGTGAGTATATATATTTCTTTTGAACACTGTCACCCCCTCCCATTTTCTCTCCCATTTTCCCCTCCTTCCCCCAAGTTGTACATTTCTAACAGTGTCTAGTATCACTGCTGAGCTGGATCACCCTTTGTCCCACTGTTTCTGTGCTTCCCCTTCCCTCCACTCAATCCAGATAAACTGAAATATAATACAAAAGGTACCAAAATGGAAAAAGAAAAGGAAAAAGAAATCATGTTTTCATTTCTTGGAGTTCATTTCAACAAGCATCATTTTATATGATAATATGCACATAGCTAGTGAGCCCTGGTGATCCTCTCCTAAGAATATCCTCCTTTTGTCTGACTGTGTGAATGTTTAGAGTGCTGCTTAATTAATTAATCATGTCCAAGTGAAATTATTTGTCTTTTACTATCTATTGGATTTACCTGTAGATTTATAGGCACATTCAATTTATTACAAATGAGGGAAAACATACTTCTTAAATAAAGTTTGCTCTAGCTAATACCAATTATTTAGAAAGAAACATCAGTTTCCTGTCACATAACCATCTTCATTGTCTGGAACATTAATTTGCCAGGTTCTAAATACCACAACCTGGGACAATGAACGGAACAACTATAGAGAACCACAACACACATTAACACCAGGATCAATGAGCCTATTACTTCAGACATTTGGATACTAGCCAATCACTGGTAGCTCACCTAGCTCAAGGAGCTGAGATCTGAAGATTGCAGTTAAAGCAGGCAAGCCTTAGGACTCTTATCTCCAATAAACCACAAAAAAGCCAAAAGAAAAGCTGTGAGTCAAGTGGTAGAGTGCTAGCCTCAAGCACAAAAGCTCAGAAACAGTGCCCAGGCCCTGAATTCAAGCCACAGAACCAGCACATACAACAAGATAAGAAAGAAAGAAAAAATACGAATTCTAGATTATGAAAGACTAGAAAGTTGACAATCCGAAGCAGTGTCAATATGAACCAACTCAAAATAGCCTCTCAGTATTTTAACATTTTAAGATTATAAATATAATTGTTTCAAAACCCAAGAAATACAAAAATTAAGAATTATTCATAACCTGTTACTTTGTTGTTTTCTTCTGTTAATTTCTATTGTCCATTTTTCTATAAGGCATATATATTTAAAATAACAATGGTAAACAACTTAAAACAAATGACTGTCATATTGAATATTCTTTTGTACTTATGTCACTTTGTTAGCAAATATTTCATTAGAGTCAAGATTCAAAATGCAGAAGTCACTACTGTTATATAAAAAAGGGATCAGACAGAGGAAGGATCAACATTGAGAGTCTAGCAAAAGTTACCTGGATAGACTTAAAATGCCTCTGCAAAGCAAGGGGGCAAAGAGAGACAGAGAAACACAGAGAGACAGACAGAGGCAGAGAGAGAATGAGAGAGAGATGTATTGCTGGATAACAGAACTAGAGGAAAGTTAGGCATCTAATCCTTTCCTAGAATTATCTTTTATTTGCCAGCCCTAGTGCTTGAACTCGGAGCCTAGGACCTGTCCCTGAGCTTCTTTTGCTCAAGGCTAGCACTCTACCACTTGAGCCACAGCACTACTTCTGGCTTTTTCTGTTTATGTGGTACTGCCAAGGCTTCATGCATGCTAAGCAAGCACTGTACCACTAAGCAACATTCCCAGTGTCCTAGAATTATTTTGAATTATCTTGGCTCTGGCTGCTATAATATACTAGATGCCTTAGGTGAAAAATGTATTTTTTACAATTATCAAAGCTAGAAGTCAAAGGATGGAAGCATGGTTGGAGTTTGAATTTAGCTTCTCTTCCAGCACAGACTTCTAACCTCTCATTGTATCACCACATGATAGAGAGCAGAGTGGTGATACAAACTCATGACGTGTGTGTGTGTGTGTGTATGTGTATGTGTCTGTGTCTGTGTAGTGAGGCTTAAAATTAGGACTTGAGCTCTCATTTGGCTTTTTCACTCAAAGCTGGAGCTCTACCACTTGAGCCATACCTATAATTTTGGCTTTTTGCTCCTTAGTTGGAGATAAGAATCTTAACAGATTTGTCTGCTCAGCTGGCTCTGAACCACAGTCCTCAGATCTCAGCCTCCTAAGTAGCTGGAATTACAGGTGTGAACCACCAGCACCAGGCCTCTCTCGTGACTCTTATAAGTGTATGAATCCTATCTGTGAGTGTTCATTCATACACATACTCTCTCTCACACAAACACAAACACACATACACACACGACCTCATTAAATTCTAATTACCTTTCAAGGGGTCTACCTTTTAATACTATTATAATGGGGATGAGCATCAACATATATATTTGGAGAGAACACAAATATTCAGTTCAGGACATGCTTTGACCTAAACCCCAAGTTTATCCAGTTACTGCCATCGTAGGATTCTGGGTAATGCCATCTTTTATCCTCTCTGGCATATTAGGGCTTGTAGCTGTTTGTTCCTAGCCAGAGCATGGAATGTCTTCCCTTGTCCACACTAGACCTCCCTGGTTGGGAGCTGGGGGCATATGGTGGGTGGGATTGTATCTAAGGACAGATCCTTGAGGAAGGCTATGAGCAAGGAACAGCTGGTTTAAGAGGGAGGGTGCTGAGTGTCTGATAACCTCAGTGACTTCACATTAAGTGCAGAGAAATGGGCATCTTCTAAGATACCACCGCATCACAAGCTTGCCTGAGCAAACTATGAGACCCTATCTGAAAAACTAAGAAAGCATCAGGCACTGGTGGCCCATGCATGTAAGCCTAGCTACTTAAGAAACTGAGACTCTTAGGACCTAAATTCCAAGCCAACTTGGGCAGGTAAGTTTGTAAGACTCTCATCAACAGTTAACCACCCAAAAGCCAGAAGTAGAGATAAGGCCCAAGTGGTAGAGTTCTACCTTTGAGCAAATTTTCAGCGACAGTGCCCAGGCCCTGTGTTTCAGCCCCAGAACTGAATGAATGAATGCCCAGGCGAAAGTGGCCTGTAATCCTAACAACTCAGGAGGCTGAGATCTGAGGATCATGATTCAAACCCAATCTGGGCAGGAAAGTCCACGAGACTCATCTCCAATTAACCACCAAAAAGCCAGAAATGGTGCTATGGTTCAAATGGCTGAAAAAAGATGAGGGCCAGTGCCCAGACCCAGAATTCAAGCTCCATTAATGGCCCAGAAAGAAAAGAGAGAGGGAGAGGAGGAAGGGAAGAAGGGAAGAAGGAATGAAGAAAGGAAGGGAGGGAAGGTAGGAAAGAGAAAAGGAACGGGTTCTAGAGGCATTGTTCAGCAATAAATCACCTGCCTAACAAGTGTAAAGCTTGAGTTGAAACCCAATTACCACACAAATAAGAGCTTCTTCATAGGCTTTGGTGAACGGTTTGTCCTTCCTCTTATAGACTAAAGGTAAAATGGCAGTGTTGACCTGGCAGCAGTGAAAGAACTAATCCAAATTTTAGAAAGCTTTTCCAGTGGTGACTTGGGGGCTGAATTGGAGACAAGTTTTCCTTGAGGTGAGGAGCCTGGCTAGAGAGGCACTGCCACAGCAACTGTAGCCCTGGATTCCTGGGAAAGGAGATGAAAGGAAGACAGGAAACAGATTGGAGTGATGTTACGTGTAGGAATGTACCCAAGTTGATGAGCAGACAGAAGGGAAAAGGACAAATCTAAAGTGTTCTCCAGGGTTTCTGTTGGGGAGATAGGTTATATGATTGTTATCTTGAACGGAGGTTTCTCGCCCATGAGGAGAAGGCGGGAATTTGGAGGAGGACGTGAGCAGGAGAGGAATTGGGAAAGAGTTCAGGGGCTCATGTGGGCTCTTAGCCTTCTACCTGGAGGTTAAAGATCCTGGATAAGATGCTGATGACTATGAGTCACAATGCAGCAGGACAGAAGTGAAATGCTTCAGAAGTGATTTTTTTCTTCATAATCTGGGCATTGGTGTGCTTATGTAGCAAGTACAAAGGCCCTGGGTTCCATTCCTAAGACTTCCCCTCCCCCCAAAAAATCAGCTTTCAGACTGAGAAAACAAGTATCACATGTTCTCTCTCATATGCAGAATCTAAACCTGAAAAAAAAAAAGAATGTCATGAGTGCAAACAAGGAACTCATTAGAGGTGATTAAAATACTGTGCACACATGTATGAAAGTAGAATTGGGAAGTTCATTAAAATTTGTTTTAAAAGGGGGTAGAGGGTAAGAAAAATAATAAAGGGGGCAGAATTTGATCAAAGTATGTGCAGATATGGAAAAACATAGTGAAACCCCACTGTAAAATTAACATACACTAATAAAAGTATGAAAAATAAAGCAAAAAAATCCCTCCCCAGATGGTGCCTCAGTATAGAGCCATGGTGAAGAACCACTGGTCAGCATTTTTTATGCCAGTCTTAGAGCTTAAACTCAGGGCCCATGTGCTGTCACTGGGCTATTTTTCTCAACTCTAGCACTCTACTATTTGAGTCAAAGCCCCATTTTTAGCCTTTTTGGTAGTTAATTGGAAATAAGAGTCTCATAGACTTTCCTGCCCAGGCTAGCTTTGAAGCATGATCCTCAGATCTCAACTTCCTGAGTAGCTACTCAGGATGTCTGTGTGAGCGTTCTGTGCCTGGTTATGTCTGAGCAATTTTGCATAAAAAATTAGGCTGCATGCAGAAATCCCAGTTACTTAAAAGGTGGAGATGGGGGGAGGAGGCTAAGGTTTAAGGTTAGATCACACAAAAAGTGTAACCCTCCTCTCAACCAATAGTTGGTCATGGTGGCATATGCCGATCATCCCAGCCATGTTAAAAGTTAAATAAATAAGAAGATGTTGATCTTGGCAAAAAACAAAGCAAAAAAATAAAAATTCCACAAGGCCAGGTGCCTGTGGCTCACACCTATAATCATAGCTACTCAGGAGGTTCAGATCTGAGTATCATGGTTTGAAGCCAGCCCAGACAGGGAAGTCCATGAGATTCTTATCTCCAAATAATCACCAGAAAACCAGAAGTGGCACTCTGTCTCAAAGTGGTAGAGCGGTAGCCTTGAGCAAAAGGTCTCAGAGACAGGGCCTAGGCCCTAAAGTAGATTAAAATTGAAGGCAAGAGCTAGGTGCTGGTGGCTCATGCCTGTAATCCTAGCTTCTCAGGAGGCTAAGACCTGAGGACTGCAGTGGTTCAAAGCCAGCCCAGGCAGAAAAGTCCTTGAGACTCTGATCTGCCATTACCCAGCAAAAAAGATAGAAGTGGAGCTGTGCCTCAAATGACAGAGTGCTAGCCTTGAAAGAAAAAGCCAAGCAAAGTGTGAGGCCCAGAGTTCAGGCTCTAGTACTGGCAGACACACATACTAAAGACAGAAAGAGAGGTACAGGGACAGGGAGAGGTGAAGGAAGGGAGGGAGGGAGAGAGGGCCATTAGCAAAACCAGGGAAATATATGAAATGTCTTTTAAGTAGAAAGTAATAAAAATATTACTGTGACTGAACAAAGGGAATCAACAAATGAAGTGATATTCATTGTTAATGGACTAGAAAGTTCTATAATTTAAAGATGCCTATTATTCCAAAATTGATTTTATATGCATCACAACCTAATAAAAAGTCATTGGTTGGCAGGGGGTGGTGGTGGAGTGTGTGTGTGTGTGTGTGTGTGTGTGTGTGTGTGTGTGTGTGTGAACTGATTAACTGTAAAATTTTTGTAAAACTCAAATGTCCAGGAAAATGCATATTTGTTTGACAAAGAGCAAGGTGTGTCATCAATGTGGTGCTGGTACAGACTCCTTTGCATATGAAACACTTGATTGCTGCTAATTGTGCCACTGCAGCCCCTGGGAAACTATCTTTTCACAGTTATCCTCTAGGAAAAATTGGGCTTGCCTCTTGCATCATTAACAACCATTCACTGATTTAGCCCAGCCCGAGCTGACCCTCAGGAGGGCAGGCGATCAACAATTGGGAGATGGGTGCACAGCTGGTGTACTATGAGCTGGGGTCTTTCACAAACCCCCAATGAGTTGGGGGCATGCGCACTGGAAGGAGGAAATCTGATGCTGGTGGCCAAAGAAAAGCCTTCTGATCTGTCATCTCATGTTCTTCTGTTGATTAGGACCAGGTGGAGGCTGGGAAGTCGTCCCTAGGGCCCCTCATTCTGGACTAGTGGCTAAGGCACTTTGCCATCGTGATGTGGCCTCACACCCACACCACTGACTCACAGTGCTACTGTGGGAGATGGAAAGAACTCTTTTCCCCAGAAGTGGCTCTCCATCGCCCTCTGCTGGGCATGTTTAGCATTTTTTGCAGCAAAAAAAAAAAAAGACAAATGCTTACTAGAATAGCATTATCACAAAGCTGGGAGGTAATACATGATCATTGATGCAAGGGCCACAGAATAAATCTAACATATACATGAAAAAATTATTTTAAAAACTTTGTTCAAAGATACTACTTTTACAGGCTGAATTGTTCATATGTTGCAATTCAAATTCCCAGTACTTAACAATGTGACCATATTTGGAGGATGGTCATCAGTCTAGGTTCTTTTCGATGTGAGTGTGGTTGTGTGTGGGGGGGGGGTGTGAGTGTGTGTGCATCTGTGCATACATGCACATACTAGTACTAGAGCTTGAATTCAAGACCTGCACAGTGTCCCTTAGATTTTTTGTTTAAAGTTGACGTTCTACTATTTGAGCCACAGCTCTACTTCTGGCTTTTGTCTGGTTAATTGGAGATAACAGTCTCACACACTTTCCTTCCTGGGATGGCTCCAAACCCCAATCCTCAGATTTCAATCTCCTGAGTATCTAGGGTTACAGGCATGAGACACCAGCACCCGGCTAATGGCCACTGTCTTAAATACTGGGTACATGTCTGTTCCTCCGATTTGGCATGCAACACCATAGGTACAATGCAAGGATCTAAGGTATAAAGAAAATTCAAGTCATTTCCTAAGTAACAGAAACATATACTTTCTTTTTTCCATGTCAGTAGTATGCTGGTCAGGCGTTAGTAGCTGAAGTGGGTCACAAGATGGCAACAAACCACCTTGTGATACAGAATAAGGATGAGAGGTGAGATAAAAAGTCTGTAAGCACCAATGATGAGTCATCTGCTTCTTTGTTGGTTTCATAAGTGAGGACACTGGTATTTCAGAACAGTTATAAGACCTCTCTGCACTCTAAATCACATGGGACCTGGGACATCTGGAGTCTCAGAAGTCTTTGAGGAGTTCAAAGACAATGACATTTGCCTGGAAAGCACTCCTATTTCACTTGGCTTTGAGTCAGTACTTAGTGGAGAGGGGGCTTGTGTTCCTGGGCTGGGAGGTCTGAGAACATATGAGCCATTATGGCAAGGACCCTGTTCTACAGCTTTCTACTGCTATCTGAGCCTAGAGTGGGGGAGGCCTAGGTGACAGCAGAGATGTTTTCCAGATGATCCATAAAAGTTGGATAACATTATTCCAAATGCACATCCCATGAGGCCGAGTGCCAAATAATAATAGCCTTTCAGACCTCACAGCATGTATGTACTGTTCTTTCAAGACCTCAACTGTTGAGAGGGTGAATTTTTAAATATTTGAAGGACCTAGATGCCAATAGCTCATACTTATAATCCTAGCAACACGGGAGACTGTGATCTAAGGATGATTGTTAGAAGCAAGTTCAGGCAGAAAAATCCATGGGAGTCTTAGATCCAACTAACCAGCAAAACACCATACTGGAGGTATGGCTCAGATGGTAGAGCACCAGCAATGAGTGAAAAGACTGAGTTCAACATAGGAGGCCTGAAAGTGGCAAAAAAAAAAATGTCTGAGGTAATCCCTTCTCACTCGAACACTTTGACACCACAGTGTTTTTTTTTTAATTTGTGTTTTATAAATTTAACTCCACCAGCAATGTATGATTCTTCTGATTGGCTCGCAATCTCCCTACTATGTGTTATTGTCAACATTTGGGTAGCTGTGAGTGTAAGATTTAATTGAAATTTCCCTAGGAATTGATGTGGCTGAACATGTATTCATAGCAATATCATGCTGTCTCAATTATGAGAGCCCAGTGAAAGTTTTTGACATTGGTTAATGTACATTTTCTAGTTTTGTTAACTTTCAATATTGGTTTTCTCTCCTTTTTTTAAGGTCTGAGACCAGGATTCAAACTTCTGCCTTTGCTCATTGTCTAGAGCTCTACCAACTGAGCTGTTCATCCAACCTAAGTGTTGCCTACATTTTATGCTTTGGATTTCCTTATCAATTTTAGAAACTATTGTCAAAACTCCAGAAAAAAAGTATTGGACTTTAGATGGGGTCATGTTAAATTTGTAGACTATATAGGGAGAATTGATATTTTAGAAATAGTGATACTGCAATTCAAAATTAGAGTACTCATCTATTTGTTTAGAATACTTTGTATCCCTTTAAAATTAAGCTTATCTTAATTGTACAGAAAACTTCTACAGTGCACACTCTCTGGTTTTCTCGGTAACGTTTAGGTAACCAAAGTCTTTATTCTATTTTCTATTTTTCTGATGGTACTTTCTGATGGGCTTAAAGTCAGGGCCTGTCACTCTTGCTAGGCTTTTCCACTTATACCTGGTGCTCCATTTTTTTTTAGCCACACTCCACTTCTGGCTTTGTCCTACTTAATTAGAGATAAGAGAGTCTCTTGGCTTTGTCTGCTTGAACTGGATTTGAACCAAGATTCTTAGATCTCATTCTCCTGAGTATCTAGGATTACAGGCTTGAGCCACCAGTGCCTTGCTTATGTGGGAATTGAAGCACTTCAAATCATGGTAATGTGTCTGTAGTTTTTTCAAGGTTGTCATATTTCTGTAGACATGGTCTATCATGATATGCTAACTAGGAGATAATGAATCACTTTTCTATATTTTGTATAATTTAAAAGAGATTGCATTCCTTGTTGAACAATCCTTCCTTTTCCTTTTTGTTTTTGTTTCTTTCCTTTTTTTTTGGTAACAGTATTTGGACTTGAACTCAGGGTCTGGGCACTGTCCTTGAGCTTTTTTGCTCAAGGCTAGCACTCTGTCACTTGAGCTACAGCTCCACTTTATGCTTTTTGGCAGTCAGTTGGAGATAAGAGTCTCATGGACTTTCCTGCCTGAGCTGACTTCCAACTTTGATCCTCATATCTCAGTCTCCTGAGTAGCTAGGATTACAGGTATTGTTATGCCAAGTCGCGAAACCACCACCAAGAAGACCACCGAGACTCAGACATTCCGAAATGCAATAGCAAGGCAAGACTTTATTCAAGCGGGGCCTCGGCCCGGGCCTTGTCCTACCCACCGACACAGCGGAGGTTAGAAGGCAGCCCCAAGCTGTGATTACACAGGGCTTATAAAGGCAAAGAACAAAGTTACAACAATCAGGTGTTCAAGCAAGCAAGATTAGGACACAGGTACAAATCTGATTGGCTCAGGGTTCAAGGCATTCTAGGAGTGGTCAGAGTTAAGCATTCCCAGTGGCTAGAGTTCTAGACCGACTGGGCCCTAATGGGCTTGTCCTGGGTCTGCTCACAGGGCCTGCTTATCTCAGGTTCGCGTGGTAAAGTGGGGTTCGTGTGGTAAAATGGGGTACACGTGGTAAAATGGGGCCTGACTTCAAAGTCTGGCATTTCATTTCCCCCTTTTTCTTTTTGGTACCTTGGGAGCCAATCATGGCTCCATTCTGTCCATTTCAATGGCTTGCATGTCTAGGGGATGATATAGAGATAAGGCATGGGCCAGTAGGGCCCAATGTAGTAACCAAAGGGCCTGTCACCATTTCTCACAAGTACAGTCTCTGTACCTCTGTTTTGCATGCCTCTAGTTTATCCTGCCTCATCTTCCCCAAAACAACTCCGGTCCCTCGGTTTTAAAGGGGGCTGATGGGTGAAGATCATCCATCTTCTTTAACTTCTTCAGGCTGACTCAGGGGCGTTGACCTTACCTAACCAGGAACCTATAACCTTAGTCTACTTTACCAAGGGACTGCAGGATTACTGCAAACTGAAAATTAACTTCCAGCTATACAGACTTACCATTAGCTGTATAGTGTTTAGTATCCAAATGTAAGCAACAAAATAATACATAAACTTCTCAGCTGTGCTCTGAGGGTCGGGTGGCTATACCCGTATTCCTGAGCAAGCCCAAAACTACCTAAAATAAGGGGGTCACTGCCCTTTGGAGTGAGCTACCAAAATAACATCAACACTAGCCAGGGTAGTAAGGAAAGAAGGCAAAAAGAAAATTATAACAATATTCAGTCTAACTTTCTTTTCTTTAGGCGAAGGTGAAGCGGCTGAGTTGGGTGCTTAGAGACCTCCCATGTTCCACCACGGTAGTCTTCGTCCAGGGCAAAGGGGTCAACTGGCCTGGTGTGGAAGCAATGAACCCAAGTGGCGATGCCGTCTAGGGTCCCTTGCACCGTGGTTCTAAGGATTTGGGGTTATGCCTTCGGACGAACACCCAGTCCCGTGGTCTGAACAAATGGGGGGTAGGGACAGAAGCAGAATCATATAATGCCTTAAGTTGGGGTCATATATTCTTGTGCACGAGCTGCAATCGAGTTTACACAAAAATTCAGCATCATCCAAATCAGCAAGCAATTAAAGCCAAGCTGATAGGGAGAATTTCTTCCTCTAAGCAGAGCAAAAGGAAGGAGTGACACCCAGTCTGCGCCAGTCTCTAAGGCCTATTTAGTTAAGGTCTCTTTTAGAGTCCGATTCATTCTCTCTACCTGTCCTGACCTCTGGGGTCTATAAGCACAATGCAATTTCCAATCCGTCCCCAGTGCAGCAGCTATTCCCTGACTTACTTTTGAGATGAAGGCCGGTCCGTTGTCCGACCCAATGGTGGATGGGAAGCCATACCTGGGCAGGATTTCTTCCAGGATCTTCTTAGCCACTACATTCGCAGTCTCATGCTTTGTTGGATAGGCTTCAACCCATCCTGAAAAGTTGTCTACAAAAACTAGCAAATATTTGTAATTTCTGTGAAATCTACTTCCCAATACATGCCTGGCCTACTCCCACAGAGGCGAGCTCCTTTAGTAATCCATTGATTGGAGGCATTGGCAAGCTGACAGGCCTTGCAATTTTTAACAATATCTTCAATAAGTTGATCTCCTTGTCTAATTTTCACTTTGGAGTGTCGGAGCAAGTCCTGCATTTTTCGGGTTCCCATGTGAGAAGCTCAGTGGATTCTCTTAAGGATCCCCTTACCCAGCCCTTGTGGCAGGATACGTTTCCCTTCACAAGTTTTCCACCAGTCATTGTTTCCTTCTCTGTCCAGGGCTTTTGTGGGCCATGGGAATTTTCTTTATCCACTCCAAGCCTTCTTGGGAATATTGGGGCACCAGGAGGCAAAGCTCATGGCCCTGGGTCTACTAAAGTCTGTTCCCAGGAACTCTGACTTGTCTGGCTAATTTAGGCACAGGGATTTTCAGCACAGCCTATGTGCATCTGACAGCCAACGCTTGCTCTCTCTTAATATGAAGCCCAGATGGGTGACTTCAGGTTTACAAATTTGTGCCTTTTAACATTCTAGTTTGTAGTTTGTAGTTTCTAGTTTAACATTCTAGTTTCCTGACTGGCTGGGGAACTGATCTCTGATGACCTAAAAAAAATTACCTTTGCAGGCCTTTAACAGATCTCAATAAGGACACAATCTCAGGTCTACAAGCTTTCTTTCCTGAACAGATGTATCAGCTTAAAATTCTCACTGCCAGTCAGAGCTTTGAGGAGATGTGGGGGGTTGAGATTTTAAACTATCCTCTCATTTGACAAACTTACTCTTACTAACCACTATCACAGATGACTGGCAAGTTCCTGCCCAGTAGACAGACATGGGCATTGGAAAGGCATGCTTACCAACTATTCTTCTAGGACTTCCCGGCTTTGATTAACTTTTGAAAGGCCAAAGAGGAGTGACTCTAGGATCTGACACCATCTCTGTCATCCAAGCAGTGGCTTACTGCCTCTGGATGCTCCACCACTTTTGTCCCAGGAGGAGTGACTTTCCACTGGACTTGGACTCAGGGCCTGAGCGCTGTCCCCCAGCTCTCCAGCTCAAGACTAGCACCCTACCACTTTGAGCTCCACACAACTCCGTTCCCAGCACTCTGCTGGCTGATTAGAGACAAGTCTCTCACAGGGACCTTTCTTTTGCCCGGGCTGGCTTCGAACCGCAGATTTCAGATCAGTGAGTCTTACAAAAGGCCACTTTACTCCAATTAAAGCAACAAGGTGGTCCACACAGAAGTAGTTTTTAAGCATGCTCTTACCTGGAACTTATTAAGGGCCAGTATTAGATCTTTTTTTTTTTTTTTTTTTTTTGGCCAGTCCTGGGCCTTGGACTCAGGGCCTGAGCACTGTCCCTGGCTTCTTCCCGCTCAAGGCTAGCACTCTGCCACTTGAGCCACAGCGCCGCTTCTGGCCATTTTCTGTATATGTGGTGCTGGGGAATCGAACCTAGGGCCTCGTGTATCCGAGGCAGGCACTCTTGCCACTAGGCTATATCCCCAGCCCAGTATTAGATCTTGACAAACTTATAGGAATCACCTGTGCTTCTCTGTGGGCCTGCTGGAAACTGTTACAAAAAACCCACAAAGAAGCTGGAATGGCAATTAAACATTTTTGTAGCCATAATTCTCCTTTTCTCACTTTGCAATAATTATTTAGGAAAATTTTACTTCCAAATATCTTTCTTTTTTTTTTTTTTGCCAGTCCTGGGCCTTGGACTCAGGGCCTGAGCACTGTCCCTGGCTTCTTTTTGCTCAAGGCTAGCACTCTGCCACTTGAGCCGCAGCGCCACTTCTGGCCATTTTCTGTATATGTGGTGCTGAGGAATCAAACCCAGGGCTTCGTGTATATGAGGCAAGCGCTCTTGCCACTAGGCCATATCCCCAGCCCCTCCAAATTTCTTATCTAGAAATGTATTCTTGGGGCTGGGGATATGGTCTAGTGGCAAGAGCACTTGCCTTGTATACACTTCGAAGCCCTGGGTTCGATTCCCCAGTACCACATATACAGAAAATGGCCAGAAGTGGCGCTGCAGCTCAAGTGGCAGAGTGCTAGCCTTGAGCAAAAAGAAGCCAGGGACAGTGCTCAGGCCCTGAGTCCAAGGCCCAGGACTGGCAAAAAATAAATAAATAAAAAGATAAATAGAAATGTATTCTTGATTTCCAAAGCCTTTTTAACACTAACACAACACTTTAGCTTTTATCTGCATTGGAAAAACTGAAGCTCACAGGCATTCTGAAACCAGGTGCCGCCCTTTGCCTACGGGCTGCTTGTTTCAAAAGAGCCTCTTTTTTTTTTTTCTTCAATCCCAGTTACTGCATGGCATGAAGACCTTTGAATTTTTCCTTAATGCAAGAATTACAATTAGAAATACTTATTCATTCAGCTTTCCAATATATTAGTGAGAAACATTGGCCCATTTTGCCATTTCTTCCTACATACATAGAGTTAATGAAAGTTTACTTCTACCCCCATTAGTTTAATATATATATATATATGTCCTTTTAAATCCAAATTTCTGACACTTAGCTCTAATTTTATTTTTTTAATTAAAGAACCCTGAGAAATCCTTTTTTAACTCTAGTTCCTCTTTAAAACAATGCAATAATACCTTTCAAGCATTTGGTAATGCCCAAACTTGATGACCATTTGAATTTAAACTTAAACTTAGTTTTGCATCATACTGCAGTCTTGAACATGTTCACACTCACACATGCACACACACATACATTTTCAAAAGATCTTAAAGCGCGCTGAATACGCATCGGCCGTACATTTTAAGACAAAAACCTTTAACAAATGATTTTAGCATTCTCCAGCCTCATTTTCCAGGGCTTGATAGTTTTAGTAAAACATTTTTAGTCTTAGTAAAACATTTTAGCACACCAAATAATTTTCTGCTTAAGAAGGCTGGGTGGGGGTCCCCCTAGAGTTCTTTTTTGCTGACACTCTCACTGATTGACTGATTGTGGGCTGTCACCTATACATCTTTCCAGTGAGCTAAAGTCAAGTCCAGGGGAGTGGAAGGAATGTTCCCCATCATCCGTTTGTCAGTCAGGCACAGCGCAAGAAAGAAACACACAAAAATAGTCACAGGCACAAAGACCAGACAACACTTACAGACAGACTTAGGGAGCCGCGGCTTACAGAGTCGACTGTGTCTCTCCTGCCCCTGTGAGGGGGCAGACCACACAGTCTCACTGTGTCTCTCCTGCCCCTGTGAGGGGGCAGACCACACAGTCTTGAGGCTCTCTCTCTCCCGTTCCTGTGTAGGAGCAGACCAGACAACCCCGAATATAGAGTGGACTAGACATGCGCCCGTTAGAAGGGCCTCCCGGTCCAGTCCTTCAGGTTCAGGGTGGTAGTGGGAAGCCTGAGCCCCTGTGGAGGGCTTGAGGTCCTCCAGGACTGCCCATACGAGCGCATCCACTCCGGCTGGTCCTTCACTACCTACAGGTTCAGATTCAGGCGGCTGGCCAAAACAGAAAACAAAACTACAAATCACATAGACGCAGACACACAGAATGAACAGCATTATTTTCTTACCTTCGGAGTCTGGGGTCTCGGGGGTCTCTGGGGCCATCCCGGATGAAACACCAAATGTTATGCCAAGTCGCGAAACCACCACCAAGAAGACCACCGAGACTCAGACATTCCGAAATGCAATAGCAAGGCAAGACTTTATTCAAGCGGGGCCTCGGCCCGGGCCTTGTCCTACCCACCGACACAGCGGAGGTTAGAAGGCAGCCCCAAGCTGTGATTACACAGGGCTTATAAAGGCAAAGAACAAAGTTACAACAATCAGGTGTTCAAGCAAGCAAGATTAGGACACAGGTACAAATCTGATTGGCTCAGGGTTCAAGGCATTCTAGGGGTGGTCAGAGTTAAGCATTCCCAGTGGCTAGAGTTCTAGACCGACTGGGCCCTAATGGGCTTGTCCTGGGTCTGCTCACAGGGCCTGCTTATCTCAGGTTCGCGTGGTAAAGTGGGGTTCGTGTGGTAAAATGGGGTTCACGTGGTAAAATGGGGCCTGACTTCGAAGTCTGGCATTTCAGTATGAGCCACTAATGTCTGGCCCCTTTATTTCTTACATGTAGAGAAGGTCCCTCACCCTATCTCCTGTGACCTTGTAGGAAGAGAGACTGGATAGCTTGTCTTCTGTAGGTGTACAATAGATGCTGCCACTGGAGATATAGGAGATGGGGAAGTGAAAGCTGGGCTTTACAGAACACAGCCTGGCTCTGCTCTAATGTATGCACTGGTCAAATCCACCCATACTCTTCCCAGTCCCAGCCAGTGATCAGCATTCTACTTTCAAGTTAAAGGTTTTTAGCTTCCACATATGAGAGAGAATATATAGTATCTATCTTTTCATGTAACAGCTATTTCACTTAACATGTTCTCTTCTAAGTCTATCCATTTGCCACCAGTGACAGGATTTCATTCTTTTTAAAAAAGCAGTAAAGTTTTAACACAAACCTTTACACTTGCTTGGCTTGCTTGTGCAATTAGTGCTCTATAATTTGAGGCATTCCTCCAGTTTTGAATTGTGTTGATTATTTTGGAGATGAAGTGTAGTGGACTTATTTTGCTCTGGCTTGTCTTGAACCAATATCTCTCAGACCTCAGCCTCCTGAATACCTTGGATTACATATATGAGCCAACAATGTGTAGATCATTCTTCTTTATGGCTTAATAACAGTCCTATGAGGGTGTATGTGCGTGCCCATGTGTACACATATGTGCAAGTGCATGTGTGCATAAACACCATGAGGCTAGTGCCACTCCAGCTGAAAGTTCTGTGGAAGGCTGTGAGCCAGGAAGGAGTTGGAGCTATGGGCACTAAAACAAAAAGCATTGTTTTCTATGTGGCTACGGCATAGTGAGCAGGAGGAAGAAGACCTGTGTGTGGGACAGAGAGCAAGAGTGAGATAGTGAGAGAGCAAAGAGAGAGGGGAGGGAGCCAGGAATGATCACTGAAACCCATGTGTGACATGTGAAAGGTTCGGGACTTTATCCTGAGATCAATGAGTATGCTGAGAGAGTTTTAAGCATGGAAGTGCCATGATTAGATTTATATTGTTAAACCATTCTGGCTTCTACAAAACCTAGCTGATATACACTGAAGAAACTAGCAGCATACAGATGAGACTATAATAGTCAGGGGACTATTACAGCAAATTGATTCAGGAACACTCTCTTAAAATACATTGGTAAGTATACCAGTAGGTGGTACAAACTCATTACTAGGATTGTTCCAAAAGGCACTGAAAATGCAATGGCTCGTGCTGAGTGAAATTGAAATGCCATACGTGCTGTGGGCTATGGAGAAGGAAGAGATTAAAGGGCTCAGGGATATGGACAATGATCAAGTTCCAGGCAAACGACCAGAGTCCACAGCATTTACCCTGGACATAAAGAATGTACTGAGGGAGAGGGACTAGAATCACTAAGATGTTCAGTGATGACTGTCTGCCTCTGTGGGAGATGCTAAAAATCTCAGCTTGTTGATTACATCAGGAATATAGGACAGGGAAATAAACAAACACAAGTGCCAAGGTTTTTTGTTGTCTTATTTTGTTTTGTTTTGTTTGCTGGTCTGGGACCTTGAACCCAGGGCCTAAACTTTTTTTGCTCAAGGCTATCACTCGACCATTTGAACCACAGCTCTAGTTTCAGCTTTTTGGGCTTACAGTTACATACACAAGGTAGTGAGTACATTTCCTGTTGAACATTGTTATCCTCTCCCTCATTTTTCTCCCATTTCCCCTCCCTCCAACCCTCCTCAAGTTGTAAAGTTCATTTCCAACATAGTGTCTTCACCCTTTGTCCTTTGTCTCACCATTTTGGTGTTGTTTGTTTGCTTGTTTGTTTGCCAGTCCTGGGGCTTGAACTCAGGGCCTGAGCACTGTCCCTGGCTTCTTTTTGCTCAAGGCTAGCACTCAACCATGAGCCACAATGCCACTTCTGGCTTTTTCTGTATATGGTACGGAGGAATCAAACCCAGGGCTTCACGTATATGAGGCAAGCACTCTTGCCACTAGGCAATATTCCCAGCCCTGTCTCACCATTTTTTTGTTCCCCTTCCTTTCCCCAATTCAGATGAATGTATATACAAGACACAAGGAGATGAGTCCCCAGGACTTTCCTACCCAGGGGTGGCTTTGAACTGTGATTATCAGACCTCAGGCTCCTTAGTAGCTAGGATTAGGGGCCTGAACCACCAGCGCACAGCTGCAAGTGCCATTGTTTAACTCCCACAAGCCAATACTTCACATTGTTGTAATGCTAAGCAAGATAACATGCCATCAAGGAGGTCAAGCTCTTAAGAGATTTTTAGAGGTGTCCCTATGGGAAAACTGGCGGCTAACAAAGATAGCATTCTGTTTATGGTGGGGGGGGGGGTGGAGGATGCAGAAAGCTAGTATAAACAAGATAAAAAAGTCACTCAGTTAAAAAAAAAAAAGGTATGACAAATCCTTGCCCAGTTTCTATAAGAAAGCCAGATTTTACACCCTTCTCCTCACTATCAGGGGAATCACAATTGCACTAGAGGTCTACAAGTATCCATGTTAATTCCAAGTCTGTGTCCAGCAGCAGTGGAGAAAACAGAAATAGTGGATACAGCAATCTTTGTGTGTGTGTGCCAGTCCTGGAGCTTGAACTTAGCCTGTCTCTGTCCTTGAGCTCTGTCCTTGCTCAAGGCTAGAGCTCTACCACTTAAGCCACAGCTCTACTTTCTGCTTTTTGCTGGTTCATTGGAAATAAGAGTCTCAAAAATGTTTTTTGCTCAGGCTGGCTTCAAACCATGATCATCAGATCTTGGCTTCCCAAGTAGTTAGGATTACAGGTGTGTGAGCCACTGGCGCCCAGTGGAAATACTCAACTATAAAAACTGTATGTATCAAGGGCCAGAACAATCATTGTAGTTAGTATTTAAAACAATGCTGACCACAATCTTGACTCTCATTCATCAGTACAAGGATCTAGGGAAAGAGAAAGAATTAAGTCAGGCCTTAGTTCCCGGACCACCGTAGTGAAAGCCAATTCTAGACAGAGTCCCAGGATCCCTATTCTCAACCCATTTCCCACAAACTGAGCCATAGAAACTACAGAGACAGTTAGCTAAGGATTGACTCCACCACCCCTTTCTCAACCTTGAGCAGGAGAGAAGAAAGCAAGAACAGCAAGAGCTAGAACAGGCCAGGTGCTGGTGGCTCATGCTTGTAATCCTAGCTACTCAGGAGCCTGAGATCTGAGAGTCCTGGTTCAAAACCAGTGCAGGAAAGTCCATGAGATTCTTATATCCAATTAACCACCCAAAAGCTGGAAGTGGATTTGTCTCAAGCGGTAGAGAATTAGCCTTGGGCACAAAAACTCAGGGACAGTACCCAGGAACTGGTTTCAAGCCACAGGACCAGCACACACACACACACACACACACACACACACACACACACACACACACACACACACACGATTTTGCCTTGGAGCTCAGTGCAGGGCCCACTTCCGTGAAACTCAGCACCAAGTAGAAATCAAGCACCTGTACCCAGGCCAGAGCTCATAGACAGTGCCTAAACACCTGGGCTGCAGGAGAAATAGGGTCATGTTTCAGCTCGTATCACAACCTGGGCACACCATCCCAGATGCATCCCTGAGATGTAGATGTTTGCAGGTATGAGACTCAAGTACAAATCAGCACAGTGTCAGCATTGGTGATCAAGGGACTGCCTTCACCAATACTACCTCAATCTTAGGCAGCAGAGAGTGGGGCAACACACATTTCACTGGGGATAGTAAAGGGGAGTAAGCACTGGACTTTGCCTTGGCTTTCCGGGCTAAGAAGGTGATACTTAACATCGGCCAGGTCCTAATACTCCTCAAACTCATGGACAGAGTCTCTGGAATATCCCTGGTGCCAGGCAGAGATTTGCAGCCATGAACTGGGGGATTTCTCTTCCAGCCAGCATCACCTGTGGCTTGGTTGGTTGCCAGGAGTCTACTTCAGTATTGCGCAGCCCGTAGCAATGTGAACCTTGGTCTTGTTCCATTACTATGCTGGTCTCAGCAGGTTGTGAGCTAAACACTCAGCATTGTAGCATTCGTGACCACAGGTATAGCACAGGAACCTGGGCCTGGTCCCTCCATAATGATTCTACCTAGTTCTGAGCACACTTTTGCAGTGCCTAACCACAAGCTGGTGACAGTAGACAAGATGAGTGGGTTTACCCTGGACCTAGAAGAGACTTGTAGGAAGAGATGAATCTTTTACTGTACTTCTCAGTTCATCCTGAACAAACAAACAAACAAACAAACAAACACGAACTTAGGGTTTGAAATGAAACTGCCTTGGATCAGCCTCTAGTGCTGAAACACTGACAAAACGATAGTATCACACTGGCCGAAAACTTGGACTTAGGGTGCCATCTAGTGTTGCAATAGCAGGAGGAACTAAAGGTGCAGAGAAAATAAGCAGCCTACTTGGAATTCCTGGTAAAACAGATAAAAAGCCAGATATTGAGGACTAGACTAAATACCTAATCTTCCAATGTGCAGCTACTATTGAACATTAACAAGCAAGAAAAACATTCAGAAAAACATTGCTTTATCTAATGATCCGAATAAGGCACCAGAACCCAACCATACTGGCACTAACATAGGTGAACTTAGAATTTAGAGTGTTTAGTAGTTTTAAGGAAACTCAATAATCTTCAGGAAAATGAAATGAAATGATCCAATTAACAGCAAAATGAAGAAGTGGAGGTGTGGCACAAGTGGTAGAGCACCAGCCTTGAGCAAAAAAGCTAAGGGACAGTGCCCAGATCCTGAGTTCAAGTCCCAGTATCATTATCAGCACACACGCACACACACACACACACACACACACACACACACACACACACACACACACTGAGATATTTACAAACCAAATACTTTTTGAATGGGTTGATCTCCAAAATCTCCAAAATATATAAGTAACTCATCATACAACTCAGTAACAATGAAATTAGCAGCTCTGCTTTTAAAATGGGTTAAGAACTTGAATAGGCATTTCTCCCAAGAAGACCTGCTAATCCTGGCTTATCAACGTGGACACGCAAAAATCAAAACCATAATAAGATATCACCCTTCCACCCATCAAGGCAACTCTTATATAAAAAACAGACACGTCGTTGAAATTTCTACACTGCTGCTCAGTGACAGCAGTATGAACTTTCTTTTTCTCTTTTTTTTGTACTGGTTCTGGGGCTTGAACTCAGGGCTTAGGTACTGTGTCTAGCTATTTTTGCTCAAGGCTAGTACTCACTTGAGCCACAGCTTCCCTTCAGGCTTTTTGTTAATTAATTAGAGATAAGAGTGTCACAGAAGCCAGGCTGGCTTCAAACCCAGATCCTCAAATCTCAGCCTCTAGAGGACCAAGCATTACAGTTGTGAGCCACCAGTGCCTGGCAGGCTGAACTTTCTATTAAGTGCCCAATGGAACCTGCCTAAGCCAGATCATATTCTGAGTCAGAAAACAAATGTAATCATACATGTTTTACTTTTTATTTTAATGTTCATTTTATTTTAATTTTATCCATGTATATTAATTATACAAAGGGGTTTGTTTAATTGTGGTATTTCCATGTATGCATATAACAAACTTTGATCAAATTTACCCCTTCTATTCCTTCCTTCATTTCTGCCTGCTTGCCTGCCTGCCTGCCTGCCTGCCTTCCTTTTTGCCAATGAAGGAGCTTCAACTCATGGCCTAGATGCTGTCCTGTAGCTTTTCTTCTCAAGCCTGGTATTCTACCATTTGTTTCATATCTTCACTTCTGGCTTTTTTGCCACTTAATTGGAGAGTTTCATGGATTCTCCTGCCCAGGTTGGCTTCAATGATCCTCAGATCTCAGCCTTCTGAGAAGCTAGGATTATAGGCATGAGTTACTGTCACTCAGAAATATTTCTCTTTCTTGGGCTCTGAATATGGCTTAGTGCCAAGAGTGCTTATCTCACATACATGAAGCCCTGGGTTCAATTCCTCAGCCAGAAGTGGCACAGTAGCTCAAGTGGTAGAGTGCTAGCCTTGAGCAAAATGAAGCCAGGGACAGTGCTTAGGCCAGTTCAAGCCCCAGGACTGGCAAAAAAGAAATATTGCTCTTTCTTATATCCCCTTTTAAAAATAATTGTATTGGGTTACATTATTCTATTTTCATACATGTGTATAAAGTACTTTGATCATAATTGTCCTCCCTGTAACCTGTCTAATCACCCTTATTTGGTGATTATCCCCTCAGATAGTGCTCCCATTGTATACTTATGGTATACATGTTTGTAAACTGAATAATACTAAGTCTGTTCTCTGACAGTAGTGGAATGAAACTAGAAATCAGAAACAAAAATACAACAGGAAAATCTCCAAACGTTTGGAAATTGAATAACACATTTCTTAATACTCTGTGGATCAAAGGAAAAGAAAGCAGTATACAAACTGAGTGAACATGAAAATGTGACATTTCAAAATGTATGAGTTACAGCAAAAGCAGTTCTGGGAAGGAAATTTAAAGCATGATGTATTTCCATTAGAAAAGAAAAACACTGCCTGGCTAGGGGGCTCATACCTATAATTACAAGTGTTCATGAGGGAAGATTGGGGGGATTTCTCCCTCAGGCAAAATGCTAGTGAGAGCCCATCTCAAGAAATAGGCCAGGTATAGTGATCCACATTTGTCATCCCAGCTACAATGCATAGGTAGGAGGATCGTTGTCTGTGGCTAGCTTGGGTAAAACAAGTGAGACCCTACCTGAAAAAATAACCTAAAGCACATAGGACTGGAGATGTGGTACAGTGTCTGCCTAGCAAGTAGCACAAGGCCCCGTGTTCAAACCCCAATATTACCACAAAATAGGAATAATCTCACTAAGTGTTAGTGGCTCTTGCCTGTAATCCCAGCTACTCAGGGGCTGAGATCTGATTATTACAGTCCAAAGCCAGCTCAGGCAGGAAAGCCCATGAGAATCTTATCTCTAATTAATCACCAGAAAACCAGAAGTGGAGCTGTGGCTCAAGGGATAGAGCACTAGCCTGGAGCACAAAGAGCTCCAGGACAGTGTCAAGGCCCTGAATTCAAGCCCCACAATTGAAAAAAAATCAACAATTTCAAAAAGAAAAGAAGTGTACAACAAACTTAAAACAGTGGCTTTAAATCAAAAGCAGAAGGTCCAGAGATAATGAAAATAAGAGCAGATATACATGAAAATAAGAATTTCATTCTTCCTAGTTTTCTAAATAAAATACAAGTAAACAAAAGATTTTAAAACAGCAATAAAATTGATAGAAACACAGCAAGACAGACAAAAATGAAAGCACAGAAGGCAAAAACAACTCATACCTGAAGAAAACAGCATAAACCATGAACAGATAGTACAAACATTATAATGAAATTTTTAAGCTCATAAATTCAACATCATAGAAGAATTAGACAATGCTTCAAAAAGTATAGATTAGTAAAACTCAGTTAAAGCAGCTCAAGTGGTAGAGCACTAGCCTTGAGCACAAAAGCTCAGTTACAGTGCCCAGGGCTTGAGCTCAAGAGCCCAAGACACACACACACACACACACACACACACACACACACGTGCGCGCATGTTCCTGCTACATTCTAGGTGCTTTTGGTCCACTTCTGTGATCTTAGCTACTTGGGAGGCTAAGATCTTGAGAACCTCAATTCTGAGAACGGTTTGTTTCCCCATGTAAAATTGGATTACTTGCACATTAGTGTTTAATTGGAGCTCTTTATATATTCTGGTTATAGTGGAATTCAGAAGTGATGCAATCTCTTTAACTGATATAGGAAAATGCAGGTTACCTATTTCTTCAAGGATGAGTGTAGGTAGTTCATTTCTTTTAAGTTATTTATTTATTTTATCTAAATTGCTAAATGTATTACAATAAAGTTATATTCCCTTCATATAACATCAATGCACACAGAGTTTATAGTGACGTGCTTTCTTCACTTAGGATGATGTTAATTGCTGTCTTTTTTCTTTTTGTCTTGTTATTATAACTAGTGGTTAATGCATAAGCCACCAATCTTGTTATATTTCTCATTTAAGCAATATCTCAGATGCATTCTACACATACTGCCAACTTTCTTCTTCTTTTTTTTTTCTGGTACCATGGCTGGAACTCAAGGCCCTTAAATTGTTCAGCTTGATAGCCAGCTGGTGCTCTACCACTTGAGCCACATTTCCAATCCAGCTTTTTGCTAACTAGTTGGATATATATTCTTTCAGACCTCTTCTCAGGCTGGCTTTGAACCTTAATCCTTCTGGTCTCGCACACCTGAGTAACTAGGACTATAAGCATGAGCTTTTACATTTTTCTTGATTTTTTCTTTAATATATTATGCACAAGTCTAAAGAAAATGCATAACTTATTTTACCAAATATTTAACTGTTTTCCTGATATCCATCTCTAAGTAATTTCTGCTCTATTCCACCGTGGCCTGAGAATGTGCTTTTAAAATCATGAGTAAATTTAATTTTATTTGACTATTTGGGAAGTGTACTAAACATGGCCTGTATTAGTTAATGTTTCATGAGTACTTGAAAAAGAATGTGTATTCCATTGTTTGGGGTAGAAGGTTGTATCAATTTTAATTGAATTGGTTAATAATGTTGTTCAAGTCTTCTGTATGCTGAATAATGTTCTGACCACTTATTTTGTCCATTTGTTTAATTGATGATCATTATGAATTGGATTTGTCCATAAGTCTTTATAGTTGAGTGAGTTCTTTTGAAAACGTTTTTGTTAGCATAAATTCATTCATGAGAGGATTCATTGTGACATTTACATACACACATGCACCATATCCTGATCAAGGTTATACCCTTTGTCACTCTCCCCCCCACACACACACACCCAGGTCGGTTCTAAAGCAATTTCAACCTATTTTGTTGTTCTATTTTTTTTTGCCAGTCCTGGGCCTTGAACTCAGGGCCTGAGCACTGTCCCTGGCTTATTTTTGGCTCAAGGCTAGCACTCTGCCACTAGAGCCACAGCGCCACTTCTGGCCATTTTCTATATATGTGGTGCTGGGTAATTGAACCCAGGGCTTCATGTATAGGAGACAAGCACTCTTGCCATTAGGTCATATTCCCAGCCCCTGTTCTATTTTCATATATGTAAGTAAATTATTTGACCCATATTCACTATGTGACTAAAGGCTCAGAAGTTTAGGTTTGCATTTTACTGTGCATTGTTAAGGGGACCATTCCATTGCATCTGCATTGTTGAATATTCCACACTAGTGAGCTGGTTTACATGTTTTACAATATGTGCTTTCACTGGCATCAAGTTTATAACTTGAAATTTTGCTCAAAGCTAGCTCTCTATCATTTGAGCCACAGCGTCTACTTCCAGCTTTTGGGTAGCATTGGGAAGTATGAATCTCCTGGACTTTCCTGCTCGAACTGGCTTCAAACCAAAATCCTCAGATCTCAGTCTCCTTAGTAGGTAGGATTACAGGAATCAGCTACCAGTGCCTAGCTTGATAACTTTTTGCCAAGGCTGTCCTCAAACCATCTTCTTGAGCTCTGACTACTAAATAAGAGAATTTATCATCATGATATGTTATAGATGGGGCTGATAGGTTTGGAGTTCCGCTATCTAGATGTCTAGATGTGGTCAGTTTTTATATGATTAAGAGAGGGTGTATAAACCATGTTACCACAAAACTATTTTCTCACAGTCCCAAACACCTTCATTTCACTTTTTTTTGCCAGTCTTGGGGCTTGAATTCAGGGCCTGGGCACTGTCCCTGGCTTCTCTTTGCTCAAGGCTAGCACTCTACCACTTGAGCCATAGTGCCACTTCTGGCCTTTTGTATATATGTAGTGCTGAGGAATCGAACCCAGGGCTTCATGTATATGAGGCAAGCACTCTACCACTAGGCCATATTCCCAGGCCCTCATTTCAATTTAATTTGGACATAATAGCTACATAAAACAACCCCATTTACAATAGCCTCAAAAAGTAAATTTCTTCAGCAACAAATTTTTTGACACCTTAGTCAAGAATGAGCTGACTATAACTGTGGAGGCTTATTTCTGCATCCTCTATTTTATTTCATTGGACTATGTGTCTGTTTGGGGGCTAGTGCCATTTTGTTTTTGTTATTTTGGCTCTGTCATGTAGTTTAAAGTGAAGCACTGTGATATCTCCAGCATTGTTGTTTTGTTGTTTTTCAGGATTGCTTTCTCTCTTCAGAATCTTTTGTGCCTTCATGTGAATTTTAGCAGTGATTTTTCTCTTCTTTCCCTGTTTGGACCTTTTTTCTTCTTTTTATATATAATCAATATTTTTATTTCTATTGTTAACTTCAAGTAGTTGTAATACATCCATTTATGTGCACGATGCATCTTATGTGTGCACATGTTGGTCCTGGGGCTTGAACTCAGAGCCTCGCCTATCTCTGAGCTTTTTGCCCAGCAGGTGCACTATCACTTGAGCCACGCTCTCAGCACTTTTTGCTTTAGTTATTTTTTTGAACAAGGTGTCTCCCATTTTTACTTGGAATTGTTGTACTGTGATCCTCCTATCTATAACTCCCATGTAGCCGGAGTAAGAAGCATGTGCTGTCACTCCCAGTTAATTTATTGAAATAGAGTCTTAATCACTCTTGGTCAAGGATGGCCTTGAACTATAATCATCCCAATATCTATTTCCTGAGTATCTGAGATTAGAGCAAGCTAGATCATACTTATAGCATCTGCTGTATTTTTATGTGATTTGTTGATCATTCCATTTCCAACATTTGGTGTTTTTTTGTTTGTTTGTTTGTTTCAGAATCTCAATTTCCTTTCTAAATTTTTTTATTCATGTTACTGACTTTCTTTCCCAAGTCTTGGATTTCTTTACATTTGTTTGGATTCCCCTTTTGCCAGACCTGGGGCTTGAACTCAGGGCCTGGGTGCTGCCTCTGAGCTTCTTTTGCTCAAAGCTAGCACTCTACCACTTGAGCCACAGCTCCACTTCTGACTTTTTTGTTTGTTTCTTTATGTGGTACTGAGGAATCGAACCCAGGGCTTCATGCATGCTCACCAAGCACTCTATCACTGAGCCACGTTCCCAGCCCCATCTGATTACTTTTCAATTCTTTTCTTGGTATTTGACCCATTTCACTATAGTTGAATTCAATTGCTGGGATAAGTTTGGGGGAAGTTGTATTGCCTTCCTCTTTCATATTTTTGGAGTTTCTACATTGCATTGTAGCAATCTATTAGGTTGAATTTCTCTTTTATTGCCACTCAGAGGGGAAAAAAATGTAGATCAAACCTTTACACATAAAAGTCAATTATTGCCAGGAACCTGTGGCTCACACCTGTAATCTTAGCTACTCAGAGGCTGAGATCTGAGGATCCCAATTCAAAGCCAGTCTGGGTAGAAAACTCTGTGAGACTCTTATCTCTAATTCGTCACCAAGAAGACAGGCCCCAGGATCTGCATCCACGTGTGTGCGCACGCGTGCACACAAACGCAAACATACACACTCACATTCAATAATTTAAGTGCAGTAAAAATTGTTAATATCAACTACCTTTCCTAATTAGGTTATAAAAGAAAGGAAGTATGTTTTAGCTCCTTTATCAAAGATTAAGTAGGCATAGTTCTGTGGGTTTAATTCTGGGTCTTCAATTCTGTTCCATTGGTCTTCAGGCCTGTTCCGGTGCCAATACCAAGCTGTTTTTATTACTATAGCTTTATAATACAGCTTGAAGTTGGGTATTGTAATTCCTCCAGCACTGTTCTTTCTGCTTAGGAGTGTTTTTGCTATTCTAGGTCTTTTATTGTTCCATATGAATTTCTGGATTGCTTCCTCTATTTCATTAAAGAATGGTGTTGGGATATTAATGGGTATTGCATTGAATTTGTAGATAGCCTTTGGCAATATTGCCATTTTGATTATATTAATCCTCCCAATCCAGGAGCATGGGAGGTTTTTCCATTTTCTTAGTTCTGACTTAATTTCATTTTTCAAGCTTTTAAAGTTCTCTTCAAAGAGGTCTTTCACTTCTTTGGTTAAGGTTATTCCTAGGTATTTTATGTTTTTGGGGGCTATTGCAAAAGGAGTTGCTTTCCTGATTTCAGCCTCGGTCTTCGGGTTGTTAGCATAGAGACTACTTTCAACGTCCTATGTGTATGTGTAGTTTCTATTATTGATGATGTTTTGTATCACCTTCCTATGTTTGTACCTACACTATCTCTGTAATCTTATCTGAGTATATTGGAAACCGTGTTTACTGGTATTGGAAGTAGGAAATTCAAAGGGAATACCAAATTCGAGAGACACGGGGTAAAAAAAGAGAAATAACTACAAAAGCAATACTTGCAAAACTGTTTGGTGTAAGTGAACTGAACAACTGGGCGGGGGGGAGGGAAGGGGGGAGGGAGGGGGGCATGAGGGACAAGGCAACAAACAGTACAAGAAATGTATCCAACGCCCAACGTATGATACTGTAACCTCTCTGTACGTCAGTTTGAAAATAAAAATTTGAGGAAAAAAAAAAAAAAAAAAAAAAAAAAAAGAAAGGAAGTATGATCCCTATCAGATAGACTAATAATTTAAACCATTTTAGAGGTAGAAGCATTAGTAATTAAGTGATCAAATGAAGGGGAAATGAGGAAAGTTTAGAGAAAAAAAAGCAAGATATAAAAGCGAGGAAAAGCATACTGCGTGAAATTACTAGTTAGTGACAGAGAACATAGCAAGGTATGGGTGCAGAAAGAGAAAATAGAAAAGATGATAGAAACCCATCAATAAAAACAGCTGCAAAAAAGTATGCAAAAAATTAATGAGGAATAGAAAGAAAACCCATAGTTCATTCTTGCCTGAAGTGCAAGGTAGATTTCCCTCTTCCGTGGAGCAGGTTAGGCCATTGAGGATGATATGACTCGAGGATTTAGCGCAGGGTAGACCACCCACTCAGCACTTGCCAGGCCCTGAGCCAGATCAGCATTTTCTATCAGCCAAATAGAAAATGTTATTTGCAAGTTGGCCAAACAGTAAACAGCTGTTCTTCTCCTGGCTCCTTCCAATTCTTGACCTCCCAGTTAGCTCCATGCTAGGTCTTTGCTCCCTCTCCACTTGATTCCTGGAACTTACCTAATGACTCAGGCCCTGGCTGACTCCTAGCCCACTCTTCACTCTCAAAATTGCCACAGTTTCATGGTGTGCACCAACTCTCAATTCTATCTGAACTGGACTCATGTCAGAATCTATCCCAGGCTCGGGTTCTGGCTGTCAGCCTACCTGATTCCTGATTTACACATCCTTTAGATTTGTGCCAAGTCCCAACCCATACTCCACTTGATTTGTGGCAGGTCCCATGTACCTGAGACAACAAGTGCCCTACTAGACTCTCCCAAAGCATTGGCTCTGACTTGCCATGTACAATCTCTGCCCCATTATAATTTTTCTTTCTTTTTTTATGATGGCACTGATATTTGAATTGAGGCCTTTATGCTTGATAGACAGGCCCTCTATTATTAAGCCATGCTTTCACTCTATTTTCACTGGTTATTATTTGTGTGTGTGTGTGTGTGCGTGCACGCACGCATGCACGCAGCAGTAATGGGGCTTGAACCTTAGGGCACACTATCCCTTACCTTTGTTGCTCAAAGCTGGTGCTTAATCACTTAAGCTGTAGCTCCACTTCTACTTATTGCTGGTTAATAGGAGATAAAGAATCTCATGAACTTTCCTGTCTGGGCTGTCTTTCAGTCATGATCTTCAGACCTCAGTCTCCTTGAGTAGCTAGGATCATAGGCATGAGCTACCTGTGCCCAGCAGCACTGCTTGTTTTTGAGTGAGGGTCTCATCTCCTGTCTGGGCACATGCATGGGCCTCTTTCTGCCTAGTTTAGGCTTCCCACCATATCTGAGATGAGAGCAGACATCACCAGGCTTCTACTTTTGAGACTGCATCTCATAGAACTTTTGTCCTGGCCTAGAACTGTGATCCTCCCAATCTCAGACTCTTATATAGCTTGGAAAGACAGGCATGTGCCACTGCACTTGGCTGTTTCTGTGAGCTAATAATCTTATGGAGTTTTCTTCCTGGTCTGGCTTAGAAGCATTATTCTCCCAATCTTGGGCTCCCAAGTAGCTAGGATTACAACAAGCATGTCACCTAGTTGATACGGAATCTTGTTATTCTTCTTGGTGATTATAATAGAGTTGTGGATTTCTAAAGTTACATCTTCTAAGTTTTAGATGTGCATACCCAAATTTTTGAATGAGAAATATCAGGAAGTCTGGCCTTTTTGTGTGTGTGTGCCACTGAGCTTTTTGTGCTCAAGTCTAGCCTTTTACTCCCTGATCTACAGCTCCACTCTCCAGCCTTTTGGTGTTTAATTGGAAATAAGAGTCATTAACCAAGATGTATCATATTCATAAGTTGCATTGTTAAATGGCAAGTCCATTGTACTACTACTTAAATATAATAATAATAATAATAATAATAATAATAATAATAATAATAATAAATCTCACAGATTTTCCTGCCAGGGCTGGCTTTGAACCATGATCCTCAGATCTTGGCCTCCTGAGTAGCTAGGATTACAGACCTGAGCCTTGAGCACCTAGCCTGGCCTTACTTTTTAAGAACACTGTGTTTTCCTACCCTCAACTTCCAGATGAATCTAGCCATTTCCTCATTTCTCTGGCACTCTCCAAAGTCCTATGATTTGTTTTTCCAAGTCAAAAAAGATAGAAAAGTTTCTGGAGATAGGGGGAAATATATTTTCCTGTACCTAAGTTAGGCCTAAGTTTCAAAATGGGGACGCAGTTTAGAGCCATGCCTGACTGTTCAAAGTTAGAACCTTATTCACTTTTACTTTTTACTTTATAATTTTACTCTTTTATATGTGTGTGCCAGTCTTTGGGCTTGAACTCAGGGCTGAGGCACTGTCCTTGAGCTTGTTTGATCAAGGCTTACTCTCTACTACTTGAGCCATAGCTATACTTCAGGCTTATTGATAGCTAATTGGAGATAAGATTTTGCAGACTTTTCTGCTTGAGCTGGCTTGGAACCACAGTATTCAAATCTCATCCTCTTCAGTAGCTGGAATTACAGTTGTGACTTACCAGCACCTATCTACTGGATTGTGTGTGTGTGTGTGTGCACGCGCGTGCGTGTGTGCACGCACACCAGTCCTGAGACTTCAAATCAGGACCTGGGCACTGTTCTTAAGCTCTTTTGCTTAAGGCTAGCATTCTCACACTTCCAGCTTTTCTGATATTTAATTGGAGACAAGAGTCTCTTGGGCTTTCTTGCCCCTGGTGACTTCAAACCTGGATCCTCATGTCTCAGCCTCCTTAGTAGCTAGGATTATAGGCATGAGCCAGGGCACCTGGCTTATTGGATACTTTTTAATAGATGCAAGTGGAGCATTTTTTTCTATCTCTGTGTTTTGCATTTTTCTTCCTTTCATTTTTTTTAATTAAGTACAAAGAAGTTACATTTCCATAAGTCAGATTATGCTTCTTGGTAAATGTCATCCTTTCCATCATTTCCCCCCATTTTATCTTTCTGTTTTCTTAAATTCATATAATCATAAGTTCTGTACTTTATGTCCAGAACCTAGACTAACTGAAAGATTTGGGTATTTGAGGCCATAAATTTCTTTGAGACTTACCATCTGGGCCTAGGATAGTTGGAACATATTTCCTCACATTTCCTAAGCTTTGTACTTATGATTGCAAAGCTTTATGGTAGTAGGAAGAACACGACCTATTTCAGATCACTGAAACTGCAAATCTCTGGAGATTCCAGATGGGAGAAAACAGAAACCTTCTCTAAGCCAGCATCTTCCTACCCACAAGGGCACTTACAAGGTGCGATCAAAGTTGCAAGTAGGCAACATTTTTCCTTTGCTTTAACATACCCCTTAATCACAAATTGGCCATATTTTCCCCAACATCCATTCAAGGTTGTCTTAACACAATGAGATGATAAGGAGATCCCCATTGCTGTGTGTGTGTGTGTGTGTGTGTGTGTGTGTGTGTGTGTGTGTGTGTGTGTGTGTGTGCCGATTTGGGATCTAGAAGTACTTCCTGGGCACTGTCCCTGAGCTTTTTCACTTCAGGCTGGTATTCTACCACGTGAACCACAGCTCCACTTACAGCTTTTGACTGATTAATTGGAGATAAGAGTCTCATGGACTTTCCTGCATGGACTGTTTTCAAACTAATATCCTCAGATCTCTGCCTCCTGCACAGATAGATTTATAGATGTGAGCCATCAGCGCCCAGCTCTGTTGGCTTTTAACAAAATCCAGAGAAAAATCTAGATCTCACCATGGCTTACCAGGTCCTCAGGAGTTCCCCTCATTCTATCTCACAGCCTGCCACTCTATTTTCTCTTTGGCTACTCAACTTGCTCCCTGAAACATGGTCTTCCTGCATCTTTTTTTTTCACCACTTCTGGGGCTTGAACTCAGGGCCTGAGTACTGTCCCTGGCTTCCTTTTGCTCAAGGCTAGCACTCTACCACTTGAGCCACAGTGTCACTTTGGGCATTTTCTTTTTATGTGGTGCTGAGGAATGGAGCCCAGGGCTTCATGTGTACAAGGCAAGCACTCTTGCCACTAGGCCATATTCCTAGTCCTCATCCTGCATCTTTAGCTCAGCATTCTCTGTCTTTCTATTCCTTTTAGATAGAAAAGTCTCTGCTTCTTCTACCCATTAAAACTACAGAGATCACTCATCTTCCTTATTTGAATCCTAGAAAGTTCTTCCTGTAATTAAAGAACCATCATTCACCTTTCACTATCTGCTTCTTGTATGTCTTCTTTTGGTAATGCTGGGATTTGAACTTGGTGCCTTTTGCATGCTCAGAAGGAGCTCTACTACTTAAGCCGTGCCCCAACCCTTTGCTTTAGTTATTTTCCTGATAAGGTGTCATATTTTATCTGTAGGTAGCCAAAGACTTTGATCCTCCTACTCATCCCTCCTACATAGCTTGGATAACAAGTACATACCACCACACCTGACTTTTGTTTGAGATGGTGTCCCACTAACTTTTTGCCTGGAGCTGGCTTCAAACCATGACCTCCCTTTCTCTGCTTTCAAAGTAGCTAGGATTACAGGTGTGAACAGAGTTATCACCTCCTAACATGATATATAGACATAAAATAATGCTTTTTCTTTGTTCCTAGTTTATTATTCTGTGATATATAACAGAAGCTCACAATACATCTTTTCTGACACAAGAGACACTCAATAGTGCATACTGGATGAAAGCAGCTACTCCCATCTCCAACAACTTGAGATGCCTAGCTGTCTTCTGCTCCATCCATTTTTTCATTAGAAGAATACCTGAATCCCCAGGTTGAGGATCTGATTGACCAAGTTCCAGAGTTTAAAAGCTGGCCAGGAGACGGTGATTCATGCCTCTGATCCTAGCTAGTCAGTAAGCTGAGATCTGAGAATCATAGTTCAAAGTCAGCCTGGGCAGAAAGGCCCTTGAGATTCTTACCTCCAATTAACCGGTAAAAAGCTGGAAGAGGCAGTATGGCTCAAGTCATACAGCACCAAAAAAGTCAAGCAAGAGTATAAAGCTCTGAGTTCAAGCCCCAGTACTAACACATGTGCACACACACACACAATGCATAAGCTCAGAGACCTCAGCTGGTGAGTAAACTGAGATCAGAGAGAAGTTGAGTTTTGAAGTTTCTGTGTATCTTCAGCTAGATCATCCAGGGGGTGTTTGGTGTGTACCTTCAAATGCCACATTGCCAGAAGGAATGAGGAGTTGAGGGCATTGCTTGCTTAATGTCTTTCTTTTCTGTGGTTCACTTAAGCAGAAAACCAAAGATCAAATGACAGGCCTGTGCTTCCCCTGAGGCCAAAGACACGGAATTAGAGACATATAAGTGGTGTGAGAAGAACATGGTGAAGTCTCTGGACATCATTACATCCCAAATCCACCTGTCCTTCATAAACTCTGACTTCCAACACCCAGAGTTTTTGTTGTACTCCTCAAGACCCACTTGGGTTATGCTGCTGCCTTTGTGGCCTCAATTTCTACATCTCTTTCTCCTCCCAACAAAACACTCACAGAGCATATAGATCCTGAAGGACTTTCATGATGTCTTCCCTCTGTTTATGGTCCTGTTGTCCTTCATCTACCTGGTCTCTTGTTGCTTCTAGACATTTAGGTTTCAGCTTAAACCTCCCTTATTACTGAAGTCTTGGGTTTCCTTATAAAGAGTAGCCCCTTTCCCATCAACAATCACTCCCTATTCCCTTCTTTTTTTGCCAGTTCTGGGGCTTGGACTCAGGGCCTGGACACTGTCCCTGGCTTCTTTTTTGCTCAAGACTAGCTCTCTACCTCTTGAGCCATAGCACCACTTCCAGCTTTCTCTGTTTATGAGGTGCTGAGGAATCAAATCCAGGGCTTTGTGCATGCTAGGCAAGTACTCTACCACTAAGCCACATTCCCAGCCCCCTACTCCCTTCTTCCTTTCTAGTTTTTACCATGCTCCTTTATCTATACCTGACTTGGTATATTTATATCCTTGTGATCAAAGTTCACAAATACAGGATAAGGTCTGTGTCAAGCCAAGTTCATTCGGCATCATATTCATTAGGCAAAGGAGACTGTCTATAGAGAAGATACCACTCCTAGGTCTGTATAAGATTTTTCCATGTTACATCAGATAAGTCTCTTGCCATGACAACTGTGTAGGTTCATCCTGCACAGTTGTCATGGTGAGAGACCACAATGGTGTGGTTGCTGATGTCTGAAATTGTCATTGTTTTGTGTTTTTTTTTTTCTGGTGAATACAGAGCATCTGGAAGAGATCTTGAAAAAAACAAGCAAAGTAATTGGACTTGGCATTTTATATTTAATAGTGATGTTCTTTCTGTGCTTCTGCAGGGACACTTTTTAACATGTTAGTTGATTCTTAAACATTTTGTACTCTCCTGAAAATAACAAAGCTACAAATTTAATAGCTGTGCTGTCTGTTTCTGTTTCTTCAGTGGCCACTATGTGATGGTTTGTTTTTATTGTCATTTTGATTGTATTGAGAACTACCTAAGTGTTAATAGAACATACCTCTGGATTTTTCAGCCGAGGTCTCTGAGTAGGTCCTGACCTAATGAATGGTTTGATGGATTCAAAATCTTTGAATAGAATATGGAGAAGTGGTAGAACTGTAGGAGGGAAGCCTTGAGGAAGTGAGTCACAGGGGATGTGTCCTTGGGAACCATATCTTACCCTGGCCCTTTCTTGTAGCTGCTTCATTCAACTTCCTGTCCACCATGATGTGAGGTACTCTGCAACACTTTACCAGTATGACAGACTAAAGGCTCTGATATTATAAACTAAAATAAATCCTTCCTTACTTTAATTTGTTTATGTCAAAGATTTTGTCACAGTAATGAAAAGTAACTAATACACACTACAGAGTTATTCCCTTAGACAAATGTGTCCTGTTGAAATGTAAATTAGGCCACATATCTTCTATAATAGTCTGTCTTGACCTCCCATTGCACTCCTACTAAACACATATGTGTTGTCAACAATTTACAACCTACATGTTATCTACATGTATTACTTTTACATTTCTCCTTTAGACATTTCCTTCGTATGAGACCACTAAAGTCATGCTAGCCTTCTGAGTACGTTCACACATTTGCTAGGCCACCCTACAGTCTTTGGATTTGCCAATGACTTAAATGCTCTATTCATAGATAGTTATATTTTTCAGTACTTATAAGGTAATTAATATCCTTCCCAATAGTCTGTTGATTCCCTAGTAACAATGAATGTCTTCTCCTTTTTAATTGAATTTTTATTAACCCAAGACCAAAGTGTGATATCTAGTATAGCTATTAAGCGCTTGTAGAATTAACTGAATCTGTCTAAAAGGATAAAAGATTTTTTAGCCTAAATTCTCTGAGAAAAATAGCAAGAAGAAAAAAGATAAGTAGAGAAAATGTCTAGGAATCTAGCAGTATCCAGTTCCTCCAACAATCTCTCCATCCATTCACCAGTCCAATCATCCTACCAGCTACCTATCCAGTCATCCTACAACCTATCTATTCACCCACTCTTCCGTCTATTCAATCTGTTTAATCCACCCTTCCATTCTTCCACTCATTGGAACTAATAATACTTCAAATTATCTGTCCATTAATCACTTCATCTAACCAACAATTGACAAGTACAGATTCGTTTCATTGTCATCCTCTATGTGACTCCAGTCGAGCCATCCATTCATACAGCTCTTTATCTATCCATTCATCCTTAATCAAAACTTCATACCATTATCCATCCAACCAATTATTTATTAATCCATGTATTGTTTTACTCATCCATTTCTTTATGCTACTACCTGACCATTTAACCATATGTTTATCACCTGGCTATGTATACATTTGACCCTATCTCATGTATACTTATCCTCCAATCTGTCCAGTATCTGTCTACCATGTCTTAGGAGTAGGACGGTAAAGGAATAATCAGAAATAGAAGGAAAGGCACTAGCTCACCTTTACTCTGTGATTTTTGTGTGTCATACCTGATGGCCCAGTGATCAGGGTGAAGGATCACAGGAAAAAAAAATCATTCATTTCTGACAAAGAATTCTTGCTCTGTGCCAACTTGTAGAAGAGAGCAACAGTAACAAGTACCTACAAACTTCTGGAATGTAAGGATTCTGTTCACTTCATGCAAAAGCATGTCAGTCGTGCCAGGCTCCTTGTTATGTGCCAAGGCCAACAGAATGAACAGATGCAAGTTGGTCCCCCAGGAGCACAATCTGTGTTAACTTCTGTGTTATAATCTATGTTAGAGCCTCTGGAAGTAAGATGTGGAGAAACAGAGCCAGGATTCTTTAAAATTAGGTTAGCATCTTTATTTATTTATTTGTTTATTTATTTATTTATTTATTGCCAGTCCTGGGGCTTAAACTCAGGGCCTGAGCACTGTCCCTGGCTTCTTTTTGCTCAAAGATAGCACTCTTCCAACTTGAGCCACAGCGCCACTTCTGGCCTTTTCTATATATGTGATGCTGAGGAATCGAACCTAGGGCATTATGCATACGAGGGCCATGTCTATAAAGTATCCATATCTATAAGGTATCCACATCTATAGAGTATATATATATATATATATATATATATCCATGTCTTTAAAGTATACAAAGTTTTACCACTATTTGACTGACTATATAGTTTCCAAATTGATTTCCTATTACTGCTCTATCAAATCTCTATAAATTTCATGACTGAAAATTCACTTATTATAGTTCATTTCAGGAGTTTAAGAATATTAAATTGTTCTACTGGGATAAAAGAATCAATGTGGTGGAGGGTATATATTCCTTCAGGAGGCTCTAAAGTAAAATGTATTTCTTTTTCATCTCCTATAGGTATCTTGTATTCTTTTAAGCATAGCTCTTTATCTACATTCAAAGCCAGTAGTTATAGCAGCTCCAAGTGTACCTTTTCCCTGACTTGCACTTCTGCTGTCTTTAGAACCTCCCTCCTTTCCTCTTACAAGGAACTATGTGATTGATTACACTAGGCCCACCTGGATGACCCAGGATGATTTCTCCATCACATATCCTTAATCACATCTGCTAGGTCTATTTTGTCATATAAAGCAAAATGCATTTATAGATAGCACAGATTAGGATTTGGGAATTGTTTGGTAGAAACCTTTTTCAGCTGACCACAAAGACAAAATCTTACGTGATATTATATTTACTCTGGGCCAGGCAAGATGGCTCATACCTGTAATTCTAGCTTCTTAGAAGTGGGAAATAGGAGTATTGTAGCCTGAGGCTGGACAAAATCCCAAGAGTCTATCTCAAAAACAAACTAAAAGAACTAAGGCATGGCTTATGTGGGAGAGTGCTTACCTAGAAATCACAACGTCCTGAGTTCAATCCCCAGTACCACCAAAAATATAAATACAATGTCTGAACCCACTGCAGTATCAATTGAAGTTTAAATTCTTATGGCAATCTAATCCTCCATGTTTGTGTGTACACATGCATATACACATGCTGATACTGGGGCTAGTAATGGGACTTAAACTCCCAATCAAAAAGCCTCCGTTTTTTGGCTCAAGGATGGGGCACTACCACTTGAGCTGCATGTCCATTCCCAGCTTATTGATATTAAATTGAAGGTAAGAGTCTCTCAAATTTTTCTCCCTGGGTTGGCTTTAAACCTTGATCCTCAGGTCTCAGGCTCTTGAGTAGCTAGAATTACAGGCATGAGCCACTGGTGTCTGGATGATTTAGGCTTTCTCTGTCATGGTGTCCCAAATGCTTCTATCATCTACCTGCTTCCTAATTCCAAAGCCACTTCCACATTTTAAGTGAATGTTGTTGTCATAGAAGCACACCTCCTGTGTCACCCAATTGTACTAGTTTCTTGTCAATGATTTATCAAATAATAACACATTTAGAGATTATGGCAATATATAATTATTTTCTTATATTTATAGAGTTTGTACCAGGCCAAATTTCGGGATTAGTTAAGGCTGTGTTTCTTCTGAAGACTCTAAGGAAGAATTCATTCTTTTTCCTTTCCCTTGACTTATAGATCCTAACTCCATTTTCAAGCCAGCAGATGTGCATTTCAAAATCTATTTTGTTTAATGCTTATCATTATCATCGTCCCCTTCTCTGAATCTCACTCTTCTATACTCCTCTGTGATTACATTGTTTCTACCTGGAAAGGCCAAGATAATTTTCTCATCTCAAGATTCTTAATTTAACCCCTGCAACATCTCTGTTGCCATATAAGGAGTGTATTCATAGATTCTAGGAATTAAGACATAGCTATCTTTGGGAATCTATTATCCTGATTACTATACTCCTCAGCTCTGGTTCTTCTACCTCTATCCCTTAATCTTCAAACTGATCTTTGACAAAATGATTTTGTCCCAACACAGCATTATTGTTGAATATTGGACCTCAGATTTTCCTGATCTTCATGCTCCGCAGCAGATAGTACAATCTTCAGAATCAACTAAATTCTTCCCAGACTCAGCTGTGTCTTCCAATCCACTAGCCAAGAGAGTTCCACGTACTTAGAAAGGGAGCCACCTACTGATGGGTCATTCCTATAATCCTAGCTACTCTGGAGGCTGAGATCTGAGAATCACAGTTCAAAGCTAGCCTGAGCAGAAAAGTCCATAAGACTTATCACTATTTAATCACTAAAAATCCAGAAGTGGAGCTATGGCTCAAGTGGTAGAGTGCTTGCCTTAAGGGGGAAAAAACTCAGGGACAGGGGCTGGGGATATGGCCTAGTGGCAAGAGTGCTTGCCTCGTATACATGAGGCCCTGGGTTCAATTCCCCAGCACCAAATATACAGAAAATGGCCAGAAGGGGCACTGTGGCTCAAGTGGCAGAGTGCTAGCCTTGAGCAAAAAGAAGCCAGGGACAGTGCTCAGCCCCTGAGTCCAAGCCCCAGGACTGGCAAAAAAAAAAAAACCTCAGGGACAGCACCCAGGCCCTGAGTTCCAGCCCTGGGACCCGTAATAAGTAAATAAATACATAAATAAATAAAATCTAGAACGGAAGTGTGGATAGTGTAGGTAAGATAACTAGAATAGATCATTTCTCAGGGAAGCAAACATTTCTGATCTAAATAGGAATGCATATACAATAGACAGTTCCTTCAGACTGTTTGAAAAAGTTAGGAAGAGCCAAGCATCAGGCCTGCAAGATGAATTGAATATTGAAAAACACAGAAAGAAGAGCAGGTTCTGGGAAGAGAGAATATGTGTAAACAGATATCGAAGAGTTGGGCAGATTCAGGTATACTATAGAGGAGATCAGTATGACTGAAGGGAGACAAAGAAATAGATTGGAATGAAGTGTAGAAATGAGGCAACAGGGCTGGGGATATGGCCTAGTGGCAAGAGCGCTTGCCTCCTATACATGAAGCCCTGGGTTCGATTCCCCAGCACCACATATACAGAAAATGGCCAGAAGTGGCGCTGTGGCTCAAGTGGCAGAGCGCTAGCCCTGAGCAAAAAGAAGCCAGGGACAGTGCTCAGACCCTGAGTCCAAGGCCCAGGACTGGCAAAAAAAAAAAAAAAAAAAAAAAGAAAGAAATGAGGCAACAGCATCCACTACGTAACTGAAGTGGAAAAGACTCTCTTGGTCCTTTTAATTGCTTATGTGATTAGTTATAGTAAGAATAGCAAACATTTAATGCATATTGAGCAATGTGCTAACTGATTCAGATAAATTTCCTCCACTAAGTCTTCATCAGTAGCTTGAGAAAGTGTTTTCTGTAACAAATATTATAACATTGTACAGTATTAAGTGATAGAATTAAATGCAAATCCCAGAATCAGTGCTGTCCAAAATGTGGTATGCAAGCGACAGATGGTACCTAAGAGGTTGTTAATGGCACATGTTCAAAGTTGTTATTTTTGTTGCTTTTTTCAATAATAACATATTTGTTTATTACCCTAAAAGGAAGATTTAATCCTCAAGTAGGCTGTTTGTGTATGGGGGGGGGTGATCAAACAAGAATATTTCCAAAGCATAGTCCAAGGGGGAAATGTCACATGATTCTTTAATGCCTCTCAACAGGTAACAGCTGGAAATCAAAATTGTTTGTCCAGGCCCTGGAATACCCTTCCCCATCAATCCAAAGTCTCTCTTCTTCCCTCCACTACTTACTAATTATATAACTTCTTTTGACCACAATTTTCTTACCCATAAAATGAATGTATTAGGCGATACTGCATTTGATTATATATAATTGTGTATGTGTGTGTGTGTGTGTGCACGCGCGCATGCACGTGCATGCATGCATGCCGATCCTAGGTCATGAACTCAAGACCTGGGCACTGTCCCTGAGCTTCTTTTTGCTCAAGATTGTGCTCTACCAATGAAACACAGCTCCACTTCTGGCTTTTTTGATGCTTAATTGGATATAAGAATCTCTCAGACTTTCCTGTCCAGGCTGGCTTTGAACCTCAATTCTCAGATCTCAGCCTCCTGAGTAGTTTGGATTACAGGCATAAGCCACTGGCACCCAGTTTTAAGTAGATCTTAAAAGAAACAAGACCAGGCATTGGTGACTCATACCTATAATCTGAACTACTCAGGAGACTGAGTTGTGAGGATCTCTGTTATAAGCTAGCCTGGGCACAAAAGTCTGTGAGAGTCTTATGTCCAACTAAGCACCAAAAAAGCCAGACATGGAACTTTGATACAAGTAGTAGAGTGCTGGACTTGAGCAAAAAGACTCAGAGATAGCATTCAGGCTTTGAGCTCAAGCCCCAGGACCAGCCAAGAAAGAAAGAAGAAAGAAAGAAGGAAGGAAAGAGAGAGAGAGAGAAAGAAAGAAAGGAAGGAAGGAAGGAAGGAAGGAAGGAAGGAAGGAAGGAAGGAAGGAAGGAAGGAAGGAAGGAAGGAAGGAAGGAGAGAAAGAAAGAACAAAGAAAGAAAAAAGAAAGAAAGAAAGAAGAAAGAAAGAAAGAAAGAAAGAAAGAAAGAAAGAAAGAAGGAAGGAAGGAAGAAGAAAGAAAGAAAGAAAGAAAGAAAGAAAGAAAGAAAGAAAGAAAGAAAGAAAGAAAGAAAGAAAGGAAGGAAGGAAGAAAGAGGAGGGAGGGAACAAGGCTAAGGACTGGTGGCTCACATCTGTAGTCCTAGCTATTTAAGAAGTTGATATCTGAAGTCAGCCTGAGCAGACAAATCTGAGAGACTCTTATCTGCAATTAGCTGGCAAAAAATCAGAAGTAGAGGTGTGACTTAAATGGTAGCGAACCAGCCTTGAGTGGAAAAAGCCAAGTAAAAGCAAGAGGCCCTGAGCTCAAGCCCCAGTACTGGCACAAAAAAAAGAGAAAAAAAAAAGGAAAAACTAAATTTCAATAGACAATGAAAAGTCTTCCATAAAGATCTTCTCTTGGGTGCCCACTATTCAAGGTCAGGGTACATAACTTTCATGACATGTAAGGGATCTTCTCTAACCCCAGCCATACTTTCTATCTCCACCACCAGCCAGAAGCTCTTGCACTATTTCACAAGGTAGACAATCTGGTTTATTTCTTAGATCACATTTACATTCCCTCATAAAGTTACCAGTTCTGCATCAAAGCCTTCCTTGCAAGACACACTTTGTAATAAATGGCAAACAAGTGTAAATGACAAATTTTTCTTCATCTCAAACATACTTTAAGGAAAATTATTCATCACAAAAGTACTAGCTTCACAGAAAACCCTTAACTCTTCCATTGAGGATGGAACAGAGTAAGAAGATTCAGAAGGAAATGTCTAAAGAAGCAAACAGGTTGGTTTTCCAAAAGCAGGTAAGTGGTCAAATAAGACTTAATGGATCAGAGCAAGAGTTTGTCACAGCATCACAAACATCTGGAGGATCTGTCTGGGTGTGCTTATTACCCGTAAGTTCACACATTCCAAAGGGTGGCTTCATACATATGTTCTGTGTCATAGCTGAGAAGCCAAGTAACAAAAGGGCTCTGCACATTTTGCAGCAAACAAACAACAGGCTAGTTCCCTTCTTCCAGAGCAAATGACCTCTGTAATTAAACTGAATCTGCTAATGTATTTAACTGCCTATGTGACTAGGTAGAAAAGCTGTTCAGTATAAAGGAGCAGTTAGGCACCATCGTTTGGATATGAAGAGGTGCTTGGGGTCTATGCCTTTCTCAATAGTTAGAAAATTCATGTTGCATTACAATTCAGCACATGGGGTGGAATAAAAAGGTGTCAGTGTTGGGTATGTACAACATCCAGCCATTGAATGTGGGGAGAAATTTCAGGAATGAGGAGTGCCTACAATTGTTAGGATATGATGAAATAAAAATTGTAAAGCTATAATAGAGAAAGACAGAAAGAAAAAAATAGGTACTGCTACAACATAAGCTGAGGAGATCCTGTAGTGTAATACTCTGAAACTTTGGGATAAAATACTTTTAGGTGGCCCATGCCTATAATTCTACTCAGGAAGCTGAGATCTGAGGATCATGGTTTAAAGCCATCCTAGGCAGGGAAGTTCGGTGCTCTTACCTCCAGTTAACCATCAAACAAAGACAGAAGTACAGCTGTGGCTCAAGTGGTAGAGCACTAACTAGCCTTAATCAAATAACACTCAGGGACAACACCTAGGCCCTGAGTTCAAGTCCCAGGATTGGCACCAAAAAGAGTTTTACGATCAACTTCTGGATCTATCTATATGTTTTGTGTGCCCATACTGAGGTTGGTTTAAAACATGAGTCAGACTGGGCATTGGTGGGAACCTTTTACCTCTGTATGTCACTTTTATTTCCTTTATATTGCATCAGGATGGTTTTCAGTGTCCCAAACGGAAAGGAATCAAGGAAACTGGTAGGAGTTCATAGATAAAATTGATGGGGTTAAATTATGAGATAGAAGATGCTAAGGTCCTGTCCTTTCAGAGGAACTTGAATGGGGGAAATGAGGCCACATATATAGATACCCAGAACTTATAAAATTCATGGGAAAAACTATAATGTAACTGTTGATCCTATATGAAGATTATATATTCCAAATTCAAAGAAATGTTCCAGCAGATGGGACATTTGTTATGTGAATATCTGTGGAAAACTTATCTATAATAGGGCATGCCATAATATAACTTAACTAAAAAGAAGCAGACCTGTGACAGGTGGTGATGGTTAATGATGGTGTTGAAGACTGCAGGTGATTGTGCCAAAGAGTTAGTTATGGTCAAAGACAACTAGAGGAGTTCCAGCATGAGAAGTTCCCTGTCTGATGCAGGGATGTGTAGAGCATCCTGCCTAAAATGATGAGAAGAGTCTGGTAGGATAAGTTTCTCAACTCCAATCATAATGCTCCAAAATACTTTAGATGAAGTAACTTATAAAAGATATGTCTTGCTCATAGTTAGTTGTGGAGGCATTAGGGATTCAATGTGATAAAGGTCCATTCTACCTTGATGTCACCACTTCTGCATCCTGCTGTATTATAGGGAGGAAGACCTCTTATGCAATATTTGTGTGTGTGTGTGTGAGCACATGTGTGTGCATGCACATTTACACACAGGTACTGGGGCTTGAGCTCGGGGCCTAGACGCTGTCTATTAGCTTTTAAGACACTCTTCCATTTCCTGCTTACTGGTGGTTAGGTGAAAATAAATCTCACAGATATTCCTGTCCAGGTTGGCTTTGAATCTCCATCCTCAGAGCTCAGCCTCCTGAGTAGCTAGGATTATAGACGTGAGCCCCTAGCATTTGGACTATACATCTTTTTATAAGGGCTCTACCTAAAGCCTTCCCCTAATACCATCACACTCACATATTGATCTTAGGGGAATGTACACATTCAGACAGTAGCAGCAAGGCTGAGCAATCTGACGACTGCAAGGGAAATTTTTAGAAATAACTTCATGTGGTGAGTGGTGGTAGTAAGCATGCATAGATCGTGGTTTCCATCAAATAGTCAACATTTGGCCAGTCACTGATGGCTCATGTCTGTAATCCTAGCTACACAGGAGGCTGAGGTCTGAGGATCCAGGTTCAAGGCCAATCCAGGCAGGAAGGTCCATGAGGCTCTTGCCTCATTAAACTACTCTGAAAAAAAGCAAGAATTGGTGCTGCAGCTCAAGTAGAAGAGTGCTAGCCTTGAGCAAAAGAAGCTCAGAGACAGCACCCAGCCTCTGAGTTCAAGTCACAGGGCTGGCACGTGCATGGGTGTGCGCACGCACACACAAACACACATGAAAGAAAGATACCGGCTGAGAGGAAATAAGGGAGTACAAACTATCAGCAAGTGTCATTCATTGAATGGATTTTAATTAAAATGAAATGACAGCTGATACATACCCATTGTATTATTTACATTGGAAACTATTGGTGTTGACAGAATATGTTCCTGTAACAGAGTAGGTAAGAAATTATATGATTTGGGTGGGCTGCCAGAATTGCACATGATAGCATGGAGAGAAGTATGGGGAGGAGAGAGAGGGAAAGGTACAGAGAGAGACAGAGAACAGCAGCAGTACCCAGGGTGGGGAAGGGCAGGAGAGGATTCTCAAACTAGATCTTATGTTTTTTTCTTGTTTGTTCTTGCTATTAAAATAGATCCATCACGGCACTTTCTAAATGCATCTAGTAGCAACTGATTCATAGTGCTTAATGTACTACGCTTAATGCATATGGGCCAAATCAATTAAGACCATAAAACAAGAGAGTTCATTAACTCAGTCATACTGTGAAATGTTCTGTTATGAAAGTAAACAGAATGACATCGTTTAATTTAGATTTGATAGTGATAGATCCATACACATTCTTATTAAGACAAGCAAACTTCAGAAATGTGTGATTTCTGAAGAAAATCTCTCATTTTCTCTTGTTCTTTTTTAGGAGGGTTAATTTGAGGCCAGTGCAAGCAGAAAGTTCTGCAGACCACCATCTCAACCAATAAAAGCTGGGCATGATGGTATGCACATATCCTCCCAGGTAGAAAGGAAACATATACATACCATCCTATTTGAAAGAATAACTGGAGTTAAAAGAGCTGGGGCATGTAATAGAGTACCTGTAGGCTCAAGGCTATGAGAGTTCAAATGCCAATTTGTTAGTATTTATTTATTTCGTGTTCTGAGACAAGGTCTTGCTATATAGCTTAGGCTGGCCTCCAACTCACCATTCTTCTACCTGTGCCTCCCTAGTGCTGAGACTAAAGGTGTGCACCAACATTCCAATCAGTACCATTTTGGTTTTGTTTATGTTGGGGAGTTTTTTTGGGTGTTTTTTTTTTGCCAGCCCTTGGGCTTGAACTCAGGGCCTGAGCACTGCCCCTGGCTTCTTTGTGATCAAGGCTAGCACTCTACCACTGAGCCACAGCACCACTTCAGGCTTTTTCCATATGTGCGGCATTGAGGAATCTGCCCCAGGGCTTCGTGCACGCTAGGCAAGCACTCTACCACTAGGCTACATTCCCAGCCCCTGCTGGGGAGATTTTTTACCATGAAATAAAATTATCCTTTTGAAAAGTGATATATAGCACATCTCATCTTCTTTTTCCTTTTTGCCTAAGTAATTATTTATTGTCAAAGTTATGTATAGAGAGGTTACAGTTTCATATGTGAGGCGGTGGGTACATTTCTTATACAATTTGTTACCTCCTCCCTCATTCCCCCTCCCCCCTCCCCCTTTCCCTCCCCGCCATGAGTAGTTTAGTTGGTTTACACCAAACAGTTTTGTAAGTATTGCTTTTGGAGACATTTGTCTTTTTATCCTTTGTCTCTTGATTCTGACAGTCCCTTTCCCTTCCCTAGTTCTAATACCAGTACATACAGTATCCAGGGTACTTAGATGAAATACAGTGATAGCACAGGGACAACCACTGGAAGGGGATACAAGAGGATCATCAACAAAATAAAGCTACGGTTTCACATGGCATGTTCATCATTTAGTTGAAAAACTTTTTCAACACCTAGGTTAAAGAAGAAAATGGTGTCGGTTGGAAGGACATCATACTGAGCCACAGTCAAGATCAAAAAACAAGGTATTGTATGTTTTCACTCATTTGCAAAAGCTAAACCTAAAAGACACACACACATATATATATATATATTCGTAAACATGTATATATGCCCATATATGTGATTATATATGTATAATTCTCTGTCTTTCTGTGTATTTATATGTATATGTGTGTATATATATGTATATAATGAATCTAACTAAGGGACTACTTAGGAGAACAGGAGGAAAAGGGAAGAGAAAAAGGGGTAACTTTGAGATCACTGCAACTATATATGAAAATAGCATAAAGAATCTCAATAAAGCTCTTGAGAGAGGGGAAAGAAAAGTAGGCTCTATTATTGGGATGGGTACTAGCGAGAAGAGGTTGGGCTAACTAGGATGAAAGATGATGGATCCAATCTAAGTAAGTTGATTTTTGGCAAGTACAAAAACAGAACAATGAATCCTGGAATTGTATTAGGAAAGGGGAATGGGAATAAGGGAGAGTGATGGGGGTGTCAGAGTGATTGATATAAATACATTGTGCACCTGCTTGGAAATACCACCATGAAATCTTTCTTGCATAGCTAATGTATGCTATTGATGATTTTTTAAATAAAAACAAAATTTCACTTTATGGTATTTCTTTTTTATATCTAGATTCTCATCTGTTTGAAGTTTTTATGTGTTGTGCAAGTATGTCTCTAATTTTCTTTCCTCCACCCCAGATGTTTATCTAGTTGAGAAAGCACCATTTATTTTAGATATTTATTTTTTGTTTCAGTGTACTAAGATACCCCCTTTATCATACACTAAGATTCTATTCTATTTGTACTGGGGCTTATTGCTATATTTTTTATTCTGCCTTGCTCTCATGGGCAGTCACAAGCCAAATCTCCATTATCTGAATTATAAAAGCTCCATAATGTTTTTAAATGTCTGTCTTCCATGGATAGTCCCTGTGTTTTTAATTCTTTCTTTCGTGTGTGTGTGTGTGTGTGTGTGTGTGTGTGTTGTGTTGTGTTTCCTACAAGACTCTCTTTTTTGTGCCATTCCTGGTGCTTGAACTCAGGACTCAGATGCTATCCGCAAGAATTTTTGCTCAAGACTGGCATCCTACCATTTGAGCCACAGCTCCACTTCCAGCTTTTTGGTGGTTAATTGGAGGTAAGAGTCTTACACACTTTCCTGCCTGGACTGGCTTCGAATCCTGATCTCAGCCTCCAGAGTAGCTAGGATTATACATGTGAGTCACCTGTGACTAGCTTAGGGTTCTCACTTTTCATGTTGGCTAGCCTGGACTGAAATCCCTGGGTAGCTGGAATGATGGGCATGCTCTATCACATTTTTTTTATTGACAAAGATGGAGTCTTGTGAACTTTTTTTTTGCCCAGGCTGTCTTTGAGCCTCAATCCTCCCTCTCAGCCACTAAGAATTACAGGCATGAGCCATCACACCCTGTATAAATTTATTTGTATTTATTTATTTTTACAATGGTATGAATAGTCAACATAAGATCTACCTTCTTAAGTTTTTTTTTAATTTGGATGTAAAACTGCTCTACCATTGAGCCACATTTCTAGTCTCAAGATGTTAAGTATAGGTGAAATCTTAATGAGAGCATCCCTATCCTCACTGTTGCTGTCATAAATAGGGCTTTCACTATCATTTTGTACTCTAATTGGTGGTTTCTTTACATTCATTTTACAGCTTACTCCTCTAATGAATTGTTTTACTTGAGTTATTTATATCACTAATTCTTTAGGGATTTCCAGGTACACACTCATATCAACTATATATGAATGTTTCTTCATTTTTGCTCATCTCTATGCCATTACTTCTTTTTTTTTTTTTTTGCTTAATTGCACTGACTAATGCTCCTGGTACATTTTGAATAATAGTGAAAAGAGTAGCTATGCTTAACCATTTTCTCATACTAGTTGGGAACACCTCTAGTTTTTCTCCCATTCAAAATGGTCAACTTCAGATGACACCAGTGGCTGACACTCCTTGGAAGGCTGAGATCTAATGATTCTTGTTTGAAGCCAGCCTGGACAGGAAAGTTTGTGAGACTCTTTTCTCCAATTAGCCAGCAAAAAGCCAAAAGTGGAGCTGTGACTCAAGTGAAAAAACACTAGCTTTTATTTTAAAAAAATGAACACTCAGGTCCAGCGTCTAGACCTTGAGTTCAACACACACACACACACACACACACACACATCAAAAAAATATCAATTTCAGCCAGGCATGTTGGCACATGCCTGTAAATTCAATTACCTAAGAGGTGGAGGCAGGAGGATTATGTTTTGGAGGCCATCCTTGGCAATATAGCAATACTCTGTCTCAAACTAAAACGGATTATTTATTGTCTCAAAGGCCTTTTAAATGATCTATAGTAAGAAACATGCAAGTTTTCTTCTTAGAACCATTAATATGTGTTTATAGAATTACTAGTTTAAGCAGCTTTGCATTCCTTGGATAAAATCCTCTTTATTGCAGTATATATTTAACATTAAATTCATTTACTACTATAGTAAATGATAATATCCTATTTTTTTATTTTTCATAGTATGGATTTTAAGGATAGCAAAAAAGTTAAGCAGTGCTCTTTTGGTTTTTCAATTTTTAAACTTTTTCAGGATTGCTGGGACTTCATGGTCGTGGAAAGTTGAAAGAATCCCTCTGTGAAATTATCTGGGCTGGTCTGAGAATGTGGGTTAGTGGTAGAGTGCTTCCCTAGCATGCATGAAGCCCTGGGTTCGATTCCTCAGAACCACATAAACAGAAAAAGCCGGAAGTGGCACTGTGGCTCAAGTGGTAGAGCATTAGCTTTGAGCAAAAGAAGCCCAGGTACAGTGCCCAGGCCCTGAGTCCAAGCCCCAGGACTGGCAAAAAATAATAATAAATAAATCATCTGGGCCTTCAGCTTCTTTTGTAAAATTATTATTACTTTTTTTTGTGCTACTAGGCTTTCAACTATGCAGGAGCTCTACCACATGAGCCACACCCTCAGCGCTTTTTGCTTTAGTTAATTTGGGGTCAAAGTCCTATTCACTTACCGGCCTATACCACAGTCCTCCTATTATACTTCCTGTCTAGCTGGTTTGGCAGACTTGCACTATCACACCCAGATTATTGCTTTGAGATATGTTTTCTAGAACTTTTTGCCTGGGTTCAACTTGCAATCCACCTGATCTCCCACTTCCAAGTAGCTAAGATTACAGGTGTAATCATACAGGTGTATGACTCTATGCCTTTTCTACTTCTTGTCTTTCTTTCTTTCTTTCTTTTTCTTCCTTCCTTCCTTCCTTTCTTCCTTCCTTTTCCTTCCTTCCTCTTCCTTCCTTCCTCTTCCTCCTCCTCCTCCTCTTTTTTCCTCTCTCTTTTTCTTTCTACAATTAAATTTGTCTATTTAAGATTTCCATATTTATTGTTATCACTTTTCTTAAGATGTGTTTCCATAGGAAATTATCCACCTCGTAAAGTTTAAATTTTTACTTTCATATTTCATTGACCTAGGCTCAGTGATGCACTCTGGCACACGTATGCACATACACATACACACACATACACACACACACACACACACACACACACACACACACGCTGGTCTCTGGGGTTTGAACTTAGGGCCTGAGCACTAACCTTGAGTTGTTTTACTCAAGGCTGGCAATCTCCCACTTGAGTCACAGCTCCACTTCTAGTTTTTTGGTGGCTAACTGAAGATAAGAGTATTGTGAACATTCCTGCCTGGCCTGGCTTTGACTTCTTAGCCTCCTGAGTAGCTAGGATTACAGGCAGAAGCCAGACCACTTGGCAGCAGACCAATTTTATTTTATTTTTTCAAGTGGCATGCTAGACAAGTACTCTACCATCATTCTCCATCTCCAGAATTAGTCACATAATTTTTATCTTATTCTATTAATGTATGATATCCTATTTGTTAATAAGCACATCTTGAATTATTCTTGCATCCCAGAAACAACTTACTATTTGTCATAGCACGTGATCCTTTAAAAGTGACATTGAATTTAGTTTGTGCATATTTTCCTGAGGATTTAGCATATATATTCATCAAGAATATTGCACTGTATTTTTTCTTTCACTCTCCTTATCTGGTTTTGATATCAGAGAAATACTAATCTTATAAGATGTACATAGAAACATTTCTTTCTTTTCATTTTCCTGGAATTTTTTTTAAAGACTGGCATAATCTCTTTATATATTTGAGAGAATTTGCCTTTGATACCATCCTGGTTCTGGGCTTTTCTTCACTGGAAAATTTTCGAGCATTAGTTCAGATTTCCTATTTCTTTATGATTCAGTCCTAATATGTGTGTTTCTAGGAATTTTAACCATTCTAAGCTTCCATAATTATACATACAGATTTGTTTATACGATTTCATTATGATTCTTTTGCATTTCTGTCAGTTGTAATATCTCCTCTTTCTTTTATAGTCTGATTTATTTGAGTTCTCTTCAATGAAAGGCGGTTTAAACAGGGTGTTCTAGTCATAGGATTGAATCTTGATACATAGTTCAGGCTGGCTCTGAAAACTCTATGTAGCCCAAGGTAGCCTTGAACTCTCCATCCTCCTATCTCAACCTCCTAATGTGTAAGCATGCTCATCCTCAAGCTTCTCTTCCTCTTGTTAGTCTAGCTAAAGGTAGGTTAATTTTATCTTTTCAAAAAATCAAGTCTGGTTGATGTGGTATGGCACATCAACTATCCCAGCTACTCAAGAGCAAAGGTAGGAAAATTGGGGCCCCAGTCAGGCAGTGGTGGCTCATGTCTGTAATCCTAGCTACTCAGGAGGCTGAGATCTGAGGATCGCTGTTAAAAGCCAGCCCAAACAGTAAAGTCCATGAGACTCTTACCTCCAATTAACCACCAGAAAACCAGAAGTGGTGCTGTGGCTCAAGTGGTAGAGCATTAGCCTTGAGCTGAAGAGCTCAGGGACAGCACCCAATCCCAGAGTTCAAGCCCCATGACCAACAGTAAAAAAGAAAATTGGGGCCTGAGATGGGACCAAGGCAAAACCTTAAGAACTTATTTAAAAACAAACAATCAAAAAGCTAGGAGAAAGCCTCAAATGTTCTACCATGTCTACCTAGGAAGTCCATAGGGCTGAATTCAAACCGTAATACCAACAAAAATTCGGCTGTTAGTTTCAATGATCTTTCTTATTTTCGTTGTCTCTATCACATTTGTTTTCACTCTAATATTTCTTTCCTTCCTTTGCTTCACTCTGGACTCTTTAGTCTTTTTTCTAGTTACTTGAGGTGAGAAATTAGGTTGTTTATATGAGATCTTTTCTTTTTTATGTAGGTATTTACCACTATAAACTTCCCTCTTATAAATGGATTTGCTGCATCCTATAAGTTTTAGTGTGTTGTGTGTGTATTTTCCTTTGCCCACAATCCCCCCTTTTTTGCTTCTTTTTTTATTTCATTAACCTATTAATTGTTCAGGAGTAAGCTGCTTAATTTCTATGTTTTAGTGCATTTCCAAACTTTCTATTATTCATATCTAGCCTCATACCATTGTGCTCAGAAAAACTAGCTGAGATTATTTCAATTTTCTTATATTTGTTGGTGGCACACACCTGTAATCCTAGCTATTTGGAGGGTTAAGACCCACAGGACCTCAATTCAAAGCCAGCTTAGACAGAAAAGGCTGCAAAAACCCACCTTCAATTAACTAGCAAAATGCTAGACTAGGGGCATGAATCAAGTGGTAGAGTTCCAGCCAAGAGCAAGAAAGCTCAACAAGAGTATAAAGCCCTGAGTTCAAGTCCTAGTATAGGCAACAAAATTTTTTGAGACTTAGGGCCTAACAAATAGTCTATCATGGGGAATGGTCCATGTCTACTTCAGAAGAATGTGTACACAAACACACGTATACACATGTATGTATGTGTACATAAAATACATGTATTTAGGGCTGGGAATATGGCCTAGTGGCAAGAGTGCTTGCCTCCTACACATGAAGCTCTCAGTTTGATTCCCCAGCACCACATAAATGGAAAACGGCCAGAAGGGGCGCTGTGGCTCAGGTGGCAGAGTGCTAGCCTGGAGCTGGAAGAAGCCAGGGATGGTCCATGCTCAGGCCCTGAGTCCAAGGCCCAGGACTGGCCAAAAAAAAAAAAAAAATACATGTATTTAATGTATATGGAGATATGTATATGTGTCTTCCAATATAAATATATTTACAGTATTTTGCCTATATATAAATATTTGTGTATATATATTCATATGTACTTATATGCTATGTTTTAAGAACACATCCACAAAATTTCTGGAGATGATACAGCTTGTTTGTACATCCTATAAATAGCCAGTTAAAGGTGTGTTGTGTCTCTTTGGAGGTGAAGACACACAGAGACTAAGAAGCTGTTGAAATTATCACTAGAAAAAGTAGATTAGCATTGAACAGAACATGTTCATCATGTATATAATAACAAAACATTAACCACTTGCTGATTGGTTGGAGTAATTTTAATTGTATTGCTATAGGACCCTTAATGAGTAGGACCACTGTATTAAAGTTGTGGTAATCTACTATGAAGTGCCATTCATAATAAACTTATGAATGTTTATGAATAAACCAAGTTTGAGACAGACACCATTTGGTTCACGCCTGTAATCCTAACTATCCTCAGATCTCAGTTCAAAGCCAGACCATTCAGACTTTTATCCCTAGTTAACAAGCAAACAGCTGAAAGAGAGATGTGGATCAAGTGGTAGAAAACCAGCCTTGAACAAAAATACCAAGTGAGAGCATGAAGCTCTGAATTCAATTCCTAGCAGCAACACATGCACACACGTGCACACACACACACACACACACACACACACACACACAGAGCCAGATTGACCTGTTTAGTAAAGAAGCTGTGAAGATAAACTTGAGATAAATTATTTTACCAAGAGGAACTTTTGTGGGGACCAAATTTTATGTTCTAAAGACTTTATTTACTTTTAATCTGTTCCTCATTGGGTAAAAACAGCCATTATTTTTTTAAATTTTTTTTTTTTTTTGGCCGTGGGGCTCGAACTCTGGGCCTGGGCGCTGTCCTTGAGTGTTCCAGCTCAAGGCTAGTAGTGCTCTACCATTTAAGCCACACCGCCACTTCTGGGGGTTTTTTTTGTTTGTTTTGATTTTTGGGTTTTTTTTTTGTTTTTTTTTGGGGGGGGCAGTCCTGGGCCTTGGACTCAGGGCCTGAGCACTGTCCCTGGCTTCCTTTTTGCTCAAGGCTAGCACTCTGCCACTAGAGCCACAGCACCACTTCTGGCCATTTTCTGTATATGTGGTGCTGGGGAATCGAACCCAGGGCCTCATGTATACGAGGCAAGCTCTCTCGCCACTAGGCTATATCCCCAGCCCCTGTTTTTTGTTTTTGTTTTTACTGGTGGTTAATTGGAAATAAGAGTCTTGGGGCCTTTCCTGCCCAGGCTGGCTTTCAACCACAATCCTCAGATCTCAGCCTTCTGAGTAGGAAGGATTACAGGCATGACCACCAGTACCTGGCCCTAAATCCCCTAGTTTATAAGATGTACCTGATTTAAATTTAGAAGGCTCCTCAAACCCAGTAGTAATCTGAGTCTCTGGACTGATTAGGCCATGAAGATTTCCAATTGGTACAAGTTGATAGATATTAGAGGTTAAATTTATCTAGAGCCTATATCTGCAAAAGCTCAGAAACCACCAGCAACTTTTGTTTCTTCCTTTTTTATAAATACATTTAGTAAATGTTCTGTTCCTACTTTTGTCAATTGTGGACTTATGTTTCTGGTTTTTACCTCTCCCAACACCAAAATTTCTATTACTTTCTACTCCCCTCCCTTTCCTTCCATCTTCCTCTCTCTCTCTCTCTCTCTCTCTCTCTCTCTCTCTCTCTCTCTCTCTCTCTCTCTCTCTCTCTCTCTCTCTCTCTCTCTGTCATTCTTTCTGATTCTCTCTCACTTTGGGAGAGAGGATGATCTCCCTACTCAATTCCTGTTTATAAATCACTTTCCCTAGAAAGCCTCATAGCAATATCATTAGAGTTTGCAATGGTTGCTTAACTATGGCTATGGGTGTTTTTATAGGGCTTAAGGAACCAAGTGTGAAGCCAGACTTGAATTACCTTCTCCTTCTACTGTGGAGTTACCTTGAGTGTTTTTTCCTATGACCCTCAAGATCAAGATCATTGTATGACAGAGACATGGACAAATATGGCAGCAACAAAGAAAAATGTACTCTTACTCAGGCTTGAACTCAGCGCCTTACATTCTTGCTTTGCTTTTTGCTCAAAGCTGATGCTCTACCATTTGAGCCATGCCTCACTTCTGTTTTTTTTGATGGTTTTTTTTTTGTTGTTGTTTTACTTGTGGGTATTTTTGCTGGTTAATTGGAGATAAGAGAGTCCCACAGACTTTTCTCTGTGAGCTGGCTTTGACCCAAGATCCTCAGCTCCCAGTCTCCTGAGTAACTAGGATTACAAGCATGAGCTCCTGGTGCCCAATTTGTAACAAAGGCATTTTGGAAAGATCCTAGTGAGTCACTTGCTTTTTAGCATGTGGACCTCAGCACATCACATATATCTTCATTCTGCCTCCCACCACAGAATTGCTTTTGCATTTTCAATGACTTGTCTTTCATGAGTCACCATCCAAATAAGCTGATGCAACCCACAAAACCTTAAGTGTTTCTCCTGAACACCATATATACTGGGGACCAGTGCCTAGTTGAAATGCACAATCAATCTGTCACAAGATCAGAGTCCTTCTTCCAAGCCTAGCATCATTCCAAATATGCTCAAATCCAGACACATTTCATTTCTTTTTTGGTGTTAGAGATCAAACCCAAAGTTGTGTGCTTGCTAGGCAAGCACTCTAGCGTTGACCTCCACCCTCAGAGGCAAACAACATAAGGCCAATTTAAAGAGGATGTTATTTCCATTACTTCTGTAAATTGTCTAAACTTCCGACTTAAGTTTGTTAAACCAATGAACAGAGGCTTCAATATCTCAGCCAATATAGTACAAAGAATGTTTAACTCAAAGATCACAATACCCAACAAGCAGTTACTAATAGTGACTGCTTGCATTCAGGCAGAAAAACCCAGCTAACAAATCAACATAAGAGAAGGGAAATTCCTAGGGATGGTGGTCATTGTCTATACAGCCTCCTTATGGTATAAGTTGTATAGTCCCTTGCAGATGAAAATGGAGCCTCGCCCAAAATTTGGCCTAGAGAAGGTCAATCAGGGAGAAATTTCATACCATAAAGGTATGAAAAGGATGGTTTGCACACGAGACTTACTTGGGACATTAATGTAGCACTCGAGCAGGTTTGAAAACGCTTTCAGAGTGTGAAGGACACTTACTTGTCTTTAGGAATTAAGGTCAACGTTAAGAGATCAGTGTATAGTTGGAAGTTAAGTCCACAACACTCCATCACCAATTAAACAACAAAAAGCCGGGCTGGAGGCATGACTCAAGTGGTAGAGTACTAGCCATGAAAAAGTGGAATGAGAACTTGAGCTCCTGAGTCTAAATCCTAGTCTTGGCACAATGAACTACTAAAACATGTCACAACATAAATAACCTATTAAGCAACATATGAAATAAAAGAAGACAAATACAAAAGGGTACATATGATGTAGTCTCATTTCTATAAAATATGTAGAATAAAAAATTAATAGAATACTAAAGGAGAATATTGGCTGCCAAGATCTGGGAATTGAACTGCAGAGGGATTTCTAATGGGCATATGGTTTCTTGTCATGAAAATATTCTGCAATTAAATACTGATGATGCATACACAACAGTATGAAAATACTAAAATGCATGAAATTCACTCTTTTAGTATGTGAATTAGATGTCATTAAAATCACATTAGATTCCTATCCAACTTAACTAAGACTGATTTTCATAAAACACAGCTAAAGAAGTTGAATTTGTCCAGATAGTAATGAGGGTCCTATTGTACATATTTCTGAATCAAGAGTGAAAGACACATAGTAGGCATTTAGTATATGCCTTGGAATGTGTGAATGATATAAGAACTCACATCCAATCTTTATCGAACACACTCTGTTCCAGTCACAGTGATTAAAAAAAAGGCTGTTAGTGTATAAATTCAATCTTTTAATATCTCTTGCTATATATTATATGCATATATGTATTTATAGGAAAAAGAAGATATCCGATATCCATCCAATCTCTTTTTTGATGATACCAGGATATGAACTCGAGGCCTTGTATTTCTTGCTTATAGTTGGCACTCTACCACTTGAAATATACCTTCGGTCTGACAACCTTTTTTTTTCTTTTTGCAGGTCCTGGGGTTTGAACTCTGGGCCTAGATACTGTCCGGAGCCACTTTGTGCTCAAGGCCGGCGCTCTACCACTTGAGCCACAGAGCCACTTCTGGCTTTTTTGAGTAGCTTATTAGAGATGAGGACTTTCTGCTGAGGTTGCTTTCAAACCATAATCCTCAGATTTCAGCCTCTTGAGTAACTAGGATTACAGGCATGAACCACCAGTGCTCAGTCCTTCAATCTTTTTTGCATGCTAGTACTGGGGCTTGAACTCAGGGCCTGGGCTCTGTCCCTGACCTTCTTATTGTTCAAGGCTAGCACTCTACCACTCGAGCCACAGTTCTTCTGGCTCTTTTGGTAGTTAGTGGAGATAAGAGTCTCATAGACTCCCTGACCAAGCTGGCTTTGACCTTTGATCCTCAGATCTCAGCCTCCTGAGTAGGATTACAGGCTTAAGCCATCAGCACCTGCCTTCAACCTTACACATTTTAGACCTAAGAAAAAATTAAAGGAAATGTTCCCTACCCATCGTAAGACATTAAGAACATATCGAAACATTTTAGGAAGAGAAAAATCTCAAAGTTCCACTGATCAAAGATGAGTACTGTCCACAATATATAGTTCACAGTTCCAGAACTTTTCTCCCCATATAACCTACACACATGTACATACATACATACACACAGTAAACATACTTAGAAAGTGTATGGAAATACTGCATACTTCATAAACTATTCTTTTTGCTTGATAATAAGAGTTTTGTTTCAGAGTGCATATATATTTGTTATTTTTTTCATTAAAAATAACATACTCAAAAGCATAAAAATAATACAAGCCAGTAAATTCTCAAGTTGAACAGATCCATATAAGCATTTCCCAGAGCAAGAATCCATACTTCACCATCCTTCTTGAAGCACCTCCTCATTCCCCTTTCTAATTCTCATTGCTTCAAGGATAGTTACTGCCTTGAATTCCAGCACCATAGATCAGAACTCTCTGTTTTAAAATGTTTCCTGCCAGACTAGGCACGTGCGAGTCATACCTGTAACTCTAGCTGTTTACTAGGCTGAGATCTGAGGATCACTGTTTGAAGTCAACCTAGGCAGGAAAGACCATGAAACACTTAGTGCCAATTAACAACAACAACAAAAGAGCCAGAATTGGAGCTGTGGCTCAAATGGTAGAGTAATATCCTTGAGCACAAAAGCTCAGGCACAGCACGCATGCCCTGAGCTCAAGCCCCAGCACTGGCGCAAAAAGCAGTTTCCTGACCAGTGCTGGTGGGTGGCTCACACCTATTACTCTAGTTACTCAAGAGGCTGAGATCTGAGGATCTGGTTAGAAGCCAGCCCAGGCAGAAAAGCCCATGAGACTCTTACCTTTAATTAACCACCAACAAGTGGAGCAGTGGCTCGAGTGATAGAGCTCTAGCCTTGAGCCAAAAAAAAAAAAAAGCTTAGGAACAGGGCTAGGAATATGGCTTAGTGGTAGAGTGCTTGTCTAATATGAATGAAGCCCTGGGTTTGATTCCTCAGCACCACATATACAGAAAAGGCCAGAAGTGGCGCTGTGGCTCAAGTGGTAGAGTGCTAGCTTTGAGCAAAAAGAAGCTCAGGGACAGTGCTCAGGCCCTGAGTTCAAGGCCCAGGACTGGCAAGCACATGCATGTGTGTAAGCACAAACACAAAAAGGTTCCTAAGTGTTGGGTGTGACAGTCTGCCTATAATACAAGCAGATGGAAGTCTGAGGCAAGAGACTCATGAGTACAAGGCCAACCTAGTCTACATAGCAAGACCATGTCTCAAATAAATGTATATAAATTGAGCCTGGAACTTTTGGCTCATTCCTGAAATCCTAGGTACTCAGGAGGCTGAGATCTGAAGGATGGCCCTTCAGAACCATCCCAGACAGGGACGTTCACAAGACTCTGTCTCCAAAATAACCAGTGTCAGGTTGGAGGCATGCTTCAAATGGTACAGTACCAGCCACAGGAAGAAAAGCCAAGGAACAGCAAGAAAGCCCTGAATTTGAACTCTAGTATCACTAATAAAACAAATTGCTTAAATTGCATTTGACCACAGTAATCTCTTTCTTCCTATGTCCTCTCTTTTACAGATAACAAAACACAGACATAACAAAGAAACATTGGAAAATCAGAAATGTGGAAAGAAAAGGGATTTTAGGATTCACAGAACACCACAGAAGTGACTTTCCTGGGTTTCCTTATCACCTCAAATGTGTCTAAGAACAGAGTGATACTGAAGCCCTCAGCCCAGAACTGGAAACAACCACAAATAAATCTCCAATGAAAGACTTGTTTCTCTTAAATACAGAACTGGAACATTGATGATCATCTCTGGCCATTCCCATTCTACTTCAAACACCAGTGGAAAGCCATACTCCAATCCACCACCTTCCCTATGATGTCAGTAGGTTCTGTCCATACTACCTCACCTTCACCTCACAGGAGCAGGTGGCAATGTTTCATCCTTCCCTCACTCTATTGTGTTAACAGAGTCAAGACAGAGTTATCTCCATCCTCCATCTGGTGGAAGCAGTCAGTAGCAATCTGATTCTCCTATGTGGATAGTGTTAACCAGGACTCAGTAGACACCTTATTTTGTGTAACTGCCTCTCAGGGAAGAAGCAAGTGAATCTCCAGTTTCCCGACCTGAGCAGTAGAATGGAGTGGACAGCTGATCTTTCATTTTCTCATTCAGCAGGAAAAAAAAAAGAAAATTAGTGCTCCAGTTCTGTCAGGGAAATTGGGTACAGCAACAAGCTGGCCCTCCAGCCTCCTCCAACAGGAGTGAGACTTAACTAGGTGCTAAAAAAGTGAAACCAAAGCCAGGTGCTGGTGGCTCACATCTGTAATCCTAGCTACTCAGGAGGCTAAGATCAGAGGATCATGGGTTCAAAGGCAGCCCACTCAGGACAATCTATAAGATTTTTATCTCCAATTAACCATCCCCAAATCAGAAATGGAGCTGTGGCTCAAAGTGGTAGAGCATTAGCCTTGAGCATAGAAAGCTCTGGGATAGCCCCTAGACCCCAAGTTCAAGCCTCAGGAACAACCAAAAATAAAAAATAGAAACAAGTGAGACCAGTCCCAGTCATGGCTAGGGTTCACGACTACCTTCAACAAGGAAACTGGGGCCTGGCAAACAGAGGATTTTCTAGCTCTACTTGCATGGATGCAGCTGAACACAACAATACAATACAAACCAATGAGCATCACTCCTTTCACCCCAGCCTTTGTGTCATGCCAGTGAGGACATATGAAGACTTGAATCATCACAGGCATTCCTCAACGAAGACACTAAATGAGGTGGTATAAATCATGGTTAATTGGCACTTCTGTTTCCCGCCCCACTTGCAAGAGTTCAGCCAGTGACAGAAGATAAACACGTACCTAATGGTGCCCCCTGCATAAATCATGGCCAGGGATTGCCTGCAAGATACAGGAGAAGGACTTGGATTATGATGTCATTTCAAGGACTAGTGAAATCCTTTATTAGAACTTGAGGCTAGAAAAGTAAGCCAGAGTCTATATTGAAAAGCAAAACCGAGTTACTGACTCCTTGTTAAAAACAAAATATTTAGATAGGATAAAAGGGCTTCTAGGGGCTGGGAATATGGCCTAGTGGCAAGAGCGCTTGCCTCCTACACATGAAGCCTCGGTTCCATTCCCCAGCACCACATATATGGAAAACGGCCAGCAGGGGCGCTGTGGCTCAGGTGGCAGAGTGCTAGCCTTGAGCGGGAAGAAGCCAGGGACAGTGCTCAGGCCCTGAGTCCAAGGCCCAGGACTGGCCAAAAAAAAAAAGGCTTCTAAAAGAATCAAAGTATCCAGGATTCAATTTAAAAATTGTTTGCCATATTAAGAACCAGGAAATTCACAGCATGAACAATAAAAGCCAACAAAAAGGTAACACACTGGAATTATCTGAAAAGGATTTTAAGGCATTATAAAATGCTTCCATTAGGCAATTATAGAATCCATTAAAATCTAAGCAAATGAATGGAAGATATGAAAAATGAACTGAAATTAAATTATAGAAAAGCAAATTATAATAACTGAAGTTAAATACAAACTTGGTGAATAAATAAGTTCAGTGGTAGAGGGAAGATGATAGAGGATAAAAATCCATGAAATTTGGGGAGACATTATAGACTTTAACCAATTTGAACAGTGGAGACAAGAGACTGAAAAACATGAAGAGTTCCATGGGCCTATGGGACAATTAGATAAAAAAGAATTACTATAGCTTTAAGTTCCAGAAAATTCGGCTGAATATTCAAAGAAGTAATGGGTAGAAATATGAAGTTATATGAAAGACATAAGGCTATAGATTCAAGAAGTTGAGTGAATCATGAATAAAGTGGAAGAAATACATGGCAAAGATCATTACTAATGGTAGTCCTCCTCCTCCTCCTCCTCCTCCTCCTCCTCCTCCTCCTCCTCCTCCTCCTCCTCCTCTTCCATCGTTTGGTGATACTTGGGTTTGCACTCAGAGCTTCACATTTACTAGGCAAGGATTCTACTTCTGAAGCCACACCGCTAGTCCTTTCTTGTTCCACCTAGATTTTGAGTGGTAGTCTGCTTTTTATCCAGGCTGGACTGTATTGTGATTCTTCTATTTATGCTTCCCAATGTAGCTAGGACGGCAGGTGTGTACCATTGCACCCATTTATTGATAGAATTGGGGCCATATGAACTTTATGCCCAGTTTTCTCTGAACCTTGGTCTTGGTGCTGGGCCATGATTCACTGTTCAGAAAGAAAGAAATCCCTTCCTTTGTGAAGATAACATCGTTGAATCCAGAGGACATTATGTTAAATAACCAAGGCAAAGAAAGGCAACATCATATGATCTCACTAAGATGTGAAACACAAAAAATGAACTTAGAGAATTGGTTTTTTTAAAGTAGGTAATGGTGCTGTGAAGGCATCATTCTCAGCCAACCATATATTAGAGGATTCAGGCAAGAGTTATCAATGGATGAAAAAATAATATTTTAAAATTGTTTTTTTTTCTTAACAGATTATTAAGCTGAGCACTGGGAACTCGATCCTGTAACCCTAGCTACTTGGAAGGCTGATACCTGAGGATTGTGGTTTGAAGCTAGCCCAGGCAGAAAAGTCCATGAGAATCTTTGTCTCCAACTCACAAGCAAAAATCTAGCAGTGACAATTTGTCATAGCGAGAATCTGGAACCAACCCAGATGCCCCTCAGTAGATGAATGGATCAGGAAAATGTGGTACATATACACAATGGAATTTTATGCCTCTATCAGAAGGAATGGCATTGCCCCATTTGTAAGGAAATGGAAGGACTTGGAAAAAATTATACTAAGTGAAGTGAGCCAGACCCAAAGAAACATGGACTCTATGGTCTCCCTTATTGGGAATAATTAGTACAGGTTTAGGCAATTCATAACAGAGCATCACAAGGCCCAATAGCTATACCCTTATGAACACATAAGATGATGCTAAGAGAAATGAACTCCATGTTGTGGAAACAATTGTTATATCACAGTTGTAACTACTTTCAACGTCCTATGTTTATCTGTAGCTTCTATTATTGATGATGTTCTTGTATCACCTTCCTGTGGTTGTACCTACACTATCGCTGTAATCTTATCTGAGTATATTGGAAACAGTGTTTATGGGTATTGGAAGTAGGAAATTCAAAGGGAATACCAAATTTGAGAGACACAGGGTAAAAAAAGAGAAACAACTACAAAAGCAATACTTGCAAAACTGTTTGGTGTAAGTGAACTGAACACCTCCGGGGGGGGGGGGAAGGGAAAGGGGGGGAGGGAGGGGGGTATAAGGGACAAGGTAACAAACAGTACAAGAAATGTATCCAATGCCTAACGTATGAAACTGTAACCTCTATGTACATCAGTTTTATAATAAAAACTTTTTTTTTTTTTTTTTTTTTTTTTTTGGCCAGTCCTGGGCCTTTGGACTCAGGGCCTGAGCACTGTCCCTGGCTTCTTCCCGCTCAAGGCTAGCACTCTGCCACTTGAGCCACAGCGCCGCTTCTGGCCGTTTTCTGTATATGTGGTGCTGGGGAATCGAACCTAGGGCCTTGTGTATCCGAGGCAGGCACGCTTGCCACTAGGCTATATCCCCAGCCCCTATAATAAAAACTTTAAAAAAATCTAGCAGTGGAGGTGTGTCTTAAATGGTAGAGTACCAGCTTTAAGCAAAAAAGCCAAGTGAGACTGCAAAGCCTTGAGTTCAAGCTTCAGTACTGGCACTAAAACAAGGGTATTTAAACATTCTAAGGAAAAATGCTAACTTTACATTGAATAACCATGTGAAGACACAAACTACTGAGCCAATTTGACAAAGCCATCTATACCATCAATGTACTTCGGTGCCAACTGACATAACACACTGAGAAGGAAATGCTGTGATGTTTGTGGCACTTCTATGTAAGGTGAGGGTAGAAAATCTGGCAAACTACAAGGACACCCTGTAAAGTGGCTCAAAATTTAAAAAAAAAAAACTGTGATAGCCCCAGCAGACAAAATGTAGGAGGAATTGCTCCAGATTGAAGATTACAATCAAGTAACAAGAAAGTAAGATGAGTGACACTACACTGGACCTCAGAGCAGAAAGTTCACAAACGTTCTGTCATAGATAACACTGATAGGGAAATGGCTATGTTTGAATAGAGTAGATAAATTACATAGACAACAGTTTTGTATTGTATGAAAATAGTGGTTTTTGTAATCAAACTGTTTGTGGAAGAGAATGTTCTTGTTCTCAGAGAGATAATTCAAATCTTTGGAAACAAGTTGCCAGAATTAGACAATGAAGTTCTGTTTGCAGTGGACCTCACCATCCCTGAGCAATAGGCAGCAATTCCTGTGTTAATTGGTATCTGTCTCGACCTCTGTCTTCACTGTATGTCTGAAATAATGAGGCAGAAAGGCAAGCCTACCACTTAGTCTAACATGGTTTAGAAAAATATATGCATATGCATGCGCAGTTGCGCATCTCTTGAGTGTATGGAGAGAGGAAAGCAAAGAGGGACAAATAAAGACAGAGAGAAGCACACACATGTAAATTGTTAACAAATAATGAATTAGTATGACAACGAATGAAATTTCCTTTTACTTTTTTTTTCATCTTGAAACCCTTTTTGTTCAAATGGTGGCTTGAGCCCTCTCTTCAAGTTCAAGGGAGCAGTTAGTGAGAGCTAGGAAACAAAAATCCACCCCTGCTCTGCCCCATTGCCCTTTTCAAGCTGGGCACTTAAAATTGCTTCTGAGGAAGTTAAAACCAGAGTGCTGGAACAGGACTGGGCCAATTTTTTTGCACTCTTTAGGGTGATATATCATCACTGTGTGTGTGTGTGTGTGTGTGTGTGTGCATGCAATCGTGCGTATATGTGCAAGTGCGTATATGTGCAAGTGCGTATATGTACATGTATGCATGCATGCAGGTACTAAGACTTGAACTCAGGGCTTAGAGCCCAGGATTTTCTACCCACAGCTGGCATTCTACCACTTAAAGCACACCTCCAGTTCCAGCATTTTGCTGGTTGACCGCAGATAAGAGTCTCTGAGATTTTGCTGCCCATGCTGGCAACAATCCTCAGATCTCATCTTCCTAAGTTGCTAGGATTACAGGTGTCAGCCACTAATGCATGGCTAGTGTCAGTATTAAAAAAACAAACATCAATTCACATTAAACCAGACAAGAAAGACTCACTAGGTGATGTAAAATGTGATCTCTGCCCCTCTGCCCCTCTGCCCCTCTGCCCCTCTGCCCCTCTGCCCCCTCTATTTTCCAGCACAGGACAGAGCAGCTCAGATGGAGCCTGTCAGGCAGGCAGCATGGGCTCAGGGCCCCTAAACATCCTTCTACATCTGGCTTTCTTGCTTTCCCTCCTCCATTCTGCTCTGACCTCAGCCCTCAACTCTCTAAAGCTCATCCTCTTGTCACCATGAGGGTTCTCTTGGGAAGGAATGGCAAGAAGAGAATATACCAGAAGTCTCTCCCATGCTTTCAAAATTTTGAAAAATGACCAGGGTCTGTACCTTACAGTCTTGTCCTGTTTCCAGTTCCCAGCTCCTGGGACTGTCCCCAAGGACCCCAAGTCAGTCAGGAATTTGGCTTCCCAGATAGGCCAGGGGCCAGGCTTTGCTCTCTGCTCACCTGGAGCCTCTGCCCTCTGGTCAGCTAGGGCCTCTGTCCTCTAATTAGATGCAGCCTCTATTCCCTAGTCCACTGGGCTCTGCCCTCTAACTGCCTGCAGCCGCTTCCCTCTGATTATATGCCACCAGTGTGCCTTCTTCTAGTAGTCTACCAGACCCTAGTTAGGATTGTGGCCCCCTCTTTCCTGCAACCTCAGGAGGCCCCATTGATCTTGGGCCTCCAAGGTCTGGAGGAGGGATTAGCCACATTCCTTCCCATGCTTTTCCAGAATTATCTGGGGCTGGAAGGTGCCTCACGTTCCCCCACTGCTATGGTGGAGGACTGTGAGCCTGTGACACCTGAGCCCCTGATCAATCTCACTGACTAACTCCCACCCTCCTTTCCCAGCACACCTGGCTGACCCAGTCCTGCCTACTGGCCTCAGACAGCCAGGGCCCAAACTTGGGTGCTGGCCAGCTGGTAGGGTGGTGGGGAAGTAGGGCATCAGGCTGCTTCTCCCTGTGTCTCAGGAAGGCCTCGAGCAGCCCTTCATCACCTTCACCCTCCAGGTCGCTTCCAAGGCATTCGCTGCTGCCAGGGAACTCAAAGACATTTTGTTCACCGCTCTGCCAGCCTGGAGCCTCTGCTGGTATTGACATTAGATGTGTCAGTCACGCAACTCCCTGTTGGCAGCAGCCAAGTGTCCACGGATGGCTGTGGGAGAGTTGTGACCATCCACTGGGCTCTCCTCAGACTGGGGCTCCTTGGGTCCTGGAGGCTGAGGCAAACATGGCAATTTCTTCTCAGTGCTGCAAATCACCTCCTTTAGAAACTGAGTCAGCCTCTTCCAAAATTCCACTTCCTGATGGTGGGCTTTGAGCAGATTCTCCACCCATGCTCTGGCATCCTGACCTTCTCCAGGGACAAGCAGATGGTCCACATCGTGGTCCACATCATCTTCAATCTACAGCATCCCACCATAGGATCCTGCTCCTTGCAGAACACCTTGATGATCTTAAAGGGACCCATGGGCTTTAAGGCTTCCTGGAGGATTCCTAAATCCCTATCTCTGCAGACAAGGGGGAGACTTCAAAGGATCTGGTACAGTGGGGGGATGGGAGGAAGCTCTGAGGGAAGCAGCCCCCTCCCCTCAGCTTTTCTCTAGAGGCCTTAAGATCTCCTGAGTAAACCAGATATGCTGGCTTGCATTCCCAGAAATTTGGGAGACTGAGAATACATGATCAAAGTGAGAGGCCAGCCCTGGCAGAAGAGATCACTAGACCCCTTCTCAACCCAGAGCTGGGCTCAGTGGTGCAGTGCTTGTGCTCCTAGCCACTACTGGGAGCCTAACATAAGAGTATCCTGGCTCAGGTGGTAGCCTGGGCAGGAAGTGAGACCCTATCCTAAAATTAAGCAGCCAAAAACAGGATTGGAAGAATGCCTCAGTGGTAGAGCATCAGTTTAGGAAGCCTGAGGTTCTGCATTCAAAACCCAGAGGTACCAAAGCCTCCAGGGAGATATGTGAAGTGCTCCTGGAACACTCTACTCATGGCCCCTAATCTTGGGGAGGAAATGAGAGGGGTCTCTGCACACTGCTTCTTGTGGAGGGTCTGACTTCTGCAGCCAGTACTGTGCCAGCTCTGCCCAGTTTCTCAGCCTGCTTCTGTGACCCAGGGCTAGAGCAGTCTGGAGACTCAAAGCCTAGTCCAAGCTGGAAAGGTGGTATCCCCACTCCAAGTTGGGACAAACTGGTTATGCTTGCTTTTTCCTGCCCCAGGCACCAGGGATGGGGCTGGGACATGGGAAAGGAGAAAGACAGCTTAGCTCAACCAAGCTCAGCTCAGCTCAGTGTGTAGGCCTAATATGCCTTAGGTGCTTGGAGACTAGGGACTTTCTTTGTAAATTCAAAATTATCTTCAAAAATGTCTACTCCTAAGCAAAAGTTGAGGATTCCAGGGACCAATTAGGATGAATAAGCATGTAGTTTCTATTAACTGTATTATAACAATAAAAGTGACATGGTGTTTTGATCTGTTAATGCTATAGCAGGGTGTGAAAGAGAGCCCATAGCTTGTAAAGAAGAAATACTAGAAACATATGCACGGATGTCTTTACTTCACTTGCTTTTGGGGGAGGAGGATTCTTCTTTTTCTTTGTTGCCAGCTCTGGGGGCTTAAAATCATGGCTCCCTTCAGTTTATCCCCTCAAGGCTGGTGATCTACCACTTGAGCCCCAGCTACACTTCTGGCTTTTACTGGTTAGTTGGAAATAAGAGTCTAATGACCTTTCCTGTCCAGGCTGGCTTCACACCATTGTCCTCAGATCAGAGCCTCCTAAGTAGATAGGATTACAAGCGTGAGCCATCAACAATCAGTTTCAATTTTCTTTTGAAAGTACATCATTAGTTTACATAGTTGGGGTTAAAGTTCTAATATCTAACCAGTGTGTTACCAGGAATCACACTGTATTTTGGTGGGCAGATAATTTCTGAATAAAAAGGACTTTCACCATGATTAAAATTATTCTCATTACTTGCAACTATGATATGGACTGCTTGCTGCTCCAAGTAGCTGGCAAAGCCCATTTCTGTGCCGAATCAATGCAGCCTCCCGCTGACATCTGATGGGCACCGGATGGCTGGTGCCTCATATGTGCTCTCTGCACTGTGCAGATAGAAATTAATCATTTTCATCCTTCCTTCTGACTCACTAGGCTTCACAGTATCACCGTCTACGCTTGGCGTAAGCCTTCACCATCTCCCACACACCAGTCTATTGAGTACAAGTGAGGTCTGTCGGTCTCAGAGGGGAAGGCGCAGATTCAGAGTGGAGGGACACTGGCCCAGTGTCACAAAGCCAGTAAGCGGTGGCCCATGGGACCCCTCACTGCACACTCACAGCCTCAATGCCACCCAGAATTGTATTTGCTTCTAGCAATGGACTCCATGGTTAGGCAGCACCTGCCCAGAGAGACTGGAGGCCCAGTGAGGGCAGGGACCATGGTTGAACTTTCTAGAACACTTGACACTTAATTCAGGCCTAAACACCTGTTGGACATCCAGGCAACTTCTCTTGTCTATTTGATCTAGGAAGACGATGCACCTGAAACCTCTCTAGGAGCTGCTACAAAGGAGTTGAAAATGGCATTGTCTAGGATATAAATTGCGAGCATCAGAATTGATGGGAAGCAGTAATCCGCATGGGGTGAACCCGCAGGGATGGGGGAGGGAAGGGGACAGGGCAGGGGAACAGTGGGTTCTGTGGTTTTAGTAATATCTGATTTCACCCTTTTGGCTGCTGTTAACACAGGTGTTGACTTTATTATTATTCATTATTATTTAAAAAGTATGTACTTGTATGCATGTGCTTTATTTCAAAAGCTAGGCAGGTTGCTTATGCCTATAATAATAACCACTGTGGTGTATCTCAGTTTCATGGCTAGGGGAACAAGTTTGTGAGACCCCCCCTTTCCACAGAAAAACCTGAATGTGGTGGTCATCCCAGCTACAGAACAAGCATAAATAAGGGGAATCACAGTCCAGGCTGCCTGCACAAAAGACAGGACCCCAAGTCAAAATTAACCAAAGCAAAAAGGCCCAGAGGTATAGCTCTGGTGAAGTTGATACCTGCATAGCAAAAGCAAGGCCCTGAGTCCAAACTTTAGTATTGCCAGAAAAAGAACTTTCATTTTTTCCTTGTGTTTATCCCCTGTTCTCACTGTTTTTTATTTTGGTACATTGTGTCTTACATATACATTTATCTGATTTGGGGAAGAAAGGGGAATAACAAAATTGTGAGACAAAGGACAAAGGGTGAAACAATGCAATAGCAATACTAGACACTATGTTGGAAATGAGCTTTACAATTTGGAAGAGGGGAGGGAAAGTGGGAGAAAAATGAGGGAGGGGTTAACAATGCTGGACAAGAAATGTACTCATTACCTTACTTATGTAATGGCAATCCCTCTGTACATCACCTTTACAATGAAATAAATTAAATTAGAAAAGTAAAATGAATCAAATTGGGAACCATTTAGAAATATATACAGCTATTTGAATGAAGGCATTGATATAAGAGCATGAGGGGATCACTCAGCAGGGGGCTCTTCGTTCATTCTTGGAATCACACACTCATAATGCCCACATGAGTGCTCTGTGGATAAAGAAGCCTCTACCAGGGGCTGGAAATAGGGCTTAGTGGAAGAGTGCTTGCCTAGCATGCATGAAACCCTGGGTTCGATTCCTCAGCACCACATAAACAGAAAAAGCCAGAAGTAGTGCTATGGCTCAAATGGTAGAATGCTAGCCTTGAGGAAAAAGAAGCCAGGGACAGTGCTCAGGCCCTGAGTTCAAGCCCCAAGACTGGCAAAAAAAAGTCTGTACCAAGTGACTCTGAGTGTTCCTGGTCCCGTCGTGAAAGCATGACCCAGGGGTAGATGGAAACACTAGTCGATGGCCTTGCTACTAACAAAGTACACATGTGCAAAATGTCAGTTCTTCTCCATCTTCTGCCTCCTACATTGCCATAATCTGTTTCTTTCCTCTCTGTAACAGTGTGTACCACAAGTTACTCCCTTTTCAGATACTGGCCTGGATCATAGACTGGAAAATTAGAAAACTTTCTGTAACGGATGGCATTGTTGGGAAACGAGGCCACATTTGTGAAGCTCCATAAAAAGATAGAGAGCATTATTGTATCAGTGTGAAATTGCTGACACTGATAATCAAGCTGTGTAAGTCTTTCATTAGAAAGCATCCTTGTTCTTAGGGCCATCTACTCTAAGTTACTAAAATGTTGCAATAGAACAGGAACTCCTGTTCCTACTGGACTTTAAAGTAATAATATCTCAATTGTGTATTTTACCCTGTTTATCTCAATCTTTGTTCTACTCTGTTCTACTTCTGAAGTATTTATGTGGAAAAACCATGTCTGTAGCACATTTTCAAATGGTTTAGAAATAAATACATATGTGTATGTAGATACGTGAGCATTGTTGCATTTCTGTATAGCCGGACATAGGGAGGGAAGGAAGAGGGAAAAACAAAGAGATAAAGAAAAACAGACACAGAGGAAAAGAAAAATACACAAACGTGTGAAATATCCCATATATGTGCTGGGCATAGTAGCTTATACCTGTGCTCCTATCTACTCAGGAGTTTAAGATCTGGTGGACTGTGATTCAAGACCAGTCCATACTTACAGATCATGAAATCCTAACTCAACAGAAAAAGCTGGACATGGTGGCATGCACTGGTCCTCTAATCTATTCAGGAAGCATAAAGAGGTAGGCTGTGGTCTAAGCCATCCTGGGCAAAATGGCAAACCCTATCCCAAAAATAACTAGGGTGAAAAGAGCTCGAGGCAAGGCTCAAGTAGTAGAGCTTCTGCTTACTAACCACAAGGTCCTGAAGTCAAACCTCCGTATCCCTCCCCCAAAAAAATTCTCCTCCTTTGCTAATGCAGAATATTAGGAGCCTGGGGCTGGTGGCTCACATCTGTAATCCTAGATACTCAGGAGCCTGAAATCTGAGGATCACAGTTCAAAGCCAGCCCAGGCAAGAAATGTCCATGAAACTCTTATCTCCAAATAACCACCAGAAAACTGGAAATAAAGCTGTGGCTCAAAGTGGTAGAGCACTAGTCTTGAGCAAAAGAGCTCAGGGACAGCACCCAGGCACTGAGTTCAAGCCCATGGCCCCACAAAAAGTGTCTTAATATCTAAATTCATAGTTTTAAAAATTAAATGTTATTGTAAAAGTGATATACATTGAGTTACAATTACATAAGTCAGATAATGAGTACATTTCTTTTTGGACAATGCCACCCCTTCCCTCACTGTCTGCCAGTTTTTCCCTCTTGCCCCTACCTGCAAGTTTCATAGTTCATTTTCAACATAGTGTCTAGTGAGTACCACTGCTGAATTTGTTCACCCTTTCCCCCTCCATGTCTGTGCCTCTCCCAAAGACATATGAAGTACCAAAAGAAAAGAAAACAAAAATAGCAATAAAGAAAAAACCCTCTTGTTTCCACTGCCTGGAGTTCATTTCAATAAATATTTTTCGTATGACCCAATGTAAATTCACAGTTTTCAAGCTATAAATCAAGGTAATTATTGTAACTGCCAACCTTGAGGGCCACAGCAAGGCTGAAAAGGGAGTTCGTATCTTGGACAGAGGGAATACTGAAAATGTACACATTAATGTGGTTAGTTCACTTTTGTTTGTTACAATCATCATTACTTTAGTCATTTCTGCTTCACATTCTCACATACAACAGCTCTGTTACTAAAGGGCCTTCCAGGAATCAGACTGTGCATTTTTCTGGGCACGGAATTTCTTAATAAAAAAGGTTCTCATCATGCCTAAAATTACTATTCTCAAGCCTATCTACTCAGGAGATGGAGATTGAGATTATTACAGTTCCAGGTCAGCAAAGGGAAATAGATAGCTAGACTCCATGCCAACAAAAAAATTATAGGTGCTAGTACATGCTTCTAATCCCATCTGTGCTGAAGGCATAGTAGGAGGATCCTAGACTTGGTAAGCCAGGGAATGGCCTGACTTTCTGAAGTCTCTGTTTTCAGTCTGCAAAAAAATATGTTTGAGAATTATCCCTTTGCGTGCGCATGCGCACACACACGCATGCGTGCACACACACACACACACACACACACACACTCCAACACTTCATCAGACCATCACCCACCCCAGTGCAAGGTACTGATGTAATAGAATTAAATCCTCATCTTATAGTTGATCTCCTATTTATAGAATCCCACTGTGGCAATTGCAATCAATATCCTTGTGAAAAACTAGTTTGAGGTTAATCATATCTTTGGGAAAGTACTATGTCACAGGTCTTGTGTTTTTGAAAAGGCACATGGTCAATTTCCATCTGTGAATATCACCATGCCTAGGTCACATGTCTACAGTGTCATAGCATTCTTGGGATCCATGGGATGACAATGTGACCCTGAGAATCGCTGAGGAAGGCTAGGAAAAGAATCTTCAGTTTTTAAAGTAAATTTTCTTATGTACAATTAAGGTATACAGGTTGGCATGGATGCAGATAGACAGTGAGAAGCAGACAGTAGGTGCCAAGTGTTTGATTTTATAATTCTAAGAGTTTCTAGAAATGAGTTAAATGACATAATTCTCTAAGAGCACAATAAGGACCCTCTGACTATAAATGTGATCTATAAGCACAAATGAAGCCGAGCATAGTGATGCATGCCTGTAATACCAATGCGCAATGCTGAGCCCAACCTGGGTAAGCTATATAGTACATTATCTCAAAAAGATGGATACACACAAAAATGCACAAACCAAAGCAAACAAAACCCACCATGAAACTGAGTAATCATAGCTACTGAGAAGACTAAGGAAAAGAGGATCATTTTTTTTGCCAGTCCTGGGGCTTGAACTCATGGGACTGAGCACTGTCCCTGGATTCTTTTGGCTCAAGGCTAGCACTTGGCCACTTGAGACACAGTGCCACTTCTGGCCGTTTTTCTATATATGTGGTACTGAGGGATCGAACCCAGGGCTTCATGTATACAAGGCAAGCACTCTTGCCACTAGGGCATATTCCCAGCCCCAAGGGGATCATTGTTTGAGGGGAGAATAGTTCTCAACCCACATCTGGGCACAGTAATGAGGGCCTTCCGTCCTGAGCTATATGTAATGCTGAGGGGAAAAACAAGTCCAACACATTCAATCTCCACAGAGGAATCTGCATTTGGTCAAGCAAACCTATAACCTCAGTTGGGAAATGAAGCCCAAAGCCAGAAGACTGTCACTTACACATATGTCTGTGGAAGAAGGAAGAACTTATCTTGAAAATAACTAGAAAAAAGCAAGGTTAGAGAGGTGGCTGAAGTGGTAGAGCAACCAGCCTATAGCAAGTGCAAGGTTTTGATTTCAAATTCCAGTATCTTTCTCTCTTACACACACACAAGCACTCAAACACACATGCAAACATATCCCAAGCCAGCTGAAAACTTGTGTTTGTCCCTGAGACCCCAAACAGACTACTGTGTTCTCAGATATCTGAACTATGAGAACTGAAAACAACAGTGTGTTGTTTTTAAGTGTTTTATTTGTGGTGCTTTTTACGAAGCAGGCAAAAACTAAGCCATGGGGATTGAGTCATTGCTGCTGAGAGTGTGCTGTAGTTAAAGCATTCTCCATATTAACCAGCCTGTTGGAGAACATGAATGGTAAATCTCAGCTCTGCCATGACCACAGGCAGCTCCAAGGTGTAAATTGAAAAGGCACAGGAAAAGGCAAAGTACAGACAATTCTAAATATTGGATAGTGAATATTAATTGAAATACAGCAGCAAGAACAAACAGTGCTCAGTGTGACAGTAACAGCACAGGGTACAGCCAGGTAAGATGAGGTCTTACCCAGTGGGAAGGCCTGCCTGGGAAATGGAGGAACATTCAGTTCCAGGGTACCCCTGAGGGATAAGTACAGACCAGCAAAGCCAGGACAATGGCAGAAAAAGTGGGAGAGGGACTTTTCAAGTTGAGGCCAGCAGGAGGGCCCGCAGAGTCCAGGGCAGTCACAGGTAGGGTTGTGAGGAGGACTGAGCAATGGCAGTCCAGAAAGGCCAACAGCATCTGCTGCAGGCCCCAAGGCTTCTGATGGCACCTCAGTCCTCACCCAGGAAGTAAAGGCAGGAGAGAGGGCCTAGGTGCTGAATCAGCAGTGTGGGCAGCTCTGCTCCTCCCTGGAGCAGAGCCACAGCTGGGAGGGGGCAGAACTAGTGATAATGAACAAGAGGGACAAAGGTAGGGGAGAGTGGAGGTGCTCACGTGGACTCCCCAATTATCTGACCACTGGGTTTGCTCCCCTAGGCTCAAGACACACCTCCGCCATGACTCACAGAAGCACCTGAGAAGCTGTCCTGAAGTGAACAAAAACTATGTGGGGTCTTTTGTCTTCAGATAATCGTATTTGAGAACGTTACAGTGAAGGGCCTACTAGAGACCATTGTGAAGCCACCTGCAGGTTTGAGGGAAAAACAAAGAATTTGGGAACATCTGGGGTTGGTGGCAAAGGCCCAACCCTCCCCCCACCTCTTCCTGTTCCAGAGGGAAAGGCAGGTAAGGAGCTGCCCTGGGCCTCTCACATTTCATTTCCTGTCAGAAAGAGGGACAACACTGTGTGTGCCAGGTCCCTGTGGCTTCTATCATTCAGTCAATGGCCCCAGTCCCAGGCACAGTGCTAACTTGCAGAGGAGCAGGTACATTTCAGGTTGGCTCCCAGCCCCCCTCTCCTCACCAACATGCAGAGCCCACAGAACCAGGATTTGGGGCTCTGACAGAATCAGTGTGTAAAGGAAGCCTAGAGAATCAGAGGCTGGTGATTTAGCCCTAGTGACAGGGGTGAGTGTGCACAGGGTCAGAAAAGCCCCTTGGGACAGGTGTCAGGAGGGAGGTAGTTCACTTGCCCCATTCTACAGATGAGAAATACTGAGGTTGAAGCTGTGAACTTACCTAAGGCTGCGTAGATAATAAAGGAGGCCAACTGGAGCTCTAGGCCACTTGCCCCAGCGTCCATCACTGCTCTCCTTGTTGATTAGGATGCAATCCCTTCCCTTGGCTTTGCTCCCCTCCAAATATCAGAAAGTCTCTTGGGAAGGTGTTGGCGGTCGCTCTCCTGAGCAACTGTGCTTCCACTGTCCAGCCAAGCTTACTGGACAGCCTGCAGAAGTGCTTACCTTTCTCAACCCTGGGTGACAGCTGTTTCTGGGAGCTCCTCTCAGGCCTGAACTCTACTCTGGAGAAGCCACAGAAGAAGAGACTCCTAGCAGCTACTGCAGGCTTCTCCCACTGCTCCTAACTGCCCTGTCCCTTGTTAACTGCTCCTTCCTGGCTCAGACAAAGATACAATATGTATCCTAGGCTTGTTGGTTTCAGAGCTAATCCTATCATCTTGGATCCTGACAATCCTCAAATTTCAGTGGAAGCGGTATTCTCTTGGGTGCCTGGATCTTCCAGGTAGGAATAAAATTCCAAGGAAGAATGTCAAGTACAATATGTCTCAGCAACTCTTGCCATGAATGAGATGTGTCATAGTACACAAGAAGTGACCTTGGGTCCCAGACAGCCACAGATGCAGGTTCCAAGTGGCCCACTTACTGGATTCTCAGGTTCACCCATACCACCCTGTTCCTCACCCACATGAAAGGGGTTTTGCTTATTTTTCAAGTTCCTTCTTAAATAGCAACAAAGTATATACAATGAGGAAGGCCAGTCTTGCCTCTTCTAAGAATCTGACCATTTTCATTAGTGTTTCTGGGTATGAATGGTGTGGATCAGATCTTGGGAAGCCGTACTGTTTGAACATTTCCCAGCTGTTTTATAGCTACACACCATTTGCTTTTTAGTCTTTCCTCTAGATGAAGCGAGGATTTCATTAAAAAGCTGTTTCCATGACTCCTGTCTGATGGCAGGAGGGGGTCAGTAAGAGAGCGCAAGATGCGTAAGCTGTGACAGTGTAGACCTTAGGGGCAGCAGAGATCTGTAAGGCTGAAGGAAGAAGTAATCAGGGAAAGGGGAGGGGAGGGGAACAGAATGATCTGAGCAGGGCTAGCCAGGTGGGGGCAGGGCAAGGAGGAGGAGGAGCAGGGCAGGCTGGTGGGTTGCTATGGCACCACGGGGAGAAGAGGCCCCTTGCTGAGTCACCAAAGACCATCAAGAGTAGGAGGAAATCATGGCCTGTAATGGAGATGAGGTAAAGGAGCGCAAAGGGAAAATTCCCAGGCGATTCTTCTTCAATAGGACCAGCTGGTTCAGGTCTGCCCAGGCAAGATCCTCAAGGGCTGAGACACATCGAACCTGCATGGCATCCAGGATGGGCTCACTGACCATCAGGTCATCAGAAGGCTCAAGATCCAGCTGCTGCCACAGCTTCCCCCATACACACAGTGGGGATAGTTGTCCCCTTTGGGGAGGGACCTACCCAGGGGTTCTGCATCAATTCTATCAATGGAGGACAAACTGGGATTAGGCAGCCTAGGCTTGGGATCTGCTATCTTCACGGAACTAAAGCCACAGAAGCAAAGACAGCTGATATCTAATCTCGAGAGGCTGTCACAAACCACAAAAAACCTTTGCTCCAAGATACTATTATCTTTTTTTTCTGTTGTGCTGCAGAATCACGACTGACCCCCAGAAGTAGGGACTGATGAAGGGGAACCTTGACATTAGCCTCACAATCAACAACATGACGTTAGCAACCTGGAGGCAGAAAATGGAGCTGGCTTTGAATCCAGCCATAGGCCAGAACAAATGTGGAACTTGGATGCAGCCCTGTGTGATGTAGAGAAACTACCCAGGGACATAATGACTGCTTTGGGCCCTAAGTGTATGGACTATAAGGAAGCCATGGCTGGTAATGCTGCCTGGGACCACTTTCGCAACAACCCCTTCTCTTCTCTTGCCTGAAACTGACAGCTTGCCTTCCCAGACTCCTCCTATTGAGACTAGAGAGCCCATCCCTAAGCCTTGTGCCCGACTGCTGCCCACCTCCATGGGACCCAGTTCCAGTGGAGAGTTCACCAGAGGATGGATGATGAGACAGGTATTCCCAACACTCTCGAACACCTGTGGATCAATGGGGCTAGCCTGAGGCAGTGAAGTTCATCAGCCCAGAAATGCACACAATCCTGCAGATTTCGGCAACATCCCAGCTGAGACAGAATGTGATCTCAACACCCCACCTGATAAAGCCATGGCCCAGAACCCTGATTTTTCTGTTCAGATGATGGGGAACAGCTCTGCCTGCAACTCCCCTTCTTTCCACAGCAGAGGCAGAACCAGGCGTCCTTCTCCACCCTCACCAATTACTATACCTTGCAGGCCTTGCTGCAGATCCAACAGGGAGGGCAGACCTGGCAGAGAGCGAGGCCCTTTGGCTGCTCCACAGCCTTGGCTCCTTTGGGAGGCCCCAGACCCAAGCACCATGGACAGGCAGCAACTCTGGGACTGCAACCTCCTCACCAGCCATGCCAGCCACGTCCTCCCACATAGGCTCCCACTTCCCAACAGCAGCTCACAAGCAGATGATCCACGTTTTAGCTGGGGCTGCAAACTCACCCATGCCAATGCCAGAAGGGAGATTCCATTCGCAGCTGCAGCAGCTCCACTCTGCAGACAACGCTGAAGCCATGTGCAAACCTCCAACTGTGACAGAACAGGACATCATGGCAGTTATTGAGAGACTCCTGGCCCCTAGCTCTCCAGATGTCTCAGCCCATACCTCCTGCCTGTCCTCCCACTCACCTCCAGCCCTTGTTCCTCTGTCAGTCCCTGTCCTTCACAGCTTGTTCCTCTAGTCTTCTTCCTTGCCCTCTCCAAACACCAGGGTTGCCTGGGAGGCAGCAGCCCCGACCCTGTAGCTCTCTCTGATACTTCTGGGTTTTTGCTGTTGCATAGAATCTTCTGTTTTCATCCTTCTTGAATGGAGCCCCCCAGCCCCCAAACACCTTTTGTGATGTGCAGACTTGCTAGTAGGACTGTGGAGAAAAGCATATGAAGACCCAGATCTCTGGCTTATTGGAACAGTCTTCTAGTATTTACATTTACTTCCTGTAACTCTCTTCCTTCTGCCTCTTTCTCCCTGACTTCAGCCTAGTTAGTGCTGACCCAGGCTGACTTTCTTCCTCAACTCTTATACTACTCACTGCATCCTTTGATATTTCTTGGGTTCTGTTGGGACCTCAAAGGTCAAACAGAAGATCTCTGTTCTTGTCCAAGAGGGAGCTTAGACACAGCACTCTGGAGAGGAATCAACCAGGCAGGTCATCGCAGAGATGTGTGCAGAGGAAGAGGGAATTAGATTTCCTATAGGAAGGGAATGGGGGTGGGTAGAGAGGTGAAGACTAAGCCTGAAGAAAAGGCCTGGAAGCTGGAATTGACAATGGAGTAAGGAAGCACTAAATTAGCTCTTCTATACTATTGAATTCAGGGCCAGGCCTGGCAGGATATAGGCTCCATTTCTTCAAATACATGCACACATTTGCAGAAGCCTGGGACCTGTTCCAATAACTTGAGTCTGTCCCCTTTTTAAGATGTAAAGGGTATTGAGACCCATCTCAGCAGTGGGATGCTGTGTGTGTGTGTGTGTGTGTGGTGTGGTGTGTGTGTGTGTCTTCCTAGGGATGCATACGTGTGCATGAGTAACCTTTATAAAGCTGTTGTGGCTGTGACAGGCAGTGGTACCAACTATCACTCATTTGGGGAATAATGGTGAGGTTTCCTGCAGAGTCTTTGGCCCCTCACTGCAACTTTCTAGGCCAGAATGTTCCACTTAAAGGAGAGGGGAGGGTGGCAATGGCATCTTTAATCTGGAATTATACATTGCTCTACAGGGCACAAAGGAAGTCGTTATCCCCTCCTGCCTCTTCTGTGAGGCATCTGCTTGTGGCCCTATGGCTAAGAATAAGCACATGGAACAGCAGCATAATGCTCTGTGGAAAAGGATGACAAGCAGTGCATGAAAGATGTCTGCATTTTCCCCAAGTCTCTTCCTCCCCCAACTCCCCCAGTTGCCTTTGTAAATAAATGTTGTGTCCTTTCTCTTTTCCTGGGCTTGGGCACTGTCCCTCAGTTTTTTGCTCATGGCTAGCACCCTAACAATTGAGCTACAGCTTCATTTCCAGGTTTATGGAGGTTAACTTAAGATGAGAGTGGGATGTGGGCAGACAAAAGGAGAGAGAGGACTGGTGGGTGAATACAGACATAATATTCAGTGTACATATGTGACAATGGAACCAGGTAACTGGAAGAGATGCGTGGGGTTTGGATGTAGGGGGGGCAGAGGAGGATGGAAGTGGTGGCAGCACTCATAAACTGGCATGTTGAACTGAAACAAATTTATACAACTACTTAAATATTAAAAAAGGATATTGTGTGTGGAGAGCCGACACCGATGGGACTGAAGATCAGTTGGATGCTTGTCCAGTTGTGAGGTACCTGTGCTTCATAGGGTAAAGAAGGGCTGAAATGAAGGGCTAGGAGTTTTTCGAGGAACAGAGATGTAAATAGGTCTTTGAGAAAAGTGTTAGCCGGACATGGTGGCTCAAGCCAGGAATCCTAGCGCCTGGGGAAGTTGAGAGAAGGGGATCCCAATTCCAGGCCAATCTAGGAGAGAAGTTCTAGGTCTCCATCTCAATCCTGGGCCTGGCCATGGTGGCTGGCACCTGTCACCCCAGCTACTAGGCAGGGGAATCACAAATGGGAGGATCCTGGTTCAGGGAGGCCTGAGCATGAAGGAAAGGCTATCTCAAAGGATAACCCAAGCAAAAAGGGTCAGGAAAGTGGCTCAAGATCCAGAACACCTGCAAGGCCTTGAGTTCAACCTCTAGTCTGCCCAAAATCCAAAACAAAAAATTAAAGAAAGAAACGAATTAAGGGCTGCTCCAGGTGGAGAACCTGTTGAAGAGAGAAAAACTGCAAGTGACTCAGCAAAGACTGCTTCGTCAGGAATGCCACTGGTCATTTTGATGACACCTGCCCTTCCTCTCAATAAGCATCATGGCAGCCATTGCCGTCGTTGGCCTAGCTGTGCATAGGGCATTTGCATGAGGGTCTCACTGGGGCGGGGAAGGGGGTGGGTCGTGTCCGGCGGTGTCTAAGCAACGCATGGCAGGGAAGCACACGTGGAGAGAATTCTGGGCCATCACAATGCAGTGACTCTCAGTCCGTGGGCAGGAGGTTCCCAGCGGCAGAGGTGCCAGGCGCCTGCGCAGTGTGCCCGCGGCAGCGCGCACTGTGAGAGCAGGGAGACCCCCGCCTCCGTCCCTCATCCTCTACCTTGGAAGCGCACGCAAGTGCACTTCACCTCGCTCAACCCCTACTACGGCAGCTGACGAAGGCCAGCGACGCGGTGGGCTGTGGGGCGCCTTGGGCTCCTGACTCCGTGAGGGGGAGGCGGAAGCGACACCTCCAATCAGACGGCGGGCTCGGGACCCTCCGCGCGCCCGGCCCGCGCTGCCCGCCCCGCGGCCCGAGTGACTGGCTGCCTGACGCCGGCCCGCCCCCGCGCCCGCGCCCCCTCCCCCCGCGCTCGCCTCTTCTTCCCCGCGGCTCCTCCGGCTCACGGCAGAGGCGCCACCAGCTCCAGCCCGCCCGCCTTCGTTCGCTCCTTCGCTTGCTCCTTCGCCCGCTTGCCAGTCCGCCCGCCCGGCCCTCTCTCCGCAGCCGCCCCGCAGCAGCTCCCGGAGTCCGCGCGCGGCCCGCCGGGCGCAGCCGGCCCAAGGATGAAGTGCAAGCCGAACCAGACGCGCACCTACGACCCCGAGGGCTTCAAGCAGCGGGCGGCGTGCCTGTGCTTCCGCAGCGAGCGCGAGGACGAGGTGCTGCTGGTGAGCAGCAGCCGCTACCCGGACCGCTGGATCGTGCCCGGCGGCGGCATGGAGCCCGAGGAGGAGCCTGGCGGCGCGGCGGTGCGCGAGGTGTACGAGGAGGCGGGCGTCAAGGGGAAGCTGGGCCGGCTGCTGGGCGTCTTCGAGCAGAACCAGGACCGCAAACACCGCACCTACGTGTACGTCCTCACCGTCACCGAGCTGCTGGAAGACTGGGAGGACTCGCTGAGCATCGGCCGGAAGCGCGAGTGGTTCAAGATCGAGGATGCCATCAAGATCCTGCAGTGCCACAAGCCCGTGCACGCCGAGTACCTGGAGAAGCTGAAGCTGGGCGGCTCCCCGACCAATGGGAACTCGGTGGTCCCGCCGCTGCCTCCGCCCGAGAGCCAGCCCCAGTAAGTCCTGCTCCCCCCCCCTCGCCGGCGCTGCGGCCGTCAGCCCCCCTCCCCCGCCCCGGGCGGGCGGCCCACGGGAGCCCCTCGCCGCCCGGTGCGGTCGCACGGGCAGGAGCGAGGCTTCTTTTGTTTCCTTGGCAGGCGGACCTCCAAATCATGCTGCGAGCTGTCTGGCCTGCCGGGCTGCTAGCAGACAGTTTGCTCGTTTTGCAGACGCGATGGAAATCGCTTCTGGGTGACACTGCAGTGTCCCCCAAGCCCGGCCGCGTGCCATCGCCTGGAGCAGCCTCCGCGGCCTGCCCTGCGTGTGGGGGCGGGGGTGGTGCGGGCCGCCGATGTTTTTGTTTGCCCCCCCCCCCGCCGCCGCTTCCCATATGTTTGTGCGTGAGTGTGCGTGCGCATTTCGGATGCCAGGCTGCTGCTGGCTCGTCTCTGTCCTGGTGGAGGCCTGGTCAGGGTGGGCATCTGCTGTTGTTTTCTCCGAGTCCTTATTTCCTTCGCAGCCTCCGAGCTTGTCAGCCAGCCCTTCGGGGTGCGAGTGCGTTGCAAAGATCCATTTTAAAATTATAAAAAGAAAAAGGGAAATTGGAAATTTTACATCTTGTGCTTCCTGCAGCAGCCAATAGTAATTTTAGCTTCAGAAATGGATTCTGAGATGCTCTTGGCAAGACAATTCTTTGTCTATGTCTTTGTAGACACGGAGAGAGAGAAAGAGGCAGACAGAGACGACTATATTTTCAGGAAATTTTCACACGGAGTGATTCCTCACTGCTGACTGCAGGGCCATTTCCTGTAGATTAGGAGGCTTTGCCTTAGAGAATAGGTATTTCTGGGTAATTGCTAGGGAAACACATCTTCCGGTGAAACCTGTGTTCTGGACTCTCAAGTGCCAGGTTTGGGTGGCTAGAAGATCCCTGGTTCTCTCAGAGAGAGGTGTGTGTGTGTGGGTGGGTGGGTGGGTGTGGTGTGTGTGGTGTGTGTGGGTGTGTGTGTGTTGGAAAGTTGTTTCTCATATCTGTCTTTAGTATAAACGCAATTCAACTTTGCTAACTCCAGTAAGCAGAGGAGTGTGAGCCTTGATGGTGGCTGCATCCTAGTTGAATGAGTTAATGCTCCTCCCTCTCAGCTGTCATGGGCTTCCCCAGATCTTTGGACACTTGGTCAGTCTAACTAATTGACCTGGAACAAATGGTTTTGCAACCCAAATTGGTTGTGCTCAATTTAGAGCACTCTCATTGGCTTTAATACTTGCTTGACAGCAAAGACTCTATCTAAAATACCTGTCTCTCTTTTGGAACTTTCTCTGTTCATGGAGCTATGTCTGAAGTTAGGTGGAAGGAAAGCCTCCTTTGGAAATTGAGTACTGGAGTTGTTTTATACATATGGCAACCTAAAATATGTCATGTCTCTTAAAAAAATTGTGGGTATGTATATTGGTACACGGAGTCACTTTATTGGGTCACTGTTGTGTAGTCTGTATTAAGAAAGTTGGGCAGGGTGGTAACTAAATTGTAAATTCTTCGTAACTCATCTTGTTCCATAACCTCTGAGGTAAACTGTACTTAATGAAGAGAGGAGTAGCAAATATCTTTCTACATATAACAAAATTTTAACATAAATTCTGCAAACCAGTATAAACACACATGAATAATAATTTTAAGTATTTGTTATTGTACAGGTTAACTTTCAAAAACTTTACAGTCATTCTATTTACTATCTTTTCAATTCTTTTTTATTCTTCTGTTTTTGAATTTTAGAATTTTTTACTTGTTGCGTTTTGTGCCAGTACTGAGGCTTAACCTCAGGGCCTCATCTTTAACTTGAATTTTTCATTCAAGGCAATTATTCTAACAATCAAAGGGCTCAAACAACTTTTTATTTTAAAAGAGTAATCCAATAATTTTCAGGCTAAAACATTTTACAGAGAGATAGGCTAAGTCATATCTATGCCTTCCTTTTAAACAAAAGGTAGATGTACAGGACGGATCCTTCCATAGTACCCCCATGTATTTTATGTGATGATGACAGTAAAGTGTACAGCTAAATCTTTCCGTTCATTCCCTCCCCCCCGCAGTCCAGTGCAAATTAAAGCTGTCAGACATAAAGTAAAACTTGTTTTCAGTATGGTATTTTTAAAGAGCCAAATTTTCCTTACTTGGACAAGTGCCTACTTTTATTCTTTAAAGGGCTAAGGTAAATTTTTAAATGCATGTTACAGAATTATCAAGTGTTTCCTAGCAACCTATAGTCTGTGCATTAGATTACCACTGAAAGATATAACCATGAAAAATGGCAACAAATAATGATTTTTGTACAGTTTTGAGAGAACTGTGATAAAGAGCTCAACCATATTGTATTTAGAAATATTAGTAAAACTTAAAAGTATGCAAAAGCCGGAACAGGCAGCTTGTAAATCAATAGCAATGTTAGTAGCCCTTTGCATACTTTCTTTGACTTTTCTTTAAATGGAGTTTATTTGTAAGGAAACAGTTCCTCCCTCAATAGGGAATCTGAGAAAGGTTGGTGAAATTACTGGCTTCAAGCTGGGCACCCTGTGGCTCATGGCTCTAATCCTCAAGAGACTGAGATCTGAGGATCCTGTTTCCAAGCCAATCTGAGCAAAAAAGTCCATGAAACTCTTTATCTCCAATTAACCAGCAAAAAGCCTGAAGTAGAACTGCAGCTCAAGTGGTAGAGCACAAACTTTGAGCAAAAAATGCTAAAGGGATAGTGCTGAGGCCTGAGTTCAAAAGCCCCAATACAGGCACCAAACAAAAGAAAAACTACTGTCTTAAGAGCCTATAATACTAGTAGTTGGCCTGAGCTTTTTTTTTTTTTTCTGGCACTCTACCACTTGGGCCACAGTGCTACTTTCAGTTTCTGAGTGGTTAATTGGAGCCATGATCCTCAGATCTCATCCTCCCAAGTAGCTAGGCACCCTGCTGGCCTAAGCTTTTTTTTTTTAATCCTCAGTTTCTTTTGTAGAAGCACCATGCAAACTAAATGTTTTCAACATCACTGTAGTTACTGAGTCATCTTTCTGACTATTGTCTTATTAGAATATGAACTCTTTGAGGACTTGGATCTATCTTTCCAGAGTCCAGAGAAATGGCTGAAATTTGGAGATATTTGTACTTGAGTCTAGGTTAGAAATGTCTATTACCAGTGAATATTTCTAATTTCTCAACTCTTTAATGTACACTGCTATTTGTGTCAGGTTCTCCCATCTTGACAGTGGAATTGTATTGGGGCATTTGCAGTATAAAGTGATTGATGAACTATATTTGATCTTCAATAATTATTTGCTGTCTAGAAGAACACATAAACCAGTAAGACCTTATTAATAAGATTCTCTCTTTTTTAGGTGAATGGCATTGATGTTGTTCAGATTTACTTTGAAAGAAGTATATGATTCCAATGGTGACTGGAATTGTGCAGCACAGGTGAGCTCTTTGACAACACCAAGGACACAGCTCATCCTATGCTTTTGGACACTTCTTTCTGTTATTACAAAGGCTACTTTCCAGGCTGTTGCACTACCACTGTATCTGTACAAAATTCTATTTGGGCACTTGTGGCCTTTTTGTGCTCTTATGATTACGTGTCTTATGATTATGTTATTTCCCAAAACATATGACCTTGAAAGCAAGAAACCTGTTTCCTTATTCTTTTTTTATATATCTAGTATATAGGACTTCACTTGATATGCGGTAGACATCACTGATGATTCATTTAAATAATTTGTATTTTGTAATGATATTGAGTGGTAAAAGATTCCCATTCTAATCTGTCTCGCATATATGTGGCTTTTGTATATCAAGTGTCACACACTACTTCAGGGCAGCTGTGAAGTATAGCAAAAATTCTTTCTCATATGTGGCATCCCAGCCATTATTTACCCTTTGATGCAGTACCCTGTACCTTCTGTGAAATACATTTGCCAAACTTTTGAAATTGCTTAAATTTTATCATGCCTCTAGAAATAATTCCCACTTCATAGAAAATACAGGAGACAGAGAAACATATTCGTCTACAACACAGAGATCAGCTCATCAGAATCCTCACTTCAAGAAACAACATTGTACAAAAGATGCAGTTTCTTCAGTAAATAGATTGCAAGGATGAAAGAAAGATGGAGATTGAAATAATAGATTGAAAGTGGCTTTAGAGATATTACACTGACAGGAGTTTTATTTGGATCCTGATTTAACTAAATTGTAAAATGACTACATTTACAAGATAATGTCAGTAATTTTGAGCCTTGACTGGATATTTGGTATTAGTTACAATGGTACTATGGTTTTGTTGGAAACAAGAGCTTTAATATACATCCAAATATTTACAACTGAATGACGTCGGGGATTTCCAGCAAGATAATCTCAACATTAAGTGCATTGAAGATACTGAAAGAAGATTGGCCTTTAAGATTGCTGAAGCTTGGTAATGGTTAAATAACAGTTGATTATATACATTCATCTCTACTTTTATATGTTTGCCATTTTCCATAATAAAAAAGTTAATAAAATGTTGGAATTATTTGACTTCTTCCAATTAAAGTAAATGCATAAGTAGGTAGAAGAGAGGAGGGAAATTTTTAGATCATCTTTATTTGTTGGCTCTGGTGTAAAAGATCAAACATCCAGAGAAAGAAGGGAGACATACTGTGGAATGACTAATGAGTCTTTTGTTATGGACTGGTATTAGAAGTTTTCCTTCTACTCTATTCCAGGGAAGTATGAAGTTATATCCTTATTCATACCTACTAGAAAATGCAAATGGGTTTTGGTAACACCTAAAGTCTAGTTCATATCAATGTGAAAAATCGAGCTAGGCATTAGTGGCAAACACCTGAAATCCTAGCTGCTCAGGATGCTGAGATCTAAGGGTCTTATTTCACAGCCAGTCTAGGAAGACAAATCTTTTTTTTTTTTGTCAGTGCTGGGGCTTGGCCTCAGGGCCTGAGCACTGTCCCTGGCTTCTTTTTGCTCAAGGCTAGCACTCTGCCACTTCAGCCACACCGCCACTTCTGGCCGTTTTGTACATGTGTGGTGCTGAGGAATCAAACCGAGGGCTTCATGTATACGAGGAGAGCACTCTTGCCACTAGGCCATATTCCCAGCCCCTAAACTTGTAGAATTTTTTAATCTACATAATTAAACAGTAAAAAGTTTGAAGTGGAGGCATGGCTCAAATGATAAAGTGCCAGCCTTGAGCAAAAAATGCTAAGTGACAGGACTTAGGCTCTGAGTTCATACCCCAGTATACACAGAGAGAGGGGGGAGGGGGAGGGGGAGAGAGAGATAGAGAGAGAGCATCACCAAGAAACAAACTTGTAGAATGTTTTTTTTTGCCAGTCCTGGGCCTTGGACTCGGGGCCTGAGCACTGTCCCTGGCTTCTTTTTGCTCAAGGCTAGCACTCTGCCACTTGAGCCACAGTGGCACTTCTGGCCATTTTCTGTATATGTGGTGCTAGGGAATTGAACCCAGGGCTTCATGTATACAAGGCGAGCACTCTTGCCACTAGGCCATATTCCCAGCCCCTAAACTTGTAGAATTTTTTAATCCACATAATGCCATTTAAAAATAATTTTGGGACCAGGCATCAGTCTTCACACCTGTAATCCTGGCTACTCAGGAAGCTGAGACTTGAGGATTACAACTTGAAGCCAACCCAGGCAGGAAAATCCAAGAGACTTTTCTTCAGTTAACTATCAAAAAGCCAGGAGTGGAGCTGTGGCTCAAGTAGTAGCATGCTAGTCTTGAGCAAAAAAGTTTAGCACCTAGGCCCAGAGTTCAAGTCCCAGGTCAGGCCCACAAAAAATTGAAGGAGGAACAAAACCACCTGGCCGCAGTTGTATTCACTGTACATTAAACTTGAAGATTTGAAGGGAGGTGAAACAAATAATCAGTGGCTGCATTTCACAGGTACACACATTCCTTCATTTCTGGACTATTTAGAATTTGTACAGGCTGAGGAGCTAGGTCCCAGTTAGTGAAGCAGAGCTTATATCAATAGATCTGGGGTCAGTCCTGATAGTTTTGTGTGTTGAGGAGCAGGCAGAAAAGTTGGAACAGCACTTAGAGGGAAGACAAATTTCTTCCCAGGTGTGAAGAAAGTTGAAGCTGAAACTGCTCCTTCTACTGCTTGCTGCTTGTGGTCCATTTCCAGGAGCAAACAGCTCTCAATTCCAGGGTTTCCTTGTGAGAAGGCCCCATGATGTGCCAGAAAAACTTTCAGGTTGTTTCCTAATTTGAGTGTACTCTGATTTTAGCAGATTTTTCTAATGTGTTGACAAACAACCCAGGGGAACTGTAGGTAATGGGAGTAGTTTGGATCCCCTAGCTCCAAACTGGCTTGACCAGAGGCTGTATAGTCTCTGTAGGTTACTCTTAAGTCTCCAATCTTCAGTTTTCCCATCTGTATAATGGGATTTGCATAGCCTGTTTTGCAAACCATGCTTCAAAGAAGTCCTTCTTGATGTTATGAGTGTGGCATACTCATCTGTTCATAGAACCCCATAATTCTATTGTCATAGTTCTTGCCAAAATTATCTTACACTTACTAGCCTGAATAACTTCAAACTCTGATGTCTGGTTCTAAGACTCAAACTGGGTCATCCTCATTTCCCAGAGTCTGACACACTGTGTGGAACATGGCGCCCTTAGTGCCCATAGCATGCTTATCCTTTGCCAATACAATGATGTGATTTTTTTGTGTGCCAGTCCTAGGGCTTGAATTCAGGGCCTGGATACTATCCCCGAGCTTTTTTTTTTTTTTTTGGCTCAAGGCTAGTGTTCTACCACTTGAGCCATAGCTCCACTTCTGGCTTTTTGGTGGTTAATTGGAGGTAAGGGTCTCATGGATTATCTTGTCTAAGCTGTCTTTGAACACAGATCCACATATCTCAGAATAGCTAAGATTGTTGTGAGCCACCAGTGGCCTGGCAATGCTTTGACTTGACCAAATGTTTGTTTACTAGAAAATATGAAAAACAAGACACCATAAGACTGTGGGCTGTCCTCACAGTCCTCTTTATTCAGAATATCTTGTTGGAAATTCAGGTTTTTATTTGTCACAATTTTCTAACACCAATACATTCCAGACTTATTAGCTTCATAAAATATTGTGCAGTATTCTATCAGGTACTCAGTCGGCCCTGCAGCTATGTTAGACTAAGTCAGTGAAGGCTTCCCAAATACAAAAGATTGAAGGATGTGGTAAGCCCTTGGTATGTAGCCAGTGTTTAAATACAAGCATGAAAATTAGATAGTTTTAGAGCAAGACAATGGAACTATAGGAATAAGCTAATATACACAAGGCCAAGGGCTGCTTGATTGGAGTGGCAAAGATAAAGAGCTAGTAAGGTGCCAGTACTCAGGAATGTAAACCTAGCTACTCAAGAGGCTGAGATCTGAGGATGCATTTTGAAGCCAACCCTGGGCAGGCAAATCTATGAGACTCTTATTGCCAATTAACCAGCAAAACTCCAGAAGTGGAGGTGTGATGCAAGTGGTTGAATGCTAGCCTTGAGTGAAAAAGCAAGAGAACTGGGCACTGGTGGCTCATGCCTGTAATCCTAACTACTCAGGAGGCTGAAATCTCAGGACTGTAGTTCAAAGCTAGCCTGGGGAGTAGGACAGACAGATTGTGTCTCCAGCTAACCAACAGAAAGTCAGAAGTGGAGCAGTGGCTCAAGTGGTAGAGTTCTAGCCTTGAGCAGAAAAGCTCAGGCATAGTGCCCAGACTGAGTTCAAGCTCCATGACAGACACACAAAAAAGCAAAAGTACCTGAGTTCAAGCCCTATTTCTCCACCTTTACACTCTCTCTCTCTCTCTCTCTCTCTCTCTCTCTCACACACACACACACACACACACACACACACACACACACAGAGCTACTTGAAGATTTAGAAAGTTTTATACTTATGAACCAAGAGGGGCTGATCATGGGGCTAGGGATATGGCCTAGTGGCAAGAGAGCTTGCCTCGTATACATGAGGCCCTGGGTTCGATTCCCCAGCACCACGTATACAGAAAATGGCCAGAAGTGGCGCTGTGGCTCAAGTGGCAGAGTGCTAGCCTTGAGCAAAAAGAAGCCAGGGACAGTGCTCAGGCCCTGAGTCCAAGGCCCAGGACTGGCAAAAAAAAAAAAAAAAAAAAAAAAGAAAGTTTTATACTTATGAACCAAGAGGGGCTGATCATGGGGCTAGGGATATGGCCTAGTGGCAAGAGAGCTTGCCTCGTATACATGAGGCCCTGGGTTCGATTCCCCAGCACCACATACACAGAAAACGGCCAGAAGTGGCGCTGTGGCTCTAGTGGCAGAGTGCCAGCCTTGAGCTAAAAGAAGTCAGGGACAGTGCTCAGGCCCTGAGTTCAAGCCCCAGGACTGGCCAAAAAAAAAAAAAAAGAGGGGCTGATCCTTGGGTCCTATACCCCACACACTCAAAGATAAAAAATAAAGAGGGTGGATGATTATGCAATTTACACAATCCTCTTGCAGAGGAGCCAAATCTGAGCTGCAGGGGAGTAGATATCTGTTTTGCAGCACAGCTCTCTTCTGCAGAGGAAGGGACAGAAGCCCCACGCCTCATGCTTCATCCATAGTTGTTGATAAACTGGTTCCTAACAACTTCGCAGGGGAGATAAGAAAGTGACTGGGAGAAGGCAGCCTATCAGATTTTCACAGCTTCACATCTTACATTCTGGGAAAATTACAAGGCATTTAACCAAGAGTTCAGATGGGTCTTAGAGACAAACATAAGTCACCTGTTGTGGACACTTGGAAGACAAACAGTGGGCCCAAACAAAATTTGGAACAGATTACAAAACTACTGATGTCACATACACATCAACATGGCCTTTAATGTTTTATAACTCATACAAAGAAGACTTTGGGAGGCTGGGGATATGGCCTAGTGGCAAAAGTGCTTGCCTTGTATACATGAGGCCCTGGGTTCAATTCCCCAGCACCACATATACAGAAAATGGCTAGAAGTGGCGCTGTGGCTCAAGTGGCAGAGTGCTAGCCTTGAGCAAAAAGAAGCCAGGGACAGTGCTCAGGCCCTGAGTCCAAGCCCAGGACTGGCCAAAAAAAAAAAACCCCACAGAAACAAGACTTTGGGGGTCAAGAGGGTAGGCTTCTAAAGCTGGTCTCAGAATGTCTAGCAAGGCAGAGACTGGCTTGGAAATTTTGTTGTGGTTGAGATCTGGGGTCGGGGTAAGGGTTCAATGCCCATTTGGTGGCTTGCAATGGGGTGAAACTCAAAGGAAACAGCACCTAGAGGTTTATCAGCTTGTTCATATATAGGGCTGAGGGGGAGGGATGTGGTGAAAATGCCAAGAGTCAAACATGTAAGAAGAAAAAAGTTGGGCGGTCTTCCTATTTAGGAGGCTGAGATGTAAGTGTTGAGGCTCATTCTCCAATTAACCAGCCAGAATCGGGAAGTAGAGGTATAGCTCAAGTGGTAGAGCACTAGCCTTGAACAAGTAAGCAAAAACAAGCAAGAACTCAAGACCTGAGTTCAAGTCTTTTTACCAGAACACACACACACACACACACACACACACACACACACACACACACACACACACCATGTAAAAAACAGATTCTAGCAGGGCCCAGGTACTAGTGCCTCATGCCTGTAATCCTAGATTCTCAGAAGTCTGAAATCTGAGGATTGCAATTCAAAGCCAGCCTGAGCAAGAAAGTCTCTGAGACTCCTTTTACCAATTAGCCACCAAAAAAGCTCAAGTGTAGCTGTGGCTCAAGTGGAGCTGTGGCTCAAGTGGTAGAGCACTAGTCTTCAGCAAAAGGCTCAGGAACATCACCCAGGCCCTGAGTTTAAGCCCCAGGACCAGCACACACACAAGAAGACTCTATTATAATTTACCGTTGTTGATATTATGCAACTAAAATGTAACATGTTTCTTTTTTTTGCCAGTTATGGGGCTTGAACTCAGGGCCTGAGCACTGTCCGTGACTTCTTTTCTCTCAAGGCTATCACTTGAGCCACAGCGCCACTTCTGGCCTTTTCTAGATATGTGGTGCTGAGGAATCGAACCCAGGGCTTCATGTATATGAGGCAAGCAGTCTCACTACTAGGCCATATTCCCAGCCCTGTAACATGTTTCTTTAACTGAACTTAAGCAAAATTTTAGTTGTATTTATTTGCCAGTATCTGTGTTTGAATCCAATGCCTCCCTTACTTGGCTTTCTTGGCTGGCACTCTACTACTTGAGCCACACCTCCTTCCCTGCTTTATGAAAAAAAAAATCATTAAAGATGATTTTCTACTGGGACTTGGTTTTTTGGACTATGATTCACCAGGTCATAGCCTACTGAGATAGCTAGGGTTACAGGTATGAGCTACCAGTTCCTGGCTGCAAGTTTTATCATGATGTTATCCTTGAAATATGTTTCCCTCTTTTTCTAAAGGTATGTGAATTATACAAAGGAGTTTCACTGTGTTATTCCCATGCATGCATATGATGTACTTTGATCAAATTCATTCCTTTCATTATTCTTTTATACCTTCCTTTTAAAACAATTTTAACATTTTATTATTCTATTTTCCATACATGTATAAGAAATGCTTTGCCCATACCATACAACCCTTATTCTTATCCTTTCATGATCCAGTTTAGAAAAAGGATTATGATACTCTATAAGGCTGCTAGTCTTGTAGCCTGAGATCTATATCACATGTCTTGTTTTACAGCCCAGTATTGTATCTGTCTTCTGACAAGGAAAATGAATTTGTTAGTTTCAGTGGACCATGTCTGGAATTCTAAAGACCAAAAGAAGTGTCTTGATTAGACCTTGAATTGTAAGCAGGGCATCTAGCTCCCCTGTTCTAATACAAAATGGTAACTGCTGATATTTGGGCTCCTTTCTGTATCATGGACATCCTGGTTGAAGTGATAAAGAGTAGCAGTAACTCACTGAGTGCCACCATGTGAGATTATAACAATGTGTACCAAAAGGGCACAAATTCCCTTGCTTCTCCATTTATATCATCCTACAGGGATCATTTGGTAACTTATGAGATCCAGAATAAAGATGACTTCATCTAGCACTGTAGTATCTGATAAAGGACTGAGGACAGGAGAGGCCATTCCCACATACAGGTGTGCTATGCCAAAGAGTTGCAGCATAGAGGTTTGGTGACTATGGCAAGTTAGTGAGGCACTGCTTCCAAGAGGCAAGGCATGCTGAACATTAGTGGCTCATACCTGTAATTCTAGTTACTCAGGAGGCTGAGATTTGAGGATCACAGGTCAAAGTCAGCCTGAGCAGGAAAGTCTAGAGGACTCTTATTCCCAATTATTCACCAAAATTAGAAGTGGAGCTGTGACTCAAGTGGTAGAGCATCAACCTTGAACAAAAAAAGCTCAAGAATAGCGCTCAGCTTGAGTTTAAGCCCCAGGTGCACGTGCGCACACACACACAAACACACACACATGACCAAAGAATAATTAGCTGGAGACGTAAGGTCATGTGCTATGAAAGCCTGGTATCTCGAGGATACCAGTGCAGCCAGCTATTGCCACTCTAATGACATAATATGAGGCCAAGGAGGGAAATTGGTTGCATCAGAAGGCAATTGGCAACTACTGGCCATCATGGATGGTCCAAAGTCTCCAAGTAGCACAAGAGGAGGTTACTAAAGCATCTCCAGTGAGGAAGTCCAGTGCATTAATGAGTGCCCCATAGTATTGTAAACTGAAAACTTCTAGAGCTTTTGGAAGAAATGGCTGTACTCAAGATGAGCTTATTTACGGCCTGGCTTATAAACGGGCCAAAGAAAAAATTACAAGGAAGGAATATGTTGCTTCCAGAACCCCCAAAGACCTAAAGGATGATGGAATTACTTTAATGGTATGGAGAAGATCAATCTTATTTTTTTTGTGTGTGTATTAGATATTTTATTCTGTTAAATAACACATAATATTACCATTTGCCTCTTACATGCTTAAAACTAAATTTTGTTTTTATTTAAGACTTGCAATATTCTTATTGAGTTTCAGGAAATTAAATTCAATGAAGACTGAAGTCAACATTTTCCTCTGTTTCTAATACATAATTACAACTAAGTAGATGTTCTTAATGATAAACTGAAACATGATTGAACTTTTATCCAAAACTTTTCATTCAAAAGTATTTGGAGTTTATTTGTTGAATGTTAAGAGATAATGTTGATGTTTTTTAAAATTGAAGAATAGTAAACTGAGTTTTGGGAGTTCACACCAATAATTGTAGCTTCACTAGATTCTGAGACCTGGAAGATTGCATTTCAAAGCCAGCCTAGGCAGGAAAGTCTGAGAGATTTTTTTTCTGAGCAGGATATTTTATTCACTTGGTAACACAACAGGGATCAGAGGACTGAGTGCCACTTTCAGCCGCAGTAGAGTGCCTGTTCTTGCACTTTGACCATGGGCAATGAAGCAGTATTACATTATTACTGTTAAGATATTGTACAGAGGTGTTACCTTTTTGTAAGTCTGGTAATACGAATTATTTTTGGATAATGTCACCCCTTCCTTCGCTTTCCCGTTTCAACCTCCTATCCCTGCCCACAAGTCGCACAGTTCATTTTCTACATAGTGTATACTGAATACCATGACTGCATTTGTTTGCCCTTCTTCCATCCATTTCTGTGCCCTTGTTTGTCCCTCCAAAAGACAAAAACACCCCAAAAGGAAAAACAAGTAACAACAAACCCTGTGTTTCCAGTTCCTGGAATTTATTTCTATAAATATTATTTTAATTGTTCAGAGTCAATCATTGTTTTTGACTGTATCAGGAATAAGCAGATCTCAGTTTATGTATAATATAATGGTCTATACTATTTTTTTTTCAGTATTGGAGTTTGGACTCAAGGCCTTGTACTTGGTACTTTAGGCATTTTAGCACTTAAGCTATGCCTCCAGCCCTGTTTTACACTGTTTATTGAAATAGCATAGTCCTTCCTGTCTGGAAATGTGTGAGCTATATCTGTGATCTGCCCAATTTAGGCTTCTCTTGGTTGCCATGTAGGATCATAGGTGTAAGCCACTGTAACCAGCTTCCCTCTGTGGAGATGAAGTATTACAGACTTTATTGCCTGGGCTAGCCTGAAGCTACTGTCCTAATATCAGGCTTCTATATAGTTTGAGATGACAAGCATTCATCACTGTGTCCAGCAATAGGTTGAAAAGTATCTTAGGAAGTTTTCTGCCCAATATGGCCTCAAAGCACAATCCTCCAAATCTCAGCCTTAGCTAAGGTTACAAGCCTGAGCTACCAGCACCCAGTTTGTTCCATTCTTATTTTTCTCTTGTGCTGGGTACCTGAGTTTGAATTTAGGGCCTCACATTTTCACTTGGCTTCATTGCACACTCCTGGAATTCTACCACTTGAGCCATGCCTCCAGTCTGACATTTTGCTGTTTAATTGGAGATGGAGTCTTGAGGTCTTTTCTGCTCTGCCTAGCAATCGAGCCTCAGATCTTAGCCTCTTGAGTAGCTAGGATTACAGGCATGAGCCACCCACACCAGGTGGTCCAACCCATTTTAATGAATTCTGAATATTTTTAGGATCTGTTTCCATGTTTCATCTGTAGATAAAAATATTTCCTAAAATTACATATATACTAAAAATACAAGTACTTTTCCTTGTCAACATTCCATAAATGACTGGTATTTATATTGTACTATGTGTTGTAAGTAAGCTAGAGATGATTTAAAGAATATAGGAGAACATGTTTAGATTATATTCAAATATCCTGACATTTTGTGTAAGAAACTTAATAACCTGAAGATTTTGGTATGGAGTACGGACATTCTGGAATGAATCTCCCTTGAATACAGGAAGAAGATGACTATATCTTGAGTATTTGCAAGGAATCCTCTAGAAGATGTCATCAATGTAACATCATTTGCTTGCAAAAGTGGTGTGAGATGGCAGGGTTGCAAAGTAGTATCTGGATAGTCAGGTAAAAGTGCAGCATTTCTTTTTGCATGTGAAGGAAATCTAGGACTGAGAGATTGTTGAAATAGGCACCAAATAGAATAACCAAATAAGCAACAGCAAAATATTTATCAGTTGCCACTTGGATGCAGTCAATAACATCCATAATATTATAATTTTAACCATAGCGGTCCTACTGGGTGGAACCATGACATTAAGGCTGTTAACAACATCAACAAGACTCACCCAGCTGGGCAAGAGGGCTCACACTTATAATCCTAGCTATTTGGGAAGTAGAGACCATACCAGCTAGATGAGAAATATTAATAGAAGGATCACAGCCAAGGCAAGCCTGGGCATAAATGCAAGAACCTGTTCAAAAAACAAGAAGAAGCCGGGTGCTGGTGGTTCATGCCACCTAGCTACTCAGGAGGCTGATATATTTTTTATTAAATTTTATTGGCAAGGTAGTGTACAGAGGGGGTACAGTTACATAATAAGGTAGTGAATACATTTCTTATCATATTTGTTACACCCTCCCTCATTTTTCTTTCCCTTCCTTAGTTCAGATAAGCATATGTACAATATCCATTGTACCAAAATCATATACAGTAACCACATGAGGTTGATATTTGAGGATTGAGGTTTGAAGCCAGCCTGGGGAGGCAAATCCATGAGACATTCACTACTCTCTAATTAATACCCATAAAGCCAAAAGTAGAACTGTGGCTAGCTAGCCTTGAGGAAAATAAAAACCCTCAAGGACAGTGCCCAAGCCCAGACCCCAAGTTCAAGCCCCAGGACAAGCATTAAAAATAAATAAATAAATAAATAAATAAATAAATAAACAAACAAACAAATAAATAAATGACAAGAGTCAAAAGGGCTGGAGGGGTGGCTCAAGCAGTAGAGTAGTGCTCAGGCAACTGAGTCCTACTAAGAAACAAAAATGGAAAGAAAGATCATTCATTCTTTTCAAGATTAAGAACAGGCTGAATTAGGTTGTTAAATGGGAAGGGGACTAATCACCTCCCTCTCTAAATAGGTTTTACATAATGGTATCAAATGTTAAAGGCCCTATTTCAATTTATAGCAGTGCATATTAGCTATATGGGAAGCTAACTGAGAAGAGTTTCTCCATGGGGTCCAAGTTCTTAACACCAATTTGTAAATACCAAAGATTTAATCTAATTGTGATCTGTTGCTTACTGGGTCAGAGCATCAAAGAAGGATATACTCATATGTCTTAACCAGTTGTCCAGATATTGGCAGGTAGAGAATGGGAAGAAATCGACCCTTAGAACAGTCAACAAAGCTGAAGCAGGAAGATGGTGCCACCACAGTAGGGAGGCACCCCAACTCGCTCCAATAGCAAGCTGGGAACTCCAGCACCCAACACCCCATCGAGAACCCAGCAAACCCAGCAGCCAGAAGCAACAGAGAAACGCAGGAAACGAAAAAGAAATTAAAAAAGAAGAGCCTATAACCTGCACAGAGCCGGAAAATCTCTGGATTACTCTCCCCCCACCCGCCGACCCTGGCCCAAACAGGGCCAGGCTGGGAAAGGGGACCCAGCGCCAACAAACCAACTGCCGAAAAGTCACGCCAGGAGCACAAAGTCCAGACAGCGGGACTCCACGGACCCCAGGGGGTGTGTGGACCAATCAAGACAGGCAGCAGCGGATGGGAGTTCCGGGACCACACGGCCGGGATCAGACGTGAGTGGCGGGGAACCGGGCAGTGCAGAAGGGGAGAGCCAGGGCCACCACCACCAAATGACCGATCGCCACACCCAAGCACCACAGCCCCGAAGGGCTAACAACAGCGCGGGACACACACACAATCCAGGACCAGTAAGTTCCCCATTGCCCCCTCCCCCAACAGGAGACCAGCTATCAGAGACCCAAACCATACAAAGAAGCTAGAGCTCCCTCCCTCCTCCTCCCCACCCCGAGGGAACAAAGAACCCCCAAATCAGGCGGCAAAAGGTGCCTTCAGACTCTGGAAGGACACAGGAGCTAGCAGGGGCGGAACAGCACCAAGGCAGCAGAGGAGCCTGAACTGGCCGCACCGGCCCTGCCCCTTCCCCAACAGAGGCCTGGGGACCGGCAGGCATTGGAAGCCCCACCTGAGGCGCCTGGACCTCTCGGACTTTTTGAACAAAAGTCACAGGCTAGCTGGTGAGCAATACCAGCCCAGTAGGGACACCTGGGCCCGATCACACGCCCCCCCCCCCCGCAGCAGAGGCGCAGAGACTGGGGGCACCAACCCGCGCCCGGACACTTGATCCTACAGGGGCCCACACATACCACCCCCCACAGCAAACTCGGGGGAGGGCACAAGCACACCCCAACAACCCAGGACCCGCTCCAGTAGGCGTACCCAGCACAGGTGGGTAGGGACCCCCAGCGGCAGCGCCCACTCTGATAGGCGCACCCGCACAGGAGGGCAGAGCCCCCCAGTGGCAGCACCCACCCAGACTGGCACATTTCGCACAAGTGGGTGGGCCGCACCCACCCACAACACCGGCCCCGGAGCAATCCACACAGGTCGGTGAACCACCTGAGAGGTGAGCTGCTCTGACCAAGATACCAAGTGGAAAAAGAACCAAAGAAGAGAAAAGCCTCCACACCACGCAGAATAAGCGACCAGCAAACCCCCACCGGCACACTAGGGTCAGTACAACACAGCATCAGGATACTATCGCACAGAGAAAGACACAGAACCTACCCACCCCCAAGTGCAGTGAGGGTGACCACCTTGGCAACAACCAAGACAGTCCCGCTCACCCAATTTGCAGTAAGGTTCAACAGCCAAACTCAAAACCAGAGCCAGGACACAAGTCTCCCACTGACGGACCAGCGGGAACCAGCACAAAGCCAAACCAGGGAAGCCACCCTCAGATCTCCAGATGCACAAATCACAAAGAAATATAACACAGTTCATCAAAGGGCAAGCCAACTCACCAGCTCCAAAAAGCAGTACAAACGAAGAGGAGATGGAGAATAAAAAATCAACTGAGCCTATGATAGCAGAAATGATGAAAAGCCTCAGAAACAAATTCAGAAAACAATTCCAGGAGTTTAGAGTGGAAGTCTTGAAGGACATCCAGGAAGCCAAGAAAGAAATGGAAGCAAAAATGGATACAGTGCAAACCTCCGTTAAAGAAGACCTTAACATCCTGAGAAATGAAATGCATGAAAAAATAGATTTAAAATACAACTCTTTAAAGGAAGAAATTTCCACGATCAGAGCTGATCTGGAAACCATAAATAGCTCCCTGACATCCATAAACTTGTCACTTGAAGCCACAGCACAAAGAATTGACCATATTGAAGCCATAATCTCTCACTTAGACGATGATGCAGCCGATAAGGACCAAAAAATTACCAATCCAAGAAACAGTAAAGCTCCAGGGAAGACTAAACCAGGAGCTAGTGGACAAAGACAAAAGATATAACCTGCGCATAATTGGAATAGAAGAAGGACCCGAATACCAGAGCAGAGGGCTTCAACATATTTTCAATAAAGTGATTGCAGAAAACTTACCCAATCTCACAAGGGACCTCATCCAGGTAACCAAAGCCTATAGTACACCTGGCAGACAAGACCCTAGAAAAGCCACGCCCAGGCACATAATAATCAAGACTTCAGATCTCAAGAATAAAGAGCAAATTCTGAATGCAGCCAAAGCGAAGAAAGAAATTTATTACAATGGGAAGAGGATCCGAATAACAGCAGACCTCTCCACACAAACCTACCACGCGGGAAGAGAATGGAAGAACACCATCCAAGTCCTACAGGGCAACAACTGCCAACCTAGAATAAAATATCCAGCGAAGCTGGAGTTCATATTCGAGGGGAAAACCAGATCTTTCCATACCATAGAGGATCTAAAGGAGTATGTGAATAAAAAAACCAGCCCTACAGCGAATTCTAAGAGGGGAACCCCACCCAACAGAAATCGTACAGGACACACACACAGAAACAGAAAGAAACTACAACAGCCAGAGCCCAAAAGAAAGAGCAGCTCACTAAAGACAAGAAAAAAAAGAGGAAAAACAGCCTAACAAGAAAATGGAAGGAGGGGCTGGGGATATAGCCTAGTGGCAAGAGTGCCTGCCTCGGATACACGAGGCCCTAGGTTCGATTCCCCAGCACCACATATACAGAAAACGGCCAGAAGCGGCGCTGTGGCTCAAGTGGCAGAGTGCTAGCCTTGAGCGGGAAGAAGCCAGGGACAGTGCTCAGGCCCTGAGTCCAAGGCCCAGGACTGGCCAAAAAAAAAAAAAAAGAAAAAGAAAAAAGAAAATGGAAGGAGAAAAAACACTCTTATTCTTGATCTCTGTGAATATAAACGGTATAAATTCTCTGATAAAGAGGAGCACACTGGCAGAATGGATCTGCAAACAAAAAGTTGCCATCGTTCTCTACAAGAGACCCATCTTACAGCAAGGGATAAAAACAGGCTCCGAATGAAAGGATGGAGCAAGATCTTCCAAGCAAAAGCACCTACAAAAACAGCAGGAGTAGCCATCCTGATCTCAGACAAGCTGGACTTCTCATTAAAATCAACTCAAAAAGACAAAGAAGGTCACTACATTTTAATACAAGGAAAAAATCCAGAATCAACACATCACAGTGATAAATGTATACTCACCGAACAAAAGAGGCCCTACATCTGTCAAGCAAATTCTCACAGAACTACAGAACAAGATAGACCCAAACACAATCATAGTGGGTTACTTTAATACCCCACTCTCTCCAAGAGACAGATCCAACACCCAGAGGATTAGCAAGGGAGCTGAGGACCTAAGTAACACCTTATCCCACATGGATCTGACAGATCTATACGGAATCTTCCACCCTACAGAGACCCAATACACCTTCTTCTCAGCAGCCCATGGATCATACTCCAAAACAGACCATGTCATCGCCCACACAAAGAACCTCAGCAAATACTAAAGTATTGATGTCATCCCATGTATTATATCTGACCAGAGTGGAATAAAGGAAACCCCCAATAACAACAGTTACCACAGAGGCTATACACATTCTTGGAGGCTAAACCCCACACTGTTATCCAACACATGGTCCACAGACCAAATTAAAGATGAAATTAATGAATTCATAAGCCACAATGGCAATGAAAATACATCACAAAGAAACCTATGGGACACAGCTAAGGCAGTACTGAGGGGCAAGATCATTGCCCTCAGCACTCACATGAAAAGAATGGAAACAGAGCAGGTGAATAAGGTCACAATGAAACTAAAACAACTGGAGAAACAAGAAATGAATGAATCTAAAATGACTAGGAGGAGAGAGATCACAAAGATTAAAGAAGAGATAAATCTGATTGAAAATAGAAAGACCATTCAAAAAATAAATAAGACTAAAAGCTGGTTCTTTGAGAAAATAAATAAAATTGACAGACCACACGCAAGACTTACAAAAAAAAAAGAAGAGAAGAGACTCATATACGTAAAATCAGGGACTCCACCGGAAAAATTACAACAAGTACACACAATATTCAAACAATCATAAGAAACTATTTCCAGAACCTCTACTCACTAAAAAACAATAATTTTACAGAAATGGATCAATTCTTAGAGAAGTATAAACTGCCCAAACTGAACCAAGAAGAAATAAATCAACTAAATAAACCAATAACTTACAGCGAGATACAGGGGTTAATCAAGAACCTCACAACAAAGAAAAGCCCAGGCCCAGATGGATTCACCAACGAATTCTATAAAATCTTTAGTGAGGAGCTAATACTAATACTTCTCAAATTCTTCCGCGAAATAGAAACAGAGGGAGAAATCCCAAACTCATTCTATGAAGCTAATATCATACTCATTCCCAAACCAGGCAAAGACCCAACAAAAAAAGAGCACTACAGACCAATAACACTAATGAACACAGACGCAAAGCTCCTCAATAAAATATTAGCTAACAGGATCCAGAAACTTATCAAGAAAATCATACATCATGACCAAGTAGGCTTCATCCCACAGTCACAAGGATGATTCAACATCCGTAAATCAATCAATGTAATTCACCACATAAACAGAACTAAAATCAAGAATCACATTGGTATCTCAGTAGATGCCCAAAAAGCCTTTGACAAAATACATCCATACTTATTAAAAGCTCTGGAGAGAACAGGAATAGATGGAACATTCCTCAAAACAATAAAAGCCATATACAACAGACCAACTGCTAACATCGTATTAAATGGAGAGAAACTAAAATCATTCCCCCTAAACTCAGGAACAAGACAAGGATGCCCACTCTCCCCACTTCTTTTCAACATAGTGCTGGAATCCCTAGCCATAGCAATAAGGCAAGAGGAGGACATCAAAGGGATCCACATTGGCAATGAAGAAATCAAGCTATCCCTATTCACAGACGGCATGATCTTATATCTGAAGGACCCAAAAAACTCAGTCCCCAAACTCCTACACCTAATAAACCATTTTGGCAAAGTAGCAGGATACAAAAATCAATCCACAAAAGTCAGCAGCTTTTCCGTACACCAGCAATGTGCAAGCAGAAAAGGAAATTATGGAAACAATTCCATTTACAATAGCCAAAAAATAAAAAATAAAATAAAGTACCTTGGGATCAACCTAAATAAGGACGTGATGGACCTATTCAATGAGAACTATAAAAATCTAATAAGGGAAATCAAAGAAGACACAAGGAGATGGAAAGACCTCCCATGCTCATGGGTAGGCAGAATCAACATAGTGAAAATGGCCATATTGCCCAAATTGTTATACAAATTCAATGCAATCCCTATCAAAATCCCAGTTACATTCTGCACTGAAATAGAGAAAGCAATCCATAAATTCATATGGAACAGCAAAAGACCTAGAATAGCCAAAGCAATTCTAGGCAAAAAAATGCAGTGCAGGAGGTATCACAATACCAGACTTCAAGCTCTACTATAGAGCCATCATAACAAAAACAGCCTGGTATTGGTATAAAAACAGATCGGAAGACCAATGGATTAGAATTGAAGATCCAGAAATAAAACCGCACTCTTACAGTCAGCTAATATTCGACAAAGGAGCTAAAGACATACAATGGAATAAACAGAGCCTCTTCAACTACTGGTGCTGGGAGAACTGGGCAGCCATATGCAGAAAACTCAAAGTAGACCCAAGCCTATCACCATGCACCAAGATCAACTCAAAATGGATCAAGGACCTCAATATCAGACCTGAATCCTTGAAACTACTGAAGGACAGAGTAGGAAAGATGCTAGAACTTATAGGCACAGGAAGGAACTTCCTGAATAGAGTCCCAGGGGCACAACAAATAGGGGAGAGACTCGACAAGTGGGACTAGTACAAATTAAAAAGTTTCTGCACAGCTAAGGACATAGCCACCCAAATAGAAAGGCAGCCAACGATATGGGAAAGGATATTTACCAGCACAGCAACAGACAAAGGCCTAATATCTGTCATCTACATAGCACTCAAAAAACTAAGCCCCTCCAAGCCCAATAAACCTATTAGGAAATGGGCAAAGGAGCTAAAGAGAGACTTCACAAGGGAAGAGATAAAAATGGCAAAGAAACATATGAGGAAATGTTCAACATCCCTAGTAGTAAAGGAAATGCAAATAAAAACAACCCTGAGATACCACCTCACTCCAGTTAGAATGGCCTATACTCTGAACACAGGCAACAAGAAATGCTGGAGGGGGTGCAGGGAAGGAGGAACCCTTCTCCATTGTTGGTGGGAGTGCAAATTAGTACAACCACTTTGGAGAACAGTATGGAGGTTTCTCATAAAGCTCAATATAGACCTACCCTATGACCCAGCCATACCACTCCTAGGCATCTATCCTGAACAGCAGGTCCCAAGATATCAAAAAGACATTTGCACTTCCATGTTTATCGCTGCACAATTCACAATATCCAAAATATGGAATCAACCCAGATGTCCCTGCACAGATGAATGCCTCCAAAAAATATGGTACCTATACACAATGGAATACTACATAGCAATTAGGAATGGTGAAATATTGTTTTTCGCAGGGAAATGGTCAGAACTTGAATAAATAATGTTGAGCGAGACAAGCCTAGAACACAGAAAACAAAGGGGTATGATCTCCCTGATATATGACTATTAAGATGGGGTGAAGGGAAGACAGTAGAGACCAGGTCTGTAAAACCAAAAACTTCTTGTCAAATGGTATTTCCCACAGGATTGGGGCAGCGACCCAACATTATGTAACTAAAACCAAACAACTACTCAACATATAAAGGTCAAAAATTGACCTCTCAGTGGAATACAATAGCTCAAAATCTGTGTATGTACGTTCATATAAGGCTATTGTCGACATATTGTTTAATGTCGACATTACATTTAAAGCCCTAGGTGAATTTTCTTTCGTGTGGGCCACGTGGCTACTGTATATGTTCTTGGTACATTGTGTATTGTATATATGTCTACCTGACCTAGGGAAAGGAAAGAAAAACAGGGTGTAAGATATCACAAGAAATGTACACACTTCCCTACTATGTAACTGTACCCTTTTTCCACAACACCTTGTCAAAAAATTTTGTTTAATTAATAAATAAATTACAAAAAAAAGATTGTGCTTAAAAAAAAAAGATGAGGCTAAGCAAAATGAACTCGATGAGACAGAAACAGGAGGATTTTATTGTTGTCATTATGTTTAATGTACTAGGTGAATTTCCTTTGGTGTACCCCCTGTGGTCACTGAATATGATTTTGGTACACTGGACATTGTATATATGCTTATCTGCACTAGGGAAGGGAAAGAAAAATGAGGGAGGGTGTAACAAATAAGACAAGAAATGTATTCACTACCTTATTATGTAACTGTACTCCCTCTGTACATCACCTTGTCAATAAAATGTAATAAATAAATAAATAAAATGTAGAACAGATTTTATGTACTGTGCTCACCCCACAGTAGAGCACTAGCATGTACTATTTAACCTTTCTCTCCACCCTGTCCACCTATTCTTCCCAGATTCACTAAGGGTTTTGTTCAGTATTGAGGTTTATTTATTAATTTATTATTTGACTTTGAGTATCCATATATGTTTTTGTTACTCTTTTTTTTTCTTATTTATTGTCAAAGTGATGTTCAGAGAGGTTACAATCTCATATGTTAGGCCTTGGGTACATTTTTTTTGTGGTTGTTTGTTTTTTTTGTTTGTTTGTTTTTTGGCCAGTCCTGGGCCTTGGACTCAGGGCCTGAGCACTGTCCCTGGCTTCCTTTTTGCTCAAGGCTAGCACTCTGCCACTTGAGCCACAGCGCCACTTCTAGCCATTTTCTGTATATGTGGTGCTGGGGAATCGAACCAAGGGCCTCATGTATACGAGGCAAGCTCTCTCACCACTAGGCCATATCCCCAGCCCCATTTGGGTACATTTTTTGTACTGTTTGTTACCTCCTCCCTCATTCCACCCTCCTTCCTCCCCCTTTCCCTCTCCCCCTATGAGTTGTTCAGTTGGTTTACACCAAATGGTTTTGCAAGTATTGCTTTTGATATTCCCTTTCACTTCCCTAGTTCTAATACCAGTATGTACAATATCCAGTGTACTCAGATGAGATGCAGTGATAGTGTGGGTACAACCACAGGATGGGGATACAAGAGGATCATCAACAATAGAAGCTATGGTTTCACATGGCATGTTGAAAGTAATTACAACAGTGATACAACAGTCATTTCCATAACATGGAGTTCATTTTACTTAGCATCATCTTATGCTTTCATAAGGGCATAGCTATTAAGCTCTTGTGATCCTCTGCTATGACTAGCGTAAACCAGTGCTAATTATTCCCTATGAGGGAAACCATAGATTCCATGTTTCTTTGGGTCTGGCTCACTTAGTACAATTTTTTCCAAGTCCTTCCATTTCCTTACGAATGGGGCAAAGCCATTCTGTCTGATAGAGGCATAAAATTCCATTGTGTATATGTACCTCATTTTCCTGATCCACTCATCTACTGAGGGGTATCTGGGTTGGTTCCATATTTTAGCTATGACAGATTGTGCTGCAATGAACATTGTTGTGCTGGTGGCTTTAGTGTGTTCTTGTTTGTGGTCTTTTGGGTAGATGCCCAAAAGTGGGGCTGCTGAGTCAAAGGGGAGCTCTATGTTTAGCCTTCTGAGGAATCTCCATAGCTCTTTGCAGAGTGGCTGAACCAGTTTACATTCCCACCAACAATGAAGTGGGGTTCCCTTTTGGCCACATACCCTCCAACATTTATTGTTGTTAGTTTTCTTGATAAAGGACATTCTTACTGGGGTGAGATGGAATCTCAATGTTGTTTTGATTTGCATTTCTTTTATGGCCAGTGATGTAGAGCACTTTTTCATATCTCTTGGCCATTCTCATTTCCTCATCAGAGAAGTCCCTTTTTAAGTCTTTAGCCCCCTTGTTGAGGGGGCTGTTGGTTCTTTGCAGATTACAATACCAAACTTCAAGCTGTATTATTAAGCTATAGTATTAAAAATAGCTTGGTATTGGCACTGGAACAGGCCTGAAGACCAATGGAACAGAATTGAAGACCCAAAAATGAACCTACAGAACTATGCCTACTTAATCTGTGATAAAAGAGCTAAAAAAATAGGATGGATGAAAGCCTCTTTAACAAATGGTGCTGGCAAAACTGGTTCAACACCTGCAATAAACTTAAACTAAATCCTTATATATCATCCTGCACCAAAATCAATTCCAAATGGATCAAAGGCCTCGAAATTAAAACGAATACCCTGAAAACTCTAAAAGAAGGGGTAGGAGAAACACTTGGGCTCCTCGGCACAGGATGAAACTTCCTTAACAAATACCCAGAAATGCTACAAATCAAGGAAAGGATGGATAAATGGGACTGCATCAAACTGCAGAGCTTCTGCACGGCAAAGGACATAGCTCGCAAGATAAACAGAAAGCCCACAGACTGGGAGAAGATCTTTACCGGCCATTCAACGGACAAAGGCCTCATATCTAAAATATATTCAGAACTAAAAAAATTAAATTCCTCCAAAACAAAACCACAAAGTATTGAGGTTTAAATTCAGGGCCTTGCACTTGATAGGAAAGCACTTTGCATCTGGAGCCATAGCTCCAGCTTATATTGATTTTTTGTGTGTTGATACTGAGGCTTGAACATAGGGCCTGGGTGCTGTTCTTGAGCTTTGTTGCTCATGGCTAGCACTCTACCACTTGAGTCACAACCCTACCTTTGGCTTTTGGCGATGAATCAGAGACAAGAGTCTCATGGACATTCCTGCCTAGGCTGGCTTTCAACCTGGATCCTCAGATCTAATCCTCCTAAGTAACTAAGACTACGGGTGTGCACAACTTATGGTGGCTTAAAAAAATCATTAAAATAGGGAATAGAACATACAGAATTTGTGTTTATATGTCTGACTTAGGTCAATTAATGCAATATATTTTTCTCATTCATCTTTTGGTTCATGTTTGTTCTTTTGCATCCTTTCATTTGTTTTGTCTTCTTGTTTTCTGTCAGCACTTGTTAAATTCTCCTCTTTATAGAGATTGTGAATATATGTCTTGATGTCTGTGGGATGGTTGTCATAGGTACTGCATTTTTTGTAACTTGTATTAATTACCAGTATCAACATTTTACTAGTTTGCAAAAAGTTAAGAAGCCTGATATGCATGAAAAGTCACTTTCACCCTCACATTTCAAGATGTCAAAGTAAGTCCTATATATACATTAAAATTCATATCCATTACAGCCAGGTGTGGTGGAGTATTTCTATAGTATCAATTCTTAGGAGGCTGGGACAGGAGACTTCATAGTGAGGCACCATCCTGGGCTTCATAGTGAGATCCTGTCTTGAAATACAATGAAAGCAAGTGGTTTATCATTGTTGCTGTTATTTTCAACATACCATGTAAAATGTGCCTTTTTCTTTTGTCTTTCTTTCCCATGGTTTTACCCCTGATGTCACTGTAACTGATTTTGATACCCTGGATATTGTATATATGTGTATTGGAACTAGGGAAGGGAATGGGAATATTAAAATCAAGAGACAAATGATATAAAAAGACAAACCAATACAACAGCAATACTTATAAAACTATATAGTATAAACCAACTGTACAACTCACGGTGGGGGGGAGGGAACAGGGAGGGGGGAGGGGGGGTAAATGAGAGAGGAGGTAACAAGTTGGATAAGAAATGTACAAACTGCCTTATGTATGAAACTGTAACCCATCTGTACATCACTTTGACAATAAAGAAATGAAAAAAATACAATTGTACTTCATTCATCTCCAATATAGATTGGAAAACTTAGGAAGACAAGAATAGTCTATTCATTCCTCTTAACTAGTTCAACTATCCCTTTTACATTCCAGAAGTTTTCTCAACTCTTTTACTTTGTCAATTACTTTTGTTTTGAAGGACTTCTTTTAGGGCTGGGTATATGGTCTAGTGGCAAGAGTGCTTGACTCGTATACATGAAGCCCTGGGTTCAATTCCCCAGCACCACATATACAGAAAATGGCCAGAAGTGGTGCTGTGATTCAAGTGGCAGAGAGCTAGACTTGAGCAAAAAGAAGCCAGGGACAGTGCTCAGGCCCTGAGTCTAAGCCCCAGGACTGGCCAAAAACAAAAACGAAGGACTTCTTTTAGACTTAAAGTTTGGATATGCTTGCTGGCCACAATTTAGCTTGCTGTCATCAGAAAAATGGTTCCATTTCACCTGTATCTCTATAGATACTTCTGTGGTACACAAAATTCTAGGTTAACACTTCTTCCCTTGGCATTAAAAATATGTCATTTCTTCTGTATTTTTTCTTTGTCTTCTTTCCTTCCCCTCTTTCTTGTTCAGGAGACCCAGCCCAGGGCTTTGTGCTGTACTACTGCATAATACCCCAAGCCCACCACTCCTTCTCTTAGTAGTTTCTGATGAGAAATCTACTATCTTTTCAGTGACTTTTTTCTTTATAAATAAAAGAATATATTGGTCTCTTTCTCATTTCTCTCTAGTTACCCTCACAATTTTTCCTTGTGTTTTGATTGCTGAAAGTTGTGTAAAAAAGAGTAAGGAATGTAGAAGGACATAATATGACTCATATGACATAATATGCCAGTTGTAAGTTAAGTTTTGCTGTTTATCTTCAGAAGGTGTGAAGTGTTTGTCTTGGTGTGGAGATGTACAGAAGGGTTACAGTTTCATACGTAAGGAAATGGGTACATTTCTTGTTGAACTTGTTACCTCGTCCCTCATTTCCCCTCCCCTCCTCCCCCTTTTCCTCTCCCCCCATGAGTTGTTCAGTTGGTTTACACCAAATGGTTTTGTAAGTATTGCTTTTGGAGTCGTTTGTCTTTTTATCCTTTGTCTCTCGATTTTGATATTCCCTTTCACTTCTCTAGTTCTAATACAAGTATACAGTATTCAGGGTACTCAGATGAGATACAGTGATAGTGCAGGGACAACCACAGGATGGGGATACAAGAGGAACAAAAAGAAAAGCTATGGTTTCACATGGCATGTTGAAAGTAATTCCAACAGGGGGCTAGGGATATGGCCTAGTGGCAAGAGAGCTTGCCTCGTATACATGAGGCCCTGGGTTCGATTCCCCAGCACCACATATACAGAAAATGGCCAGAAGTGGCACTGTGGCTCAAGTGGCAGAGTGCTAGCCTTGAGCAAAAGGAAGCCAGGGACAGTGCTCAGGCCCTGAGTCCAAGCCCCAGGACTGCCCCCCCCCAAAAAAAAGTAATTACAACAGTGATATGACAGTCATTTCCATAACATGGAGTTCATTTCACTTAGCATTATCTTATGTGTTCATAAGGGCAAAGCTATTGGGCTGTTGTGATCCTCTGCTATGAGTAGCCTAAACCTGTGCTAATTATTCCCTATGAGGGAAACCATAAAGTCCATGTTTCTTTGGGTCTGACTCACTTCACTTAGTATAATTTTTTCAAGTCTTTCCATTTCCTTATGAATGGGGCAATGCCATTCTTTCTGATAGAGGCATAGAATTCCATTGTGTATATGTACCACTTTTTCCTGATCCACTCATCTACTAAGGGGTATCTGGGTTGGTTCCATGTTTTAGCAATGACAAATTGTAGATGAGCTGCATTTTGAAGTCATTAATAACTTACTTTTGGAAATGGAGGTGTGGCTCAAGTAGTAAAAATGACAGCCTTACGTGAAAGAAGCTAAGCAAGGCTACAAGGCCTTGAGTTCAAGCCCATGTACTGGCACATACACATTCTCTCTCTCTCTCTCTCTCTCTCTCTCTCTCTCTCTCTCTCTCTCTCTCTCTCTCTCTCTCTCATACTTTAAAGGTAATAAAAAAGCCTTTATTATTGGAATAATGTTTTATCCTTAAGCTTCCTTTACTCACTCATAAATCTGTTCTTGCCTCATTAATGTTAGGTCTTTAAAGACTTTTTTCTTAGAACTTAGAAAAGAATCCTGGATTTTTCTTTCTTCTCATATAATCTTTTAGCATCACTGCTGTATTTTTTGGGGGGTGCTGGGGTTTGAACTCAGGGTCTCATGCTTGCTAGGCAGGTACTCTACCACTTGAGTCATGTCTCCAGATGTTTTTTCTTATAGATGTTTTTATTTTTGTTTTTAGGTAAAGTATTATGCTATTTGCCCTAGCTTGGCTTCAGACTACAATCTTCCTATCTGTGCCTCCCACATAGCTGTACTTACAGGCTTAAATTAGCACATTTAACTTGGTTGTTGAGATGGTGGCTCAATAACTTATGGCCTGAGCTGGTCTTGAACCATGATTGTTCTGATCTCTGCCTCCCAGAGAGGTGGGATTAGAAGTGCAAGCCACTGTACATGGTCTCTATTATTAACTGTGAAGACTCAATTGAGGTATTTTTCTGGGGAAGGTATGTGGAAGGAAAGAGAGTGGAGAATTTGGCAGCTTCTCTTTGGAGTTTTGAGGTTTTATGTGGATGTCCCTTTCATAAGAGTAGCTACACGGCTAGTCCCTTCTAGGACCTCAGAAGCAGGCTGAATGTGTTCACTTTGAAGAAAAATTAGCCAAGGTAAGCTGCTTTTCCTTCTCACTCATCTGCTTTACTTCATCAGGTTCAGAAAAAAATTGTGTGTGTATGTGCCTGTGTGTGTACACGTGCACACACACACACCACTATGGGGCTTGAACTCAGGGCTTGGTCACTGTCCCTTAGCTTTTTTGCTGTAGGCTAGTTTTCTACCATTTGAGTCTCAGCTCCACATCTGGCTTTTTGTTGGTGGTGATGGTCGTCGTGGGGCTTGAACTCAGGGCACTGTCCCTGAGTTTTTTTGCTCAAGGCTAGCACTCTACCACTTTGAGCTACAGCACCACTTCAAGTTTTCTGGTGGTTAATTGGAGAGAAGAGTGTCACAGACTTTCCTGCCTGGTCTAGTTTCAAACCACAATTCTCAGCTCTCAGCCTCCTGAATAGCTAGGATTACAGGTGTGAGCTAGCACCCAGCTTACTTCTGGCTTTTTTTTTTTTTTTTTTTTTTTGGCCAGTCCTGGGGCTTGGACTCAGGGCCTGAGCACTGTCCCTGGCTTCTTTTTGCTCAAGGCTAGCACTCTGCCACTTGCGCCACAGCGCCACTTCTGGCCATTTTCTGTATATGTGGTGCTGGGGAATTGAACCCAGGGCCTCATGAATACGAGGCAGGCACTCTAGCCACTAGGCCATATCCCCAGCCCTACTTCTGGCTTTTTGATGTTTAATATGAGTATCACAGACTTGCTTGCCCTGACTGGTTGCAAACCATGACCCTCAGATCTCAGACTTCTGGGTAGTTAGGCATGAGCTTAACTCTTCTTCAGTGATCAGACTGTAGCACTTTTCCTTCCTCTCTCTTCACAAACACTTCTTTCTTTCTTCTTTGGTGACCCTAGATCAGGAGCCTTTTGTCCCTAAAAGGGGTTGTGGGATTAGGCATAGAAACAAATGGGTAGCTGAACCCATGGTGTTAGAGAATATTTTCTGTGAGACAGTTCTGGGTTTGGGAGTAGCTGTGAATATATTAACATTTAAATTTTATTTTCATTTCATAATATTATTCAGTTCCAAGGGGATTTATTTTTAGAACTAACATTTTTTCTCTTTTTTTTGTGCTGGTCCCAGGATTTGAAATCAGTGTCTTGGTGCTTTCCCTGAGCTTCTTTTGCCTATGGCTAGCTCTAGCACTTGAGGCACAGTTCCACTTCCAACTTTTTTGGGGTAGTTACTGGAGAAAAGAGTCTCATGGACTTTCCTTTCTGGGCTGGCTTTGAACCATGATCCTGAGATCTTAGCCTCCTGAGTCACTAGGATTATGGAAATAAGCCACTTACTCCCGGCTTTAGAATTCATTTTTTAAATATTTTCAGATAATATATATATCAGACAAAAGCCATAAAGATGACATGAATTACTAGAAATGCTGCTTAACATTATGTTGTACATGGAGAACTGACCTAATTACTGTGAGAATAGACAAAAAAAATTGTTCAACTTCTAGTTCTCAAATACTTCTACTGGGCGTACTGGAATCTACATAGCACGGATACACTAAAGCAAAAACTACCACACACAGATGGGGAAAAAATCTACTTACTGAGTGCCAGTGCTTCATGCCTGTAATCCTAACTACTGAAATGTCTAAGATCTGAGGAGTACATGTGGTTCAAAGCTAGCCCAGGCAGAACAGTTCATGATACTCCTATCTCCAATTAAACAGCAAAAGCCAGAAGTGGAGCTGTGGCTCAAGTGGTAGAGCCTTAGCCTTAGGTTAAGAAGTTTGTGACAGTGCCCAGGCCCTGTGTTCAAACCCCAGAACTGGCAGGAAAAAAATTCTATGGTATTAACTCCATATGGGAAGAGATTTTTTCCTGACAGTGTCAATGCCAAGATTAATTTGTGGGTGCTAGGACTTGAATTCAGGGCCTGGGTACTGTTCCTTAGTTTTTCTCTTCTCAATGCTGGTGCTCTACTACTTTACCACAGTTCCATTTCTGACATTTTGGTGGTTAATTGGAGAGAAGAATCTCAGGCCTGGGATGTCTACGAACCTCAATCCTTAGATCTCAGCCTCCTGAGTAGCTCACAGAAAGGAGCCACTGAAGCCTGGATCGTGACAATTTTTTGCCAGTCCTGGAGCTTGAACTCAGGGCCTGGGCACTGACCCTGAGCTTCTTTTGCTCAAGGCTAGCACTCTACCACTTAAGTCATAGCACCACTTCTGGATTTTTCTGTTTATGTGCTACCGAGGAATTAAATCCAGGGCTTCGTGCATACTAGGCAATCATTCTACAACTAATCCACATTCCCAGCCCATGACAAATTTTTATTCCACAAGTCAACCATAGTTCATTCAGTCTGACTTCTAAAAAGACCAACGAAATGGAGTCCTTCCCTAGAACAACTTTACCATCAAACTAGACAGCAAACACAACACAAAATACCCAAGAAAACATCGGTTGAATTTGACATCTGTACACAGTTCAGTGGTGTATAGAGTAAGAATAAAGACAAAGAGCAGATAGCAAAACAGACTGAGAATAAGTGGCCATAGAAGGAAAGGAATTGTGAGGATGTACATCTTGTAATAAGTGTGAAAGTTATAAACAGTTAGAATAAACTGGGTCTACTTCTATGACTTTCCCATCCCCCCGCAGGAGAATGTCTCCTTCCCAGTGTCCTGGGGCCCTTGAATGTATCCTCATGGGCAAAACATTGAATGCAGCTGATCTGAATACTAGAAGCATACATTCAATAAGCAGTTGTAAGAAGTTGTTGCAAAGCTATCTCTTCCCATCTCCCATACTCCCTGAATGACTTATGTGAAAGTGTCTCATCTTTCTTGTTCTAAGACGGCAAGAGACTTTCAGGCCCAAGTGCTTCGAACTAGAGCTATAAGTATTAAATCCCTCAGCTTTTATCTAGAGTTGACCCCTCAATAGCAACTTGTGCTGGAGTCCCTTATCCCCTTTGTTTTGGGGTCATTCTTTTTGGTGCATGAGACCACGATCGCAAAAAACTGGCCACTTTGGCTATTTTTTTAATTGCTTGAGCTATCCAGGGAGCTTGTGTAAATAACAGATTACCTAAATCTAAAAGAAAGCTATGGTCTTGGCCTTGCTTGCTTTGGAAACAAACTTGAATTATCTGGTGCCTAATATAGAGGTAGAAAATTCATCATGTTCTTTAAGAAAATGCAGAGCAGTACGGGCCAGGAGGCCAAGTTCAGAAAAAAAGACACATTCTCTGGCATCTGGTGGAAAATACTTTTACCTATTAGATGAGTAGAGTGGGGACCATAGTATTCTTGTTATACGGCAATCCTTATTAAAAGGCCGGCTAATGCCTGATAAACTCCTGTCTCAAAGACCAGCAGCCAGCAAATACACTTAACACTGTTAAGAAACTGAGCCATGAAGGCCAGAGAGGAAAGTAAGAACAAAAACAATATGAACAAATCAATTTAGCTCCAATGGAGAGCTAAAGTGGGATGCAATGGTGACTGGAGAACATGGCATGATGGCACCTGAGCTGGTCTGGGCCTAAATAGGGTCAGGTCAGGGGGCTCAAGTGGTAAAGCACTGGCCTTGAGCAAAATAGCATAGGCACAGCACCAGGCCCTGAGTTCAAGCCCCAGCTGGTACACACACACACATACACACACACACACACACACACAATAGCACTATATATATACACATACATATATGCATGAAAAGAGGATAATGGAGTGTACTTAAAAACTGTTTATTTTTTTATTTTTTTTAAGTTTTTATTATAAAACTGATGTACAGAGAGGTTACAGTTTCATACGTTAGGCATTGGATACATTTCTTGTACTGTTTGTTACCTTGTCCCTCATACCCCCCTCCCCCCTCCCCCTGTCCCCCCCTTCACTTACAGCAAACAGTTTTGCAAGTATTGCTTTTGTTGTTGTTTCTCGTATTTTACCCTTTGTCTCTCAATTTTGGTATTCCCTTTGAATTTCCTAATTCTAATACCAGTACACACTGTTTCCCATACTCTCAGATAAGATTACAGAGATAGTGTAGATACAATCACAAGAAGGTGATACACGAACATCATCAATAGTAGAAACTACAGATACACATGGGATGTTGAAAGTAGTTACAACTCTGATATAACAATCATTTTCATAAAATGGAGTTCATTTCACTTAGCATCATCTTATGTGATCATAAGGGTATAGCTATTGGGCTCTTGTGATCCTCTGTTGTGACTTGCCTAAACCTGTGCTAATTATTCCCAATAAGGGAGACCATAGAGTCCATGTTTCTTTGGGTCTGGCTCACTTCACTTAGTATAATTTTTTCCAAGTCCTTCCATTTCCTTACAAATGGGGCAATGTCATTCTTTCTGATAGAGGCATAAAATTCCATTGTGTATATGTACCACATTTTCCTGATCCATTGGTCTACGGAGGGGCATCTGGGTTGGTTCCAGATTCTCGCTATGACAAATTGCGCTGCAATGAACATTGTTGTGCAGGTGGCTTTACTGTGATTTTGTTTGTAGTTTTTTGGATAAATACCCAAAAGTGGGGTTGCTGGGTCATAGGGGAGTTCTACATTTAGCCTTCTGAGGAATCTCCATACTGCTTGCCAGAGTGGCTGAACCAGTTTACATTCCCACCAACAATGAAGTAGGGTTCCCTTTTGGCCACATCCCCTCCAACAACTGTTATTGTTAGTTTTCTTTTTTTTCTTTTTTTTTTTTTTTTGGCCAGTTCTGGGCCTTGAACTCAGGGCCTGAGCACTGTCCCTGGCTTCTTCCGCTCAAGGCTAGCATTCCGCCACTTGAGCCACAGCGCCGCTTCTGGCCGTTTTCTGTATATGTGGTGCTGGGGAATCGAACCTAGGGCCTCGTGTATCCGAGGCAGGCACTCTTGCCACTAGGCTATATCCCCAGCCCGTTAGTTTTCTTGATATATGACATTCTTACTGGGGTGAGATGGAATCTCAATGTTGTTTTGATTTGCATTTCCTTTATTAAAAACTGTTTATAAAGGGAATTAAAAAAAGAAATAGAGGGGAGCCAGTTGATCAATTACATTATATTCATACATGGAAATATCACAGCAATATTGAAGGACTTGCCTCTCCTGTCTAGTTCCATTCTTTCTATGTAACAAAAGATGGGATAGGAAGGATTGACTCACACCCTCTAGTCCCAGTGGCATACAGACACCAGATAAAACCTCAGGTATGTGGGAACCTGCTTTGATATGCAGGCAGGGCTATTCACCCAGGCCCAGCTTCAAACAACCCTTTGTGGGCCCAAGGAAAAGCTACCTGCTTGCTAGACCTAGTGGTGCTTTCAATAACCTACCTCCTTGCTCAGACCCCATAGAAGCCTGGTCCCAAATTCACCCCCTTGCACAACCTCCAATCCCACAGGAAGGTCTGTGCCCTTCACTGTTCCTCAATAAACAGTTCTCACCTATTGATGATTGTGCCCCTGGCCTATTCCTTTTCCATTCTCCTCCATTTTCCTAACAAATATCTCTTTGTAAAATTAATGTATGTTGATTAAAATGTAAATAATAATGCATTTGTTCAGGGCCAGTGAATGGTCATTTAAAAATTCACAGAAACGGGGGGAGGGGAGGAGGGGGGAATACTAGAGAAGGTTATGAAAGAGTGAATATTAAATAATAAAATGATAGTTATGATTCTATGAAAGTATATTTTATTTACACTTATGAAAATGCCATAATAAAGTTCATTTTTACAATTAATTTATGCCAAAAATAAGACAAAGGAAAGATAAGTGAAAACACAAGAAGTAAATGAAAGATGCACTTACTGGTATAGGTTTAATCTTGTGTGTGTGTGTGTGTGTGTGTGTGTGTGTGTGTGTGTGTGTGTGTGTGTGTGTGCTTTTGTATTGGTCCTGGGGCTTGAAATTGGGGCATGGGTGTTGTCCCTAAGTTTTTTGGCTCAAGGCTAGTGCTCTACCACTTGAGCCACAGCTCCATTTCCATATTTGTTGCTAGTTAACTGGAGGTAAGAGTTTCACAGACTTTTCTGTCTAGGCTGGCTTTGAGCCACAATCCTTAGATCTTGCATCCTAAGTAGTTAGGATTACAGGTGAGAGCCACTGGTCCCTGGCTTGCTTCAAATTTATTCTTAACAGACTTTGCTGTCCACCTTCAGGATGAACTGATAAAATGCTTCAAAATCAAGGTCTTGAAAAATAGAATTTCTTGAAACAACATAGGCAGATTCACAATGCTGAATCTCACTGCAAGTTGAAGAAAAACTATTGTCTTTTTGTAAACTACAAAGCTGTATATTACTAATTCAACAAAATTATACATACAAAAGGGCCATTTGTCTTAAGGTGAAGGAAACCACACTGGGCTTTGTCCCCACTTGCTCCTGATGGATTGACTCTATTCCAGCGGTAACCCCTCCTCCTGGAGGGTGATAGATTGTAATGCTCTAGCCTGTGCTGGACTTGACACCTATAACCCTGGCTACTCAGGAGGCTGAGGTCAAAGGATTGCATTTCCAGACAGGAAAGGCCACAAGATTCTCATCTCCAATTAACCACCAAAGAGCCAGAAATGAAGTTGAGGTTCAAGTGGTAGAGCACCAACTTCGAGCACAAAAGCTAAGAGAATGTCGAGGCCCTGAAGTTCAAGCCTCTATACCAGCACACACACATACACGATTGCAGTGCCCTTTGGGAAATAAAAGACAGTTGAAACCCCTTAAGCTGACTAGCCAATATAACACCATACTGAGCAGTAGTAGACCTAGTTGCCAAAATATTTGATGATAAAGGAGAAAAGTGGTCCTTAACAGCTATCTAAGGCCCCTTATTCATTGCTATGCTAGTCAGAAACAAAAATTCAGGCTCCCATAAAACACAACAGAAATCTTCCATGATTATTTCTTACCCAATAAAGTGAACGCAAAATGATTTTCCTTAACAGGGCCTGGCGCTGTGTGGCCATTGTCCCAGCTACTCAGAGGCTTGGGCAAGAGGATTACTTAAGCTTAAGAGTTCAGGGCTAGCCAGGGCAACTTAGTGAGTCTTCCATATCAGAGAGATAAAATAATTGTTTGCCTCTAACCAATGGACATAACCACAAGTAAAATACACTCTAGCAATCAATTGTAGTCAGATAACAGAGATGTGATGAAACTCTCAAATTGAGCTAGTAATGAAAGAATATTAATATTGCACTGAGATGACAGGGGTCTCAGTTCCATGGTATGAGGGATGAGGGAGCCTTACCAGATTTGATGCTGGAAAAGGAGTAGAAATGATTCAGTCACCTAAAGGCTGACCACATACTCCAAGTCAGTTTGGTCACATGCACATTGGCTGATGGCTTTGGAATGGCCGAAGAGCATGTTAAATCCAGTCAGGGTTTGTAACAATAGGGTTTTACATTCTCAGTGAAATAATTACCTACCTGAAATGAGTTTCTATCATCTAATAAACACCCATGGGTAAGAATAGGGGAAGCTCTAACTTCCTTTAAGACATGGACAATAAAATCTTGTGCTCAAGACCTCCTTGGGAATGAGCTTCTAGAATGGGAGACTGATGCACTTCTAGGGCAAAGTTCATCAAGCTAAAGAGGAGAAAAAGAAAGCAAACAAATGAAGGGACTGGGGATATGGCCTAGTGGCAAGAGTGCTTGCCTCATATACATGAGGCCCTGGGTTCAATTCCCCAGCACCACATATACAGAAAACGGCCAGAAGTGGCGCTGTGGCTCAAGTGGCAGAGTGCTAGCCTTGAGCAAAAGAAGCCAGGGACAGTGCTCAGGCCCTGAGTCTTAGGCCCAGGACTGGCAAAAAAAAAAAAATAAGCAAATGAAGATTCAGACCATAGGCCCTTCAGAGCACTGGTGACTCATGCCATAGTCCTATCTACTCAGGAAGCTGAGATCTCAGGATTGTGATTCGAATACAATCTGGGCAGGAAGGGCCTTGAGATTTTTCCCAATTAACTATCAAAAAGCCTGACGTGAAGGTGTGGCTTGAGTGGTAGAGTAACAGCCTTGATCAAATGAGCTAATGAGCACAAGGCCCTGAGTGGAATTTACAATATCAGCACGCATGCACGAGTGCGCACGCGCGCGCGCGCACACACACACAACTCAGAGAACCTGTGGACCTCGCTATTATGCTGAGGCATCAAAGAGAAAATTTGATCACTTTGCTTTGATAGAAATGTTCTCCCTATCAGGCTATAAGAAGACCACAAAATTTGAGACCCTGTCTTTATGAAGGGTGAGTGTATTGTCATAATATTCAATGTACATATGTAAAAATGGGATCAAGTAACTTGAGGGGATGGGTAGGGTTGGGAGAGATAGGAGAGAACAAAAGAAGGGGTGACATTACTCAAGATGCGTTGTATTCATAAATTGACATGTTAAGTTGAAGCCCATTTTTACAGCTACTTAAAGATAATTTAAAGATAGCCAGGTGCAAATGGCTCACACCTGTAATTCTAGCTACTCAGGATGCTGAGATCTAAGATCAAAGTTCAAAACTTGTTGGAGGCAAGAAAATCTGTGAAACTATTATCTCCAATTCATCACCTAAGGTCATAAGTAGAGAAATAATAAACTGTCAGCAATCAAATCAAATAAAAAAGTACTCACTTTTTATAACAATTCATGTACTACTCAAGTTAATTGTGCTGAGGGGGCTTGCACCCAATATATTCTGTTTGTTAGGCAACATTGGATAAGAAAGGCCATGATTATAATTTCTAGAAGAATAACTGAACTCACATGGAGGATAGATGTAATCAAGTCTTTTTAACACAGAGAAGCATAGGAGACTCTATCAATAACAAAATAAGTTGAAACAGTCCTGTCAGTATACAGAATGGTGATTTTGTTCTTGGTTTCAAGTGAAGCTTGTTTCTTTGTGTTATCAGTGGATGTTGGGAGGTTTCAGAGTTCTTTGACATTCTTCCTTAGTTGGAAGTTAGTCTGTAGAAGGTGGCAACAATCTTGTTAAATTGGCTGGATAGCCTGTGGACAAGAGCTGATACAATGATCATATTTCTCCTTCCTGTTCACCACTCAAGGTCAGAGGTGTGACCCATCATCTAGAGCTCTCTGTCCAAAGCTACTTGTTTGATATGATTGATTTATACAACAATCACTTCACCATTTTTTCAAGTCTCCTAATGTCTTGCCCAAATCATATTTCTTATTTTTATGGTTCAAAAGTTCCCTCCCTCCCTTTCTTCCCTACCTCCCTTCTTTCATTCCTTCCTTTCTTCCTTTCTGTTTGTGTGCTTACCCCAGGAGATTTGAACTATGGTTGGGGTGCTGTCTCTTAGCTTTTTAAATTCAAGGCTTGTGCATTAACACATTAGCCACAGATCCATATCCAGCTTTTTGATGGTTAACTGGAGAGAACAGTTTCATAGACTTTCCTTCCCAGGCTGGCTTTGAACTACCATCTTTAGATATCAGCCTCCTGAACAGTTAGACTTACAGACATGAGCAACCAGCACCTGGCATCTTTTTACTTCATATGATTCTAGATTACTTCCCACTCTGATATAAAGGCCATGGCAAGACCACCTTGGGATTGTTACCTTATACAATAATTAGCACAAATATCCACAATTGTCTAAATCGAGCAAACATAAGCCAGAAAGCAACAGAAGCATCATATTAGTCTTGCACCCCCATATTTTCTTGTTTCTTGCAAGTTCTAGTCACTTGATTTCCCAGGAATGGGTGTGGGAGTGAAAAATGTAGGATGAGACAAGTGAATCATGGATTGGATTTCCTTACAGACAACCTATGTCTCCTTCCCTAAGCCTCAACCTTATCATTAAACATTTTATTTAAATGGGAGGTTCCACTCTGAGGAATTACCATCCTTACAGCCCAAACTGCCCATTTTAAGTGTATTCCAACTGGCAGCTGAGCCCTGGATGCCCAGTTGTCTTTTGAATTTTCTCCTTCAAGGAGTGATTCTATTGTTTAATAATATCTTCTGCCTGTGGTGAGTGTTGTCTGGGATAATTGTCAGAAAATGTTGATAAAGGGACGCTTACACATTTTGCTTTAAAGAAAGTAGCAGCCAGGTGCAAGTGGCTCATACCTGTAACCATAGCTACTCAGGAGGCTGAGATCTGCGGATCTAGGTTTGAAGTTAGCCCAGGCAGGAAAGTCCACAAGATCCTTACCTTGAATTAAACAGCAAAAAGCCAGAAGTGAAGCAGTGGCTCAAGTGGTTGAGCACTAGCCTTAAGCAAAAAAGCTAAAGGACAGTACCTAAGCCTTGAGTTCAAGCCCCAGGATCTACATCAAAAAAAGGTCACTGAAGAGGTGTTGTGCAAGAGGTAGAACACCAGCCTTGAGTGAAATCAAGAGCACCGGGTCCTGAGTTCAAACCCCAGTACTGGTATGCTCATGGGCATATACACACTACACACACACACACACACACACACACACACACACACAGTCATTAAATAATGTCATTTCCATTAGCTAAGTAGATGAAATAGTAATTCCATACCTGAAAACTTGCTTATGGAAATCAATGTCCATAGACAGCAAAAGAAGAGGGTGGAGGTATTACACAGTATATTTTCCAGGACTGGCCAGGTAGTTTTGGTACTTCTGTGTATGTGCCTCTCTTTAGTCACTTCACTGTATAGAGGCTGGTATGAACATATTGGCCATGCTTTCTGGCCTCCTGTTCTAGAATCATTTGATCTCATTTTATATTTCCAGTCCTGTGTCTTGAACTTAGGGCCTGGTACTGTCCCAGAGCTTCTTTTGCTCAAAGTTAGTGCTCTACCACTTGAGCCACAGCCACATTTCTGGCTTTTTGGGTGGTTAATTGGAGATAATAGTCTTGTGATTTTTTTCCTGCCTAGGCTAGCTTCAAACTGTGATCCTCAGATCTCAGCCTCTGAAGTATCTGAAATTACAGGCATAAGCCACTAGCACCCATCTAGACTTCATTTGTCCCAGTCCTGAATGGTAGCTAGATTGCCATATCTTACATGGTACTGCATCCAAGTGGCTGCCTTATCCAGGAGTCCTTTATGGGCAGAGCTAATTTGATCATCTTGCTATTTACTCCTGTTGCTCAACCATATGGGTTCTATATAGGTCACAAACAGAGGTTGTGGGTCATCTACAGTTTCCTGCTAAAAGTTTGTCTCCACAAATGCCGAGGCTTGATCATCTTATTGCTAGGAACTATACCAACAGCTTTTTGACTTTGGTGCTTGAGACAGTGAATGTGTAACAATGTTTTACAGAATAAACACAATGGAAATATGCCACTGAGTGAAGATTCCTTTTTCTTTGTAGTTATATTTATTTGTTTGTTTATTTATTTATTTATATTAGTAAGTAGTTGTACAAAGGGGTTAGAATTCTCTAAGTCAGGTTACTAGTATAATGCTTAGAATTCTCTAAGTCAGGTTACTAATATAATGCTTCTTTATTAGTCTTCTTTCTTCATTTTCCCTCTTCTGTCCTTACCCTCAAGTTACATAGCTCATTTTTTTTGCCTGTACAGGGACTTGAACTCAGGACCTTGCATTCTTTTTTCTTTTGCCAGTCCTGGGGCTTAAACTCAGGGCCTTGGCACTGTCCCTGGCTTCTTTTTGCTCAAGGCTAACACTCTACCACTTGAGCCACAGCACCTCTTCAGGCTTTTTCTGTTTATATGATGCTGACGAATTGAACCCAGGGCTTCATGCATGCAAGGCAAGCACTCTACCACTAAGCCATATTCCCAGCCCCACATTCCTTTGTTCCATGCACACTTTCAGCATAGTTTTCTTTGGGATTGCATAGCAGCAATGCTCACATATACTCTACTTGTCTAGAATATATATGACTCACACCTGTGAACCACACTCAGGCATCCTCAGGAAGCTCAGAATATACTAGAGTCTTCCAAAGTGCAGTGATTCCACATCTGAGGCTGTGAGACTTTTCATATGTAACTGTGCCACTCTACAATGCCTAGCTAACTTTTTCCTGGACAAATCACTTCTACTTGATAATAATTGCTTGTTGGGTGTTATGGTTTGAATGTTTCTTTTATCTCCTTCAAAATCCATGATGAAGCTGAGTGCTGGTGGCTCATACCTGTATTCCTAGCTACTCAGAATACTGGGATCTGAGGTTTGCAATTCAAAGCCAGCCAGGATAGAAGTGTCTTTCTCCAATTAATCAGCAAAAAGATGGAAGGGAACCAGGCACTGGTGGCTCACGCCTATAGTCCTAGCTACTCAGGAGGCTGAGATAAGAGGGTCATGATTTGAAGGCAGCCCAGGCAGGAAAATTTGAGGCTTTTATCTCCAATTAATCACCAGAAAGCCAGAGTGGAGCCTGTGGCTCAAGTGGTAGAGCATTAGGCTTGAGCAAAAGAAGTGCAGGGGCCATGCCTAGGCCCTGAGTTCAAGCCCCAGGACAGGTACAAAATATGGAATATGCTCAAGTGGTATAGAAACAGCCTTGAACATAAAGACAAGCAAGAACCCTGAGTTCAAGCCCATGAAAACAATTTCAAAAACTAAAAACATAATTCATGATTAAGCTGACTGAGTCCTGGTGATTCATGCTTATATTTCCAGCTCCCAGCAACAAGTAAACAAATCCACAGGATAATTATTTCCAATTAGCTAGCAAAAACCTGGAAGTATGGCTCAAGTCAGCCTTGAGAAAAAATTCCTTGAGGGAACTTGAGGCCCATAAGTTTAAGAAGCAGTAACAGCATGCACATGTGCCCACCCCCACCCCTCACACAAATTCATAATGAAACCAAAGTCCAGAACTATATTGGGAGGTCTGGCCTTCAGGAGCTGAATTATGAAGGTGGAACTCTCAGGTATACAACTAGGTTCTCTAAAACGGCTTGATGGAGGAATCTCACCCTTTTGCTCTTCTGTTTTCTGCTTGATGAGAATGCATATCCCTACTCTCTAAAGGACTTGGCCCTAAAGAGACTACCAGAGCTGCTAGTGCCTTGATTTTGAATTTAACAGCCTCCAGAATTGGGAGAAAACAATTTCCTCTTCTTTATGAAGTACCCAGACTGGTATTTTTATTGTAGTGCAAATGGACTATGGCACTGGGCAACATCCTGGTAATCTCATTTCTGCCACATCTCATGACAGGAATGGCAGAGAGCCACAACACTTGCTATTGCTTTTCTTTTAACTTCTCAGAGTTCAACAACTCTCAATAACAATAAGTAAATCTCTCAAATGGGGTAAACCAGGTAGTCATGTTAGGCAATGCCATGTCCTAAACTACAGAGCATACCATTGCCTATAGGCCACAGCTTTGGGTGAGAAACTGTAGTTTGTGTAATTGTCAATCATTGATACTTGGGTTCCAATGTGTTCCTTAGAGCTGACTTGCCTGAGTGGAAGTGATCTCCCCTGGGTAGTTTCTAGGGCCTGTGGTTAGTCAAAGTTGGTTACAGTTTGAGTGATTTTTGGTAATATGCTGAGTGGGTTCTTCATGTGATATGTGAAGTACATCAAATCGAATACGTCTATATGGGCCTCCTTTTTGTTCATCAGATTCAGGGGTTCTTCAACCATCAAAACATTGGTGTTGTAGTTTGAGTATGTACTATCCCTTAAGTACTTATGTGATGGGTACTTTGTCAGTTTGGAAGCTTCTGAGAACTTCAAGAGGTGGAGCCTAGATGGTGGAAGTGGATTACTACAGCGTATGTCTTTGAGGACCATATCTCGTCCCTAGTCTTGTTTGTTCCTTCTAGTTCCTGTCTACCATTGAGGTGAAGAGTCTCCTTCACATGCTCTTGCTGGCAAGATGTTCTGTGCAGGTGCATGGTGCAAGCCATGGGCTGAACCTTCTGAGACTATAAGCCCAAAATAACCCTTTCCTCTTTAAGTTGTCCTCTCAGGTATTCTGGCTACAATGATAAGAAAGCTAGTTCATACAGTTCTTAAGGATATTACTGGATTTCAGGCCACAAGTTCTTGTCAGAGTAGATCTTCTAGCCATGATGATTCTATTTTAGTCTCATCAGCCTAGGCACCATGTGGTCTTTATTTCTTCAATGGCTAATGTCATTCATGTCACTTGATACAAAACACCTCTGCTAAGCTTTCAGAGCGTTCTAGGTCTAAGCTTATCCTATGATAAGAAATCATGAGAGAATTTATATTGTTTACATGCAGCTCAGGAAGCATACATTTTTTGGTGGCCCTAGGGTTTGAACTGAGGGCCTTACAGTTGCTAGGCTGGTAGCATTCTACCACTTGACCCACTCCATCTACCCTTTTTGCATTGCTTATTTTTTGAGATAGGGTTTTGCTTTAGGCCACGCCTTCCTAGACCATGATCTCATAGATGAAGGGACAAGTGCACGCCACTGTGCCCAGCCATTGTGTTTCCTCTGAAGCTGGGATTACAGGTATACACTACTGTGCCCCAGGTTTTGGTAGAAAAAAAGTTCATTCATTTTCCCCCAGGCTATTCTCAAACCATAATCTCCCAATCTCTGCTTCCCAAGTAGTTAGGATTATAGGCTTGAGCCAATTGGCCTGGCTAGGAAGCACATATTTTAATCTAAATCACAGGAATGAAAGTTGACTTTGGTCTTATAGAATGCAATGGGATGCTGAAATATATATGAGTATGTATATATAGATGTATGTATGTATATACTCTTCATATCAGAGTCAGAATCCTTTAGTCTGTACAATGGACTGCAACATCCAGAACTGCAGGAATGAAAAAAGAGGAAGCACTGGACATATGGAAATCTACAGCAGGGAAAGGTACCAAGTATCACTGACTTTTTCATCAGGCACAAAACTGGTATGAGAATTTATAATTTCTATAGGCATTAGTCCCTTATTCAGTATAGTAACCTCCATTTTTCACCCTGGCCATCTTTATTACTTTGCAGTTACTACACGACTGAACTGAGGAAGCCTAGCAGATTTCTGGATATGCACTTGTGCCGACATTACTGTTCTAATTGTTTAATTTCCCAAAGGGATTATCCCTTGCAATCAAGAAAAGTATGTTTTACAACTACTTGAACATGTAATGGTCCCCTCAAGGGACCCACTTATCAAACTTTATAAGTCTATGTGTCCAATCTGAAATTCATTTCCAAAGCTAGTTAATTTGAGGGCTATAGTAATTTTCTTTGCTTACATAAATTTTAATTAATTGCCAATGCAATAAATCACAAGTGGCTCAAAACAATATAAAGTTTGATAATTCAGGATGTCTAAAGTATAAAATTAAGGTGTTGGAAAGGCTACATTCCTTTTGGAGACCAAAGGAAAGAATGTATTTCCTCACCTGTGCCACATGCATTCCTTTGCTTGTAGACACTAACTCCAACCTCAAAGCCAGCCGTGTATTGTCTTCTCTCTTCTCTGACTTTACAACTACCTTTTATACTGATTGTAATGACTCTTAAAGGTACCATTGGATCCACCTGTATAACCTGGCATAACTATACCATCTTAACCATTCTTAGTCACATCTGCTTAGGTCTTTTTGCTGTATAACACTGTCAGTTTCTGGGGATCAGGCTGGGATTAAATTGGGGAGAGATTTAGTCTGCTGATACTGGCAATGTCCATGCTTGATTCCCACTATCACACTGCCTTGTTAAATGCTCAATACACTTTGGCCAGTGTCTAAGGCCTCTGGTCAATCTTAGAGGAGAGACCTCAGCCTCTAGTCCTGTTTTGTCATGAAGAGAGTGAATCAGGGTCGAAACCAGTATTGGTGTCAGAATAATACTAATTTGAACAGCACAAAATTAGCTGTCCTTCTGTTTGCCCACAGTAAATGCCCAACTGGCCATTAATACTTCCATACTATAGACAAAATCTTTTAAATTTATGTTTTGGTCAGTCATGGGGCTTGAATTCAGGGCCTAGGCACTGTTCCTGAGCTTTTTTGCTCAAGGCTAGCATTCTACTACTTTAAGCCACAGTTCCACTTTCAGTTTTCTGATGGTTAATTGGAGATAAGAGTCTCATGGACTTTCTCGCCTGGAATGGCTTCGAACTGCAATCCTCGGATCTAAGCATCCTGAGTAGCTAGGGTTACAGGTATGAGCCACCAGGGCCTGGCTTAACTTAATTTTATTTTTTTTGAATAATTATTTATTGTCAAAGTGATGTACAGAGGGGGTGTTATGGTTTCATATGTAAGGCAGTGGGTACATTTCTTGTACAATTTGTTACATATATATGTATGCATGTATTTTTGCCAGTATTGGGGCTTGAATTCGGGGTCTGGATGCTGTCTCTTAGCTTTTTCTCTCAAGGTTTATGTGCCACTTGAGCAACACCTCCCTTCTGGCTTTTGCTGATTAACTAGAGATAAGTCTCATGGAATTTTCTGCCCAGGGTAGCTTTGACCTGCAGTCTTCAAATCCTCAGCTTCCTAAGTAGCTAAGATTACAGGCATGAGCCACTAGCACCTGGCTATTTAAAATTTTTGAGGGCTGGGAATATGGCCTAGTGGCAAGAGTAGTTGCCTCATATACGTGAAACCCTAGGTTGGATTCCTAATCACCACATATATAGAAAAGGCCAGAAGTGGCACTGTGGCTAAAAGTGGTAGAGTGCTAGGAAGGAAGGAAGGAAACCACGGACAGTGCTCTATACCCCATGAATATGTGCATTTAAAATAAAAAGTCAAGGCTGGGCGCTGGTGGTCACACCTGTAATCCTAGCTACTTAGGAGGCTGAGATGTGTGGATCAAGTTTGAAGCCAACCCAGGCAGGAAAGTATGTAAGACTCTTACCTCCAATTAACCATCAAAAAGCCAGAAGTAGAGCTGTGGCTCAAGTAGTAGTGTACAAGCCTTGAGCAATAAGGCTCATAGACAGCCTCTATATTAGGGGTTAGCACTTCAACATTCAACATGTGAATTGGGAAAACATTATTCAGTCTATGACACATTTCATAATTTCCTTTATTTTTCCCTTTATTTCTCCCTTCCTCACTCTATACCCTCTTTCTTTCTTCCTTCCTTTCTTTCTTTCTTTCTTTCTTTCTTTCTTTCTTTCTTTCTTTCTTTCTTTCTTTCTTTCCTCCCTCCCTTCCTTCCTTCCTTCCTTCCTTCCTTCTTTCCTTCCTCCCTTCCTTCCTTCCTTTCTCTTTCTTTCTCTCTTTATTTCTCAGTCCTAGGGCTTGAACTCAGGGCCTGAGCACTGTCCCTGAGCTTTTGTGCTCAAGGCTAGTGCTCTACTACCACTTCCAGTTTTCTGGTGGTTAATTGGAAATAAGACTCTCATAGACTTTGCTGTTCAGGCTGGCTTTGAGCCATGGTATTCAGATCTCAGCCTCCTGAGTAGCTAGGATTAAAGGTGTGAGCCATCAGTATCATAGGATTCATCATTTCTTTAAATATGAATGGTATTAATACATCAACTAATGGAAAGAGCAGGAAAAATTGATTAAAAGATGCTCTTTATAAGAAACCCACTTAAATTATAATAAGCAAAGTAGGTTAAAAGTAATACCCTGCAAAAATTATACAACCCAAATATTAACCAAGAGATAGCAGGAATGTTTATTCTAATATTAGATAAATCAAGCTTCATATAAAAATTAGAAAAGACACAGAATGATATTACATAATGGAACAGAATAGAAAGAAACTATCAATAAGATATTATGACCCTAAGTGTGTATGCACAAAACAGGAGAACTCCAAAATACATGAAGCAGCCAGGCACTGGTGGCTCACGCCTATAATCTTATCTACTCAGAAGGCTGAAATCTGCAGATGCAGGTTCAAAGCCAGCCCAGGCAGGAAAGTCCATGAGCATTTTATCTCTAATTAACTGCCCCAAACATCTAGAAATGAAAGTGTGGCTGAATTGGTAGAATGCCAGCCTTCAGCAAAGCCTGGTGAAAGTGAGGAGGGCCAGCACACACACACACACACACACACACACACACACACACACACACACACGCAAACATACACACACACAGACACACGCAAACATACACACACACACATACACACACAAACACACCATGAAGCAGAGCCTAATAATAGACATGAAAGAACAATGGAACATTCATAGTTGAGAAACTCCAATAGCATTTCTCATTCACAGACAGAATTATTAGACATAAAATTAATAAAGCAATAGAGATAAACCAATAGCATCAAACATAAATTTATAAAATACTCTACCTGGATCATCAGAATACATATACTTTTCAAAATATTCACTGAAGGCAGGTCATATTCTGGACTATAAAACTTAAAATTTAAAAGAATTAAGTAAGAAGCTTTATCCCCACAAACAACTTACTATCATGAATCAATAGGGCTTCAGACTAAAACAATAGATGACAAATAAGAGGATTGAGAGACACACATTTTATTAAGGAGCTATTGGGAAAAAATAAAAACAATAAAGGAGAGGTAAAACAAAGAAACTAGGAGAAACTGGAGTGTCTGTCAGTTTCATGTACGGAAAACTGAACATTGTCCATTCTTACCATCTATCTATCTCTCCCTCCCTCCCTCCCTCCCTCCCTCCCTCCCTCCCTCTCCCCCTCTCTCTCCTCTCTCTCTCTCTCTCTCTCTCTCTCTCTCTCTCTCTCTCTCTCTCTCTCTCTCTCTCTGTAAGGTTCACACTAAAAGACTAATGATCACAACTCCTATTATCCATCATACCCTTACAGCTTGCAAAGTGTCCTCTCCTTTCCTCATATATATACATGAATGACAGTAAAAATAAATAAATAAATAAATTTTAAAGCAAGGACAAAAACCTTCTGAAGAGAAAAAAGGCAAGCATCAAAATCAGTCACAGATATAATACAAATTTTGGGATTTTGTTAGGGTCATTTTTTTGGCAATACTGGGATTTAAACTCTGGGCCTTGCATTTGCTATGTAGGTACTCTCTGCCTCTAGCCCCTTTTGCTTTAAGATCAGCTTTCCACCTGGGCTTCCTCAGTTGCTGGAACTAGCTTTTCATTGGTTGAGGTGAGGTCTTGAAAACTATTTTCCCAAGCTGGCTTGAAACTGCAATTCTGTCCTCAGCCTCCCAAGTAGCTAGGAGTAAGTTTTAAGTCATTGGCTGGATAGAGTACTTGAAAATAGTATAATGAAACCAAATAAAATCTGTAAAAGGAGAGGGCAAGGAAGAGTAGTCAAGAGGGTGAATTTGATCAACTTATATTATATGCCTGTATGTAACGAACACAATAAAACCCTTCTGTACAATTAATTTACACTAGTACAAAAAGAACCAACCACAAATAAGTATGATTTCCAACTTATATGAGATGAAGCATTTTAATGCTGAACATAAGGATTAGATCATGCAGTACTTGTGGGCTTTTGTCCTATTTCACTTAACATGATCTCTGCTACAAATGACAAGCTTTCATTCTTTTTTTGTGGTACTAAGAATTGAATCCAGGACTTCACACATGCAAGTCAAATAACTCTGGATTCCTGCACCCAGCCACTTTTGTCTTTGGGGGCATATGGATAGCCAAGATAAGAGTCTCAGACTTTTCTTCCGGGCCCAACTTTCAACCATAATTCTCAGAACTCAGTCTCCTGAGTTGCTAGGATTATAGGCATGAGCCACCAGTGATCAGCTTGTTTTGTATTTTGTTTCTGAGATAGGGGCTGGTTAATTTTCAGATGCTAGCCTTGAATTCAGGATCCTCCTGCCTCTGCCTCCTGAGTAGCTAGGATTACAGGCAAGCACCATCCCATTCCTGGCTCATTCTCAAGACAAAATAGTATTCTGTTGTGGATAATACTACATTTTCTTTACCCACTAGCTAGTTGAAAATACATAGGTTATTTATTGGCTGCTAAGAAATAGAATGAGTGTGGCAAGTAGGCTTGGAGAAGATTGACTGGTGAGTATCAAGTTACAGTTAAAAGGAGCAAGAAGCTCTGGAGTACTGTTGCATAATATAATGAGTTCAAGCCTACATGATATTATGCAGTATATTTTTTAAAGCTAGATGGGTATTTTTGATTTTTTTACCATAAGGAAGTAATATATGTTTAAGAAGAGAGATGTGCTTAACCTGATTTATAGAGGGTACACATATAATGAAAATGTGTAATATCTTGTGACTATGTATGATTTTATTTATCAGTTTTAAAATAAATTTAATGGTAAAAAATATGATCAACATTTCAAGGAATCTAATGCAAAAAAAAAAAACAGAACAAAACAAAAAACAGGCAGCATATAACAACAGATGGGTATTGCAAATGGAGAGATGGAACTCTAAAGAACCAGAAAGGATTTGCTGGGAAAAAAAATACTAGCTTGCTGCTGGTGGTGACCACTTGTAATCCTAGTAAGCTGAGATCTAGAGCACCAAATTTCCAACTTAGCTGGGCAGAAAAGTTCATGAGATTCCATCAGCAATTAACCAGCAAAATACTGATCTGAAGATGTGGCTCAAATGGTAGAAAAAGTAAGCTGAGCAAGCAAGCTGAGTGAGCTTGAGGTCTTGAGTTCAAACCCTGCTACTGCTTTAAAATAAAGGAAAGGAAAAATAAAGAAATTTTAATTCAAATAAAAACTGAATTGCTACCTGTATGTCTACATTACAAATTTATAAAAATAATTTCTTAATTTATAGTCTATAGTATTTGAACTAGCAAAAAAACAGAATTGGAAGTGAGAGTATGAGGTCCTAAGTTCAAGCCCCAGTACCTGCATCCATGCACACACACACACACACACACACACACACACACACACACATTAGTTACTGAAGAAAATACATTACATGATTTAATACATATGAAATATTCAGAATAGGGGAATGTTCAGAGGCAATAAGTAAATTAGATGTTGTTTAAGGTCAGGGGTGATAGGTTGAAACACAGATACTAATTAAATGATAATTAAATATAATGGGATTCCCATTGTGTGTGTGTGTGTGTGTGTGTGTATGTGTGTGTGTGTGTCTGTGTGTGTGTGTGTGTGTGTGTCCCAGTATCAGGGTTTGCACTCAGGGCCTACATTCTCACCCAATTTTTTACTCATAGTTGGTGCTCTAACATTCGAGCCACACTTCTACTCTTGGTTTTTGCTGATTAATTGGAGATGGAGTCTTGAAGACTTTTCTGCCCAGAAAGGCTTCAAACAATGGTCCTCTAGGTCTCAGCCTCCTAGGCTGAGTATCCAGGATTACAGAAGCAAGACACTAGCACCCAGCTCATATAGGGAGTTATTTACAGACGATGAAACTGTTCTAAAATTCACAGTGGTGATAAATTTGTAGACCTATTAATATAATAAAAGCAATTAACTACACATTAAAAAACTTTTTTGTTTTTATTATTTTTTATACTGGACTAGGGCTTGAACTCAGAGCCTAGGCACTGTCCTTTAGCGTATTCCTCTCAAATCTGGTGTTCTACCATTGAGCCAGAGTTCCACTTGGAGTGGTTTTTAATTGGAAATAAGAGTCTTACAGACTTTCCTGCATCAAATTGTGATCCTTAGAAGTTAACCTCCTGAGTAACTATAATTGTAGACATGAGCCACAGGCACCCAGTTAACTGTACATTTAAAACAGGTAAAATGCAGACCAGGTAAAATGCACCAGTGGCTTACGCCTGTAATCCTAGCTACTCAAGTGGCTGAGATCAGTGGATCATGGTTTGAAGCTGGCCCAAGCAGAAAAGTCCCTGTGAGACTCTTATTTCCAATTAACTACTCAAAAACCAGAAGCATAGCTGCGGCTCAAAGTGGTAGAGCACTAGCCTTGAGCACAGAAGGGCTCAGGGACAGTGCCCAGGCCCTGAGTTCAATTCCTGACTGGAATAAAACATGGGTAAAATGCCTAACAATAAAGTTGGTAAAAATCAAGGCACCATGTGTGCCAGGCGTGGGTGCCTGTAATCTTAGATACTCGGGAGGCTGAGATCTGAGGATCATAGTTCAAAGTCAGCCTGGGCAGGAAAGTCTGTGAGACTCATCTCCAATTAACCAGAAAAAAACCATAAATGGAGCTTGGGCTCAAGTGTTAGAGCACTAGCCTTGAGCTAAAAAGCTCAGGGGCAGCATATAAGCTATGAGTTCAAGCCTCATGACCAGGACAAAAATAATAATGAATGTGAAAATACACAAGCACTATTTTTGCTACAGTGTTCAGTTAAAAAAAGAGAGTATAAAAAATAGTTCAATTCCTCTGACCCTGCTTGCTTGCCTAAATAATTATAATTAGTGTGTTCTGGGAATAAAACAAGGAGATCGTAAAGAAATTTGTCCTGGAAAAAAAATGACTCCTCTTGGCACAAAGGATGTTTAAGAAAGCAAACATCCTGAGGATAGACATCTGTCTTGGTGGAAGCATGTTCCAGAATCCAGAAACCATCCTGTGCTTAAAGAGATGAAAGGGACACACAGCTGTTTCAAAGAGATACAGACTGAAAACTTTCCAAATGTGAGATAGATAAATTTCACGAAGCTCAATGAATTCTGGGAAAGGTAATATCAAAAAGAGACCTACACCAAGAAATACAATAATCAAGGTGAGGGCATTGTGTGTTAACACATGTAACTCTAGCAGGTATATGAGATCTGAGGATCATGGCTTGAAGCTAGCCCAGACAGGAAAGTCACTCTTATCTCCAATTAACAAGCAAAATGCCAGAAGTGGCTCAAGTGGTAGAGTGGCAGCCTGGAGTGAAAAAACCAAGCTACATCACAAAGCTCTGAGCTCAAGCCCCAAGACTGGCACACACACACAAAAAGAAATAGAATCATCAAATTGTCAAAAGTAAAAGGCAGTTTTGAGAACGGTAAGAGAACAGTGATTCATCACAGAAAAGAACCTGCTATAGGATGGCCAGCAAATTTCTCAACTTTACAAACTAAATTGCACTAGGATGACATAATCAAAAGCATCGAAAGAAAAAAATCAATCAAAAATACTGTGTCTGAAATGACTCTTCCTTAAAAATTGTGAAAACAGAGGCTAAAAAATGCTGGATGCATTATAATTATACTGCCTAACAGAAAAATAAAAGAGGGAGTCTTTCAAGTCAAAACAAAACAAAGATTATGAATAAAATCTGAAAGACATATGAAAGGTTAAAATTCTCAGCTAAAATTAACCATGCACAGAAATTATTCTGTGTTGTTATAATTTGGTTCCTGATTCCACTTTTAATTATTTTGCAGGTTTTAGAAGATAAAGAATGTAATGTGTGTGTTAATAGATGTACAACATAAAGACGTAGCTTGTAACAACCTAAAAAATGATCAGGGTCCCCAAAGAATACTATTTATGGATGGCAAAACACTAAATTTATGGCAATATGCAAGCTACAGTACATCATGGACTCTTTCAAGAAATTTAAGGCAAGAGGACGGATATATTTAAAAACCAAATGAAGATTATATCAGATATTTTGCAACATTAATCCTTGGTCATGGGAATTAATGACCAGAGTAACCTCAGTCTAGGGTTGAACAGACAGTTCCTGGGAAGATGTACCTGTAAGATATCCTTTAGACATCCTTTTCTTTTCTTTTAAATAACGTTGTAATGTCCAACATCAGCTTGTAGTTCTGGCAGAGTCTTTGAAGTTTGAGGGTTGGTACTGGAGTTTGAACTCAGGGCCTTACTTTTGCTCCCCTGCTGAGCCATGCCTCCAGCCTTTTTTGCACTAGTTGTCACTATTTCTTACGAGGGTGTGCTCCAGAACTGCAATCAGCCTATTTTAGACTTTCCATTCTAGCTGGGATGATAGACAAACACAACCTTGCCCAGTGTCTGAGTTAATCTTGTGGACATTTCTGCCTGAACTGGTCTTGAATTGCAGTCCTCCCATTTAGCCTCCCATGTAGATTAGGATAGCAAGTGTATGCCATTGCACCCAGATATCAGTTGAAAAGGGGGATTGGGAAGTTTTCTACCCAAACTGGCCTCAAATTGTGATCCTCCCATTTTCATCCTCTCAAGTAGATAGGATTAAAACCATAAGACAATGGCCCCAGCTCCTATAATTCTTTTATGATAGTTACTTATGAGGTAATCACACATGAAAACCCTTTATAACCTCATAAATTTATTTATTGGTTGTACTGGGGTTTGAACTCAAAACTTTTTTTTGTCAGTCATGGGGCTTAAACTCAGGGCTTGGGCACTGACCCTGAGCTGTTTTTTGCTCAAAGTTAGTGCTCTACTACTTTGAACCACAGCAGTACTTTTTGTTTGTTTGTTTGGTAGTTAATTGGAGACAAGAGACTCAGATTCTCCTGCTCGAGCTGGCTTTGAACCACAATCCTTAGATCTCTCCTAAATAGCTAGAATTACAGGTGTGAGCCACCAGCGTCAAGCTCAGAACTTTTTGCTGTTGTGATTTTTCAAATAAGGTTTCTCATTTTTAGCTGAGGGCTCGCCTTCAAGTGTGATCTTTCTACCTATGCTTCCACATAGGTGGGACTATAGCTGTGTGTACCACCGTGTTGAGCTTACTTGTGGAGATGGGCATTCTGTGGCTTTTTGCCTTGGGTGTCCTCAAGCTGTAATTCTCCCTAATCTCTGTTTCCACAGTAGGCATAATTAGAGGCATTAGCCTATAATTGATTCTGACAGCTTTCATAATTGTCATGTTAGTTGATAATATAAAGATAGGGAAGACCAGGTATTGGTGGCTTGATGCTTGTAATCCTAGCTACTTAAGAGGGTGAGATCTGAGGATGGAGGTTCAAAGCCAGCTTGAGCAGGAAAATCCAGGAGATCCTTATCACAAATAAACTAAAAAAACCCCAGTGGTTAGAGCTGTGGCTCAAGTGGTAGAGTGCTAGCTTTGAGCAAAAGTCTCAGGGACTGTACCCAGGTCCTGAGTTCAAAGCCCAGGACCACCACCACTACCAACAACAACTATATAATTCTATAATAACTATATAATTCTAACCTTCTGAGCAATTATTGTATGAAATTGAGTTTTTAGTGTCAAATAGATTGTTGGTTTATGTAATCATCACTGCAACCACAAATGTACATGTTAGGTCCTCTCCCTGAGGGCTCCGTGTAGATGCCCCCACCTCATTAAGTCTCCACCCAGTTACCTGGGTAACCTGCAGACCTGGAGGCAGTTACCTCCCCTTTCCCTGAGGTCACATCCTAATCCACCTGGCCACACCCCTTGCCCCTGCCCTAGATATAAGGCAGGGCTGGGTGGGGGTCTCTCTCTCTCTCTCTCTCTCTCCCTTCTCTCCAGCCATGGATCATCTTGGCCACAGGCCAGCAGTTCGGTAATAAACGTTCTCTCCTGCTTGAATACCGCGTGGCGTTCTCCTTTACTGGCTACCTACTTTAAAAACCTAACATATATGGTGCCGTGACCCGGGATAGGGCTTAAGAGTCAGGACAGGCGCAATTCCCATCTATTTTTCTTCTTTTTCTGGGAGTATCCCCAGTCCTGATGGCCCTTTTTTCCGCGAACCGAGCTGCTTCGAGTCGCCACGTGACACTTTTCACTAATACCATTGCTGGCCTCCACATCCACCTCCACCTCCACACCACTTGTCTACCCTGGTGAGTGAAACTGCTGCTGCTCGGGTTCTCTGCTGCTCCGTCCGCCGCTTCTGCCGCTTCTGCCTGCCGCTTCTGCCTGGTAAGCTCATTCACTCACCAGGCGCCTCTCTCCTGTGCTTTTTGGGTTTTGCATCACAGTCACACCCAAGCCGGGAAACTGCTAGCACGCCTCTTGACGGTGCAATGAGGCCTGCTTGAAATACTCGCTCAGATACAGTTTTTGCCACTGCAATGGTAAATGGTTAGAAGTCACTTATATTCAGGCTCTCTCTCTCTTTCTCTTTTCCTCTCTTTCTCTTCCTTTTTCTCCCTCTCTCTCATCTTCCTGCTTACTTGCTTACTTTATAAAATTCCCAAGTCGTACCATCATTGTGTGCCTTGCTCACAAAGCTGCCTCTTTTCACAGAGCTTCGAAACTGAGGCTTGACCACCAATGTGCTTTGTCAGCAAAGATATCTAAAAGTTCTTTTCTCTAGCATTGACCACGTGGTGGATATTGGGTTTAACAGGCATCAGCTCAGGCGCCATTATGCCATGCCACGTGTTCTCTGTTAGTGTGTTTGTGTCCTCCTGCCACCCCCCTCAACATGGCAACCCACTAGAGTTTATCAAAATATGGTTTCTCCATTTGATAATCTTAAAATTGTTGTTTGCTAGCAATATTGTTTTTCTAACCAACCACGTGGTTCTAAAATATTGGACAAAAAATGTCATTTACTATTGGAATTCCAAAAGACTCTACTGCTGAAATTCATTTTTGCATGCTGTAAAACCTATGTGCACAGTGTGTATGTCTGTGTAAATGTCATTTGTTAATATGTTCATCTAGCTATATATCTGTGCTAAAACTCATCACATCTACTGAGTTTTGTCATTGCAGAATTCTGGCAAGTATTTGGTCAGTTCTTGACAAGGCACAGGTAAGCTCTAGTCCCCTTGGTCTCCTTGTTGTTTTAATTGGAAATCAAAAGGGCTTTTGTGGCAAAGACTCCCTTGGATTGCAGTTCGAAGCCAGCCAGGGCAGAAAATCTCTCTCAAACTCCATCTCCCAACTAACCAGCAAAGAGCCAGGCTGGAAGCATGGCTGAAGAGACTTATCTCTTACCAGCCAAATGCCGGAAGTGGAGCTCAAGTGGTAGAGTACTAGCCTCGAGCAGAAGTGCTCAGGGACAGTGCCCAGGCCCTGAGTTCAAATCCTGTGAATGCCATCGGGGACAAGCCATCCCAGCAACAAGCACCTAGATCCCTGGGACTCAGCCAGTTCAGTTAACAAGGATCATGGAGAGGAGTAAGAGGAGAATTATGTCAGATCCTAAATGGAGTCACTTTGTCTCGCCCTTTCAAAATTAATCAGAGCCGGGGGATCAAGAGATAGTAGCTTCGGGGACTGGGGATATAGCCTAGTGGCAAGAGTGCCTGCCTCGGATACACGAGGCCCTAGGTTCGATTCCCCAGCACCACATATACAGAAAACGGCCAGAAGGGGCGCTGTGGCTCAAGTGGCAGAGTGCTAGCCTTGAGCGGGAAGAAGCCAGGGACAGTGCTCAGGCTCTGAGTCCAAGGCCCAGGACTGGCCAAAAAATAAAATAAAAAAAGATAGTAGCTTGTCCATCTAATGTCCATGCCTGAGTATAAGAACTGTCCAAGTAATCCAATTTTTAATTTTGTGCCCTAAACTCTTCCTTTTGCCTTAATATTTTTTTTGTCCAGCCCCTGCCTCATGAGACTTCTTCCAGGCTTCATTCAAGGACTGGCATCTACCACCAAGGGACCCTGCTGCTCGCCTTCTCCAGGAGAGGCCACATTTCTGCCTTTTACCCCTAATGCCGATGCCCCTTGCCAGCAGGAAGCAGCCAGAGAGAGTCTTCGTCCTTTTTCATTACTATTAAAAGGCTGGAATGTTAGGTCCTCTCTCTGAGGGCTACATGCAGATGCCCCCACCTCATTAAGTCTCCACCCAGTTACCTGGGTAACCTGCAGACCTGGAGGCAGTTACCTCCCCTTTCCCTGAGGTCACCTCCTAATCCACCTGGCCACACCCCTTGCCCCTGCCATAAATAAAGCAGGGCTGGGTGGGGGTCGCTCTCTCTCTCTCCCTTCTCTCTAGCCATGGATCATCTTGGCCACAGGCCGGCAGTTGGGTAATAAACTTTCTCTCCTGCCTGAATACCGCGTGGCGTTCTCCTTTACCAGCTACCTACTTTAAAAACCTAACAGTACACAAGTATATAAATAACCATGCAAATACAAAATATGTGCAAAAGGACAGTAGAAGGTAATAAAAAGTATGCTACTGCAATAAAAATATTTAAACACACAAGAAGGCATTAAGGAAGGAAATGAAACATCAAAAAACTAAAAGGCATGGAAAACAATTCCAAAATGTCAGTGGTAAATCCTTCTGTGTCATTGATTTCTTTCAATATAAATGGATTACGTTCCCCAATCTAAATACACAGAACAGTGTTCAGAAGAGGCAGACTTTCAGTCTAAAGATACACATAGATTAGATAAAAGAACGAAAACTCATGCCCTGCAAACCTTAACCAAAAGAAAGCAGAGGTGACTGCATTAATAACAGCTAATAAAGTCAAAGCTGTTGTGAAATGCAAAGAAAGCCATTATATATGTGTAATAATGCCCGCTGGGTGCTAGCTGTTGGCTCATGCCTGTGATCCTAAATACTGAGCGGCCTTGCATCTGAGGATGGTAGTTCGATACTAGACCAGGCAGAAAAGTTCTGAGCTGATTAGCTCTAATTAACCACCAAAAAAGCCAGAAGTGAGCTGTGGCTCACTTTGTGACAAAAAATGTCAAGTCAAAGAGAATATTAAATGATTATAAATATATGTCCCGCAAATATCAGAGCTTCTGAATCTATAAAGCAACCATTGATAAAACTAAAAGGAGCAATACAAATGTACAAAGTAACCCTACTTAAAAAAATTATGCCAGTCCTGGGGCTTGAACTCAGGACCTGGGCACTGTTCTTGAGCTTTATGCTCAAGGGTAGCACTCTGTCATTTAAGCCACAACTCCACGTCTGGCTTTTTGGTAGCTAACTGAAGATAACAGTCTCATTAACTTTCCTTCCCTGGGCTGGCTTTGAACCTCAGTCCTCAGATCTCAACTTCCTGAATAGCTAGGGTTATAAGCATGAACCACCAGCACTCAGTGCAATGTTACGTTCATAACTGATTAAGGAACCAATCAGAGGTTCAACAACAAGACTTGAGTAGCACCGTGGCTCCAATGGACATAACAGACATGAACAAAACACCCTGCAAATCAACAAAAGAATACTACCTTCTCAAGGGCTCATGGAATATTCTTCAGGCTAAACCACATACAGTATTTCAAAGCAAATCCTTAAAAGTTTGATAAGAGCCTGGTGCCAGTGGCTCATGCCTGTGACCCAAGGTACTCAGAAGGCTAGGATCTGAGGATCACATTTCAAAGCCAGCCCAGGCAGAAAAGTCTGTGACGTTCTTCTCTCTAATAAACTACTCAGAAAAAGCTGGAAGTGGTGCTGTGGCTCATGTGGTAGAGCACTCGCCTTGAGCACAAAGAAGGTCAGGGACAGTACCCAGGCCCTCAGTTCAAGTCCCAGGACTGGCAAAAAAATTTTAAAAAAGTTTAATAAGGCCAGATATCCATGGATCATACCTATAATCCTAGATACTCAGGAGGATGAGATGTGAGGTCCATGCTTTGAAGTCAGCCTAGAAAGGAAAGTCCATGAGACCCTTATCTCCAACTAACCAGCCCAAATCCAGTAGTGGAGCCATGGTTCACATGGTAGAGTGTTAACCTTGATCAAAAATCCTTGAGTTCAAACCCCAATACCAGCACACAAAAAATTAATAAGTTTGAAATCATACAAATTAACTTTTAGGATCATAATGGAATAAAAATAGAAATGGAAGGCAGAAAGAAACTGGAAAATTTGCAACTACCCAAAAATTAAACTCTTGAGCAATCAAGGAGTCAGAAAGATCAGAGAGGAAATTGGACAATGAGCTGGGTGCTGGTATCTCACAGGAGGCTGAGATCTGAGGGCTGCAGTTCAAAGCCTGGGCAGGAAAGTCCCTAAGACTCATATCAAATTAATCAGCAAAAAGCCAGAAGTTGACAAGTGGCTCAAGTGATGGAGTGCCAGCTTTGAGCTAAAAAAAGCTAAGGGAGAGTGTCAAGGTGCTAAGTTCAAGCAATACTGGCACAAGATGAAAGGGAGGGAGGGAGGGAGGGAGGGAGGGAGGGAGGGAGGGAGGGAGGGAGAGAGGGAGGGAGGGAGGGAAGGAGGAAGGGAGGGAAAGAGAAAGAAAGAGAGAAAGAAAGAAAGAAAGAAGAAGAAAGAAAGAAAGAAAGAAAGAAAGAAAGAAAGAAAGAAAGAAAGAAAGAAAGAAAGAGAAAGAAAGAAAGGAAGGAAGCAAGGAAGCAAGGAAGGAAGGAAGGCAGCAAGGAAGGAAGCAAGGAAGGAAGGAAGGAAGGGGAGGGAGGGAGGAAAACATCTTGAGACAAATTAAAATGAAAACCAAACATACTTCAAATGCATGGGCCACAGAAAAGGAAACATTAAGTGGAAAACTTATATCTCTAAATGCTTCCATTAAAGACAAATGGAACCGGGAGCACGTGGAATGGTTGCCAGCAAGCACGAGGTCCCCATGCGCTACTGACCAGGCATACCTGTATTTAGAGCTAAGCCAGCTACTTGGGAGGCACATAAGAGGATGCCAGTTAGAAGTATGCCTTAGGTATAAAATTAAAGACTCTATCCTCCCTCCTCCCCAAAAGAAAAAAAAAACTAAGGAAAACCAGACATGGGCCATGGCTCATATGACAGAGCACCTGTCTTGCAAGCATGAGGTACTGAGTTCAAACCCCAATACTTCCCATGAACAGAAGAAATCAGAGAGTAAAATGAGCCCTGTCTCTGAGCCCACATATATCTATGGTCAGCCTGGGAACTGGATGTCCTGACAGGGCCAACACACTGCTTCCTAGGCACACAAGCCAGAGAACAGTGCAGCGTCTTCAAAGGCTGTGGAGATGGCATTTCAGGCCCCATTGAGCGGAGCTGCTTCCCACTGCGCTGCCCAACAGAGATGCCTTGCTCAAGGCAAAGGTGAGTCCGGAGAGGAATAATGGAGAGAAAAAATGGAGAGAATGAGGGAGAGGGTGTCACTGTTCCAAAGGAAATGTACTCATTACTTGACTTATGTAACTGTAACCCCTTGTACATCACCTTTACAATAGAACTTTTTTTAAAAGATCTCAAGGCCACCTCAAGAATGGCCTGGTTTTGCAGACCCACAGGCACCTTATGCTGGTGGCTCCTCAGCTCTTGCTACAATGTTTGTCACATGACTTTCCCGTTTTCCTAAAGTGAGCTTTTTCTGTCCTCTAGTGGTGCTATGCTTGAGTTGCACTCCATCTGGGTTCTGACACCACCCAAACTGCAATAGTGCAGGCAGCCCCATACCCCTAGTTTTGCCCCAGACAGCATTTCAGAGGAAGGTTTGGGAACACATACACCTGTGTGAAAAATTTGAGACATTCATAATTTGCTTCTTCAATACCGTTCTAGTGCCTCAGACTCAAACAATCTATTCAGTTGCTTCATAGACATACGGCGGGGGCAACTCAGGAGGCTGAGATCTGAACATTGAGGTTCAAAGCTAGCCTGAGAAAGGAAGTCTATGAAGCTCTTATCTACAATTAACCACCAAACAGCCAGAAATGGAGCTGTGAGACAAGTGGTAGAACACCAGCCTTGAGTGAAAAAGCTAATGGACGGGCTGGGAATATGGCCTAGTGGCAAGAGCGCTTGCCTCCTACACATGAAGCTCTGGGTTCGATTCCCCAGCACCACATATATGGAAAACGGCCAGAAGGGACGCTGTGGCTCAGGTGGCAGAGTACTAGCCTTGAGCAAGAAGAGGCCAGGGACAGTGCTCAGGCCCTGAGTCCAAGGCCCAGGACTGGCCAAAAAAAAAAGCTAATGGACAGCATTCTAGCCCTGAGTTCAAGCCTCAGCAGAAAAGGGGAAGGAAGGAAGGAAGGAAGGAAGGAAGGAAGGAAGGAAGGAAGGAAGGAAGGAAGGAAGGAAGGAAGGAAGGAAGGAAGGAAGGAAGGAAGGAAATACAGCACTGGAAACAGGCCCCAACTCCTCTAGGTATCTAGGTAACTACATGGTACGTGGTAGTTTTAGGGATGGCCACAGAAGAGACAGGATTCCCACAGTCTTGAATGTTTACCAGGGGAGTAGCTGTCCCCTTAAGTCCAACCCCACAGACTAAACTGAGAATCTTCAGCAAAAACTCCTCTCAGTCTTTCCCCTTCCCCCACCCCCTTCCTTCTTCCCCCTTCCCCTGAGGCAAAGGCCGATTGGTCAGCATTAGGGTTAAGCTGGGTTTCCTCAACTCATCAGCATTTCTAGAGGCTGCGATGGAAAGCTCTATTCAATGTATATGATTTTATTTGCATTAATCTCTACTAACTGCTGGGAGACACAGATTTGATGCTTAATATGTATATATACTTTTAATTATGAACACAAAAGGCCCACCTTTTTTAGTACCCACAATGGAGAAGCAAGTGAGAAAACCAGCTCCCAAATTCCTTCCCACTTAGCCACGGGTAAATACTGTTGTTGTTCAGGTACATTTTGGAAGAATAGCTATTCATATACATTTCTTAGTTTTGTGGAAAAGGAATCATTTATGCATATAGGCGGTTTGTAATCTCTTTGAGTGGGTTCATAAAATATATTTCCTGTCATAATAAACTTTCATGAGGCAATTTTAGAGGTAAAAAAAATTTCCTTTAAGGAGGAAGCTTTTATTTTCAGACATTTCTATACTGACCAACCTGACATCTATGTTCTTTCCAACATTTTACACCAATGTGAGATGCTTCCCATTAAAAGTTGCCTATATCTTTAAAAATATACTTGGGGATACATTCTGAGGGAAGAAACTGTTGGTACAAATCTATTCACAGTTTTAAGACTCTGCTGAAAGTACTGGTACACTGTTCTGAAAGTTGCTCCTATAAAAATTTTAGCAGATGGGCTGGGAATATGGCCTAGTGGTAAAATGCTGGCCTTGCATACATGAAGCACTGGGTTCGATTCCTCAGCACCACGTATATAGAAAAGGCTGGAAGTGGCCCTGTGGCTCAAGTGGTACAGTGCCTTGAGCAAAACAAAAAAAGAAGCAGCAGCCAAGGACAGTGATCAGGCCCTGAGTTCAAGCCCCAGTACTGGCAAAAAAAATTTTTTAGCAGATATGAATGGGATATTCAATGCAATGAAAGAGCAACAGGACTGATTAACGGCTTAAAATAGAATGGAATGGTATTTGGAGCGTTAAATCATGTGGAATGGAAAATGGATTTGAAATGGAATGCAGAATAGGATGAAGGCTAAGGGTAAACTGAAATGAAATGAGGAATGGAACATAAATTTGAACAGGATATGGAATGAAAAGTTGAACAGCTTTTATATAGAACAGAGGATAATGATACAATGGAACAAAACAAAAAAAATAGAAGTAAATATTGGCTAGGTGCCAGTGGTTCCCCTCCTATTCAGGAGGCTGAGATTTGAGGAACACAGTTTAAAGCTAGCCTTGGCCAGAAAGTTCTCAAGACTCTTCAATTAACCACCAAAAATCAGAAATGAGAGAAGTGTGGCCCAAATGGTAGAGCACCACTCTTGAGTGCAAAAGCTGAGAGACAATGCTCAGGCCCGGAACTTAAGCCTCAAGACTGCCCCTCAAAATAATGTTGTATGGATTAAATGAGTTATGTGAAAAAGGAATTAAATATAGTATTGTATCAAAGCAAATGTTATTGAAAATAGAAACCACATTAGGAAAGAATACAGGATGGAATGGAATTGCAAGGGCATGCAAACAATGGACTATGAAATAGGCACTACTGTTTGTAAAAACACTAGAAAAGGGCTGGGGATGTGGCTCAACTGATGCAGCCCAAAATGTGAGGGTCAAACTCAGATGTCACTAAAAACATCACTAAAATACCAGAAAAGAATGGAATGAAATCTGAAATGAAATGTAGGCTACAGGTTCATAAAACAGAATAGGAATGGAATTAGAAGAGACTCTGAGGCCAGATGCAGGTGGCTCATATCTGTAATCCTAGCTACTCAGGAGGCTGAGATCTAAGGATCCTGGTTCAAAGCCAGCACAGGACGGAAAGTCTGAAACATTTATCTCCAAAAAACCACTAGAAAAACTGGAAGTTGAGTTGTGGCTTAAAGTGGTAGAACACTAGTGTTTTAGTAAAGAGCTCAGGAACAGTGCCCTGGCCCTGAGTTCAAGCACCATAACTGACAAAAAAATTTTTTCAAGAAAAAAGAACAAATGGGGCTGGGGATATGGCCTAGTGGCAAGAGTGCTCGCCTCGTATACATGAAGCCCTGGGTTCGATTCCCCAGCACCACATATACAGAAAATGGCCAGAAGTGGCGCTGTGGCTCAAGTGGCAGAGTGCTAGCCTTGAGCAAAAGAAGCCAGGGACAGTGCTCAGCCCCTGAGTCCAAGGCCCAGGACTGGCAAAAAGAAAAAAGAACAAATGGATCAAAATGTACTCCATCTGGTATGCTACTCAGGAGGCTGAGATCTGAGTATCATGGTTCAAAGCCAGCCTGGGCAGAAGTCTGTGAGATTCTTATCTCCAAGTAATTAGCAAAAATCTAGAACTGGGGGCATGTCTCAAATGGTAGAGCTCAAGTCATAGGTAAGAAACTCAGGCAAGAGTCAAAAGCCCTGAGTTCAAATCTCAGTACCAGCAAAAAAAGGGATGGGTTTGGTAAATTTCCTCTAGGGCAAAAAAAAATAAAAAAAGCTGGACGTAGTGGGGCACACTCATATCTCATCGATGTGGGGAGCATAGGAGGATCAAGTTTCAGGGCAGCTGTGGGAGAAATGGGAGATCTTACCTTAAAAAATAAAAAGCAAAAAGCCTAGCAGGAATAGGTCCTGTCTAGCAAGCCAGGTACCCTGAGTTCAAAACCCTACTACTGCCAAATAAAAAGACACAGGACAAATTATTTACATGGAAACTTAAAGAATATATCAAATATTAGAATCAATAAATAAATTTAGCATAGTCACTGGGTATTAATATTTAAATCTTATAAATAAGTATTACAAATCAATAGATCATCATCTCAAAAATTATAAAATGAGGCTGGGAATGTAGCTTAGTGGTAGAGTCCTTGCCTACCATGCATGAGACCCTGGGTTCAATTCCTCAGTACCATATACACAGAAAAAGCCAGAAGTGGGCGCTGTGGCTCAAGTAGTAGAGCGCTAGCCTTGATCAAAGAAGAAGCCAGGGACAGTGCTCAGGCCCTGAGTCCAAGCCCTAGGACTGGCAAAAATAAAAATAAAAAATATATATATAGTTGGAGATGCCATCTCTTGTAGCACTAAGTGAAAACTTAAAAAGAATTCACAAGACCTTAGTACAGTTATCTTCATGAAACTCCCTAAAGAAATGAAAGAAGACACATTAAACAGATATATCACATGATTATGGATTCAAACATCTTATTTTGAAAATTATTTACAGAAATCTCATTAAAAGAATATAGAAATTGCCTGCAATCCCAGTGAGATTCCCAGCAGATATTTTGAAAATGAAAATTGTTCAACTCATTCCTAAAAATGTACTCTTATAAGAGATACAAGAACTATTCATACGGAAGAAGAAATTAAGAGGAAATGAAAAGCTAGATAAAACACTAGAAAAAAGTGTGCAAGGCGCCTTTGACTCACACTTGTAATCCTAGCTACTCAGGAGTTTGGTATTTGAAGATTGCAGTTCAAAGCCAGCCTGGCTAGGAAAGTCTGTGAGACTCTTTATCTCCAATTAACCACCAAAAGCCAGAAGTAGAGTTGTGGCTCAAGCATGCCAGCTTTGAGCAAAAAAAAAGCTAGTGGACAATATCCAGGCCCTCAGTTCAAGCCCCAGTACTAGCATTAAAAAATAGCCTGCCACCATTGGCTCATGCCTATAATCCTAGCTACTCAGGAGGCTAAGATCTGAGGATTGAGATTTGAAACTAGCCTAGGCAGAAAAGTACATAAGACGTTGTTTTCATACTGAACTCAGGGTTTGACCAGTATCTCTTCACATTTTAGCTCAAGATAAGCACTCTACTACTTGAGCTCCAGAACTACTTCTGGCCTTTTGCTGATTAATGGGAGTTAAATATTTCATGGATTTACCTGACTGGGCTGACTTCAGATCTCAGCCCCTAGAGTAGCTAGGACCACAGGTGTGAGCCACTCCTGGTCAGCTTTTTGTCTTGTTTCAGTTATCTCCAATTGAACAGTGAAAAGCTGGAAGTGGAAGTTGTAGCTCAAGAGGTAGAGAGCTGGGGCTGAGAACATGGCTTAGTGGTAGAGTGCTTGCCTAGCACATGAGACCCTGGGTTCGATTCATCAGTACGGCATAAATAGAAAAGGCAGAGAATGGTGCTGTGGCTCAAAAGCTAGACCTAGCCTTGAGTAAAAGAAGCTCAGGGACAGAGCCCAGGCCCTGAGTTCATGCCCCGGGACTGGCCAAAAGAAAGAGGTAGACAGCCAGCCTTGAGTGAAAAAGCCTAACAAGTGGGGTAGGCCCTGAGTTTAAGCCCTAGTACCAGTGTGTGTGTGTGTGTGTGTGTGTGTGTGTGTGTGTGTGTGTGTGTGTGTGTGTGCTCAGAGAGACACATCTGCTCCAGAATCACTCATGCCTTTAGCTAATTTCACTTCCCTGAAGCTGGATGACTAGGGACTCCATTCTCTTCCTGGCTGTAAACTGGAGCAACCCTCCTTTCTTACAGACCACTGGTGCTTCCCAGCCATGGTACTTCCCTATTATTCCCTTGGGATCCCATCTCTCAGCTGAGACCTCCGACCTGCTAAGAGCTCAGATGTTTAGGTCAGTCCCACCCCAAGTATGATTTCTGCCTTAAGGGTGACCCAACTGTGGCCTAAGTATATCTGCAAAGTCATGATTGTTGTGAAAGTAGCATTTTCCCAAGAAAGTAGAAAAACTAACAAAGAACAACCTACATACCAATGGAGGATTGAATGAATAATTTGTAAATAAAATATCCCCAACAAACACACCTCAGAAGCATTGGTATTGAGCAAAAGAAACCAGGCATAAGAATGCACATGTTTATGTAAAATTTAAAAAAAAAAAAACAGCAAAATAAACCAGGTGCCTGTTGCTCATGACTATAATCCTAGCTACTCAGGAGGCTGAGATCTGAGAATTGACATTTCAAAGCCAGTCCAGGCAGAAAAGTCTGTAAGACTCACATCTCCAATTAACTACCAAAAACCAAAATCCAGATGTGGAGCTGTAGTTCAAGTAGTAACAAGTGCTAGCCTTGAGTGAAAAAGCTAAGGGACAGAACCTAGGCAGCTACAATCTATAACCCTTGATCTCAAAGTTAAACCCCGCCACCGTGTCAGTTCCTGCTGGAGGTTTTGGCGCCACCAGGATTCTGGAAGGTATGTAGTGAGACCTGGGTACCTATCAGGCCCAGTCTGACTGACTCCAAAGCCCACCCCCCCCCCCCCCCCGGCTTTCCTGCCCCCAGCCAGTTCTGCCCTGTAGTGTTTGGGTCTAGGTCCAGCCCAGGGCTGAGCAGGTCTAGCAGACAGCATGACCTCAGGGCAGCGCTTAAGACATCTTTGGAGCTGGCCTTGCTAGCCAGCCACATTCCTTTCTGCTTTGTTCTTGACAGCCAAGAGTCCCATGACCTGCCTTGGACTTGATTTTGGAAGCCTGCCAGGTCCTGCAGGAGCCAGTAACCCAAATGTCTGTGGGTCAGGGTGGAAAGCAAGGAGATGGAGAGCTGATGGAGTAGGCAAAGGAAGGGGTTCAAATTCCTTGATGCAAGACCGGCACACTGCTCAGGAGCTACATTTCCAGTCACTGGTTACTTACTAAAAATGAGGTTGAGATTCCCTTTCTTTGCTCTTAGAAGGAAAACTTCACTGATGGTGTAACATGTCCCTGCATTGTTTGTATCTGCTGTGCCTACTGCTAACTTTGTGTTTGCCCGCGCCTGTATGCAGGTACTGGGTTGCATGCACCTATATGCAGGTACTGGGGGGCTTGAACTCAGGGTCTGAAACTGTTCTTTAGTTTTTTCATGCAAGGATAGTGCTCAACCATGTGAGCCACAGCTCCACCTCTGGGTTTTTGCCCAGGTTGGCTTCAAACTGCAATTGTCAAATCTAGGCCTCCTGAGCAGCTAGGAATTCAGGCAAGAGCCATTGTCTCCTAGTTCCTAAGGTATTTTTCTACATCTAAAGACCTGTTTGTGAGCCTTCATGTAAGAGGCAACTTAAAAGGGGCTTTGGCTGAGCCTTTGAATTAATCAAAATTCCCCAACTATGGATCTTTGGCCTTTGATCTGAGCTATTTTTCTGCTGTAGTCCTTTTACAATCATGTTGGTCCCCAGGCAAGAGAAAAATTCCTTGATAAACATCTTGTGTGGAAGGCAAACTGCCCCTCAAACAGGCAATGCAACACACAAGACAATTTTCTTTCTCTCCTGTTAGAGAAATAAACTAATTAACAATTTGCTGGTGAAGCCAAAGTCTGATCTAATGGTCAACAAGGCAACATCTGTGACTTGGGCCTGTTTATACCTACTTTGCCTGCTCTCTGACTCTAATTTTTCCCATTTAACCTGAAGGCAATGTCTGTATCCCTGAAGATGACTGAAGAGGTATTGGCCTAGGAAAAAGGCCTTGGGATTGATTGATTGATTGATTGATTGATTGGGGCTGGGAATATGGCCTAGTGGCAAGAGTGCTTGCCTCATATACATGAAGCCCTGGGTTCAATTCCTTAGCACTACATATATAGAAAAAGCCAGAAGTGGCGCAGTGGCTCAAGAGTGCTAGCCTTGAGCAAAAAGAAGCCAGGAACAGTACTCAGTCCCTGAGTCCAAGTCCCCCGACTGGCAAAAAAAAAAAAGATTGATTGATTGACATATTTATTTATTTAGCTGGTCCTGGGGCTGGAACTTGGCCTGGGCACTGTCCCTGAGCATCTTTGTGCTCACGGCTAACACTCCACCACTTGAGGCACAACACCACTTCCAGCTTTTTCTGAGTGGTTTATTGGAGATAAAAGTCTCACAGGCTTTTCTGCCCAGGTTGTGATCCTCAGATCTCAGTCTCCAGAGTAGCTATAGGCATGAGCCACTGGCACTTAGGCCTTGAGATTTTACAGTTCTCAGTCAACACTGATTTAAAGCACAACAATGTATTGTATCTAAAATGGAGCAGGGCGAAAATTCAAGAATATATTTGAAATATCTAATACAGAAGAAAGGATTAGGATTTATTATTTCTAGACTAATTTTATATTAATTGGATAGGTTATTTCTTGGTTTTTGAACTTATATATCATTTCTTCCTTCCTATGACAAAATTTTGGGGTTGTTCTGGATGCTGCCTGGGGACTGACAAATGGGGCATAAAATTTTTCTCCTCTTATAATTTGTAGACAAATTATATATTTGAAAGGTGAATTTGAAAGTGAATAATCACAATTTTTCAGAGGACTGGGGATGGACTGAGGTACAGGAAACCTGACAGAGCCAGCATCTCTTTGCTAGTATGGAATCTATCTCAATTCAACTTTTCCACTGTTCTTTGGCCTCATATTTTAAGTTCTTTCACTGTACATATGACTCCTTTGCTTCTATCTTTCAAAATTTGTTTGTGACATTACTGGAGCCTGAGATCAGAGTCTAGTGCTCTTACGTGACTTTTTGCTCAAGGCTAGTATTGTATCACTTGAACCACAATTTCACTTCCATTTTTCTTCAAATTTTTCATCAATTATACCAATTACAGGCTTTATTTTGACACTTTCATACATGAATAATATGTTGTGATCATATTTACACTTATGTGACTCTCTCCTCTTCCTTGGTTTCCTTCTTCTACACAGCTAGTCTGTCCTCTCTTAAAAATTCTACAGTTATCAGCTTTTTAAAATCTAGATTTTATCTGGGAGGAAAAAAAAACATGATACTTGTCTTTCTGGATTTTCTGACTTAAAATGGTGATTTCTAGTTCACTCCACTTTTCTGCAGAAAACGTGCTCCCTTCTTCTTTAAGGACCACCAACACCACATTTTCTCCCTCTTCTCAAATGTTGATGAGCATTTAAGTTGATTTCATAGATAGCTATTGTCAATAATGTCACAAGAACATGAAGCTGTACATTTCTCTATAGTGATGTAACAGTATCACATGGTAGTTCTAGTTTCCTTGAGTTTCCTACACACTGATTTCTACGATGACTGCACTAATTTATATTTCCACAAGAACATTAGAAGCATCACTGTAGCTCAGACCTGTGAATCCTAGCAACTAGGGAAGCTGAGATCTGAGATTCATAGTTAAAGGCAGAGCAGGCAGGAAACTTTGTAAGACTCTTATCTCCAATTAATCACCAAAAAGACAGAAGTAGAACTGTGGCTCAAATGGTAGGACTGAGTTTAAGCCCAAGGATCAGCACACACAAAAAAGGATTCCCTTTCCTCTCTTCCAGCATTTATTTTTTCTTTTTTAGGGGGGTTGGTTGTGGGGCTTGAACTCAAGACCTGGGCACTGTTCCTGAGCTTTTCAGCTAAAGGCTAACAGTCTACTACTTTGGGCCACAGTTTGACCTCCAGTATTCTAGTGGTTAATTGGAGATGAGATTCTCACAGACTTTCCTGCCTGGGCTGGCTTCAAACCTCTATCCTCAGATCTCAGCCTCTTGAGGGGGTTGAGATTAGGATTACAGGCATGAGGCACCAGCATCTAGCTTGTTTATTTTCTTCAGGTTGTCATTCTGACTGGCAGTATCAAGAGTAGTTTTAATTTGCAGTTTTATGATGGCTACAGATGTTGATTTGCATTTTGGTATTTGCAATTCCTTTGTTGTTGTTGTTGTTGTTGTTGCTGTTTATTTGTGTCAATACTCAGGCTCCAAACATAAGGCCTTTAGCTCTTGGTTAGATTTTCCTACTCAAGCCTGACTCTACCACTTAAACCAAACCCCTACTTCTGTTAATTTGTTGCTGGTAAACTACAGATAAGAGATTATTTGAACTGTGATCCTTAATCCTCAGCCTCCTGAGTAGCTTAGATTACAGGCCTGAGCCACTGGAGCCAGGATGTGTGTGTGTGTGTGTGTGTGTATGTGTGTGTGTGTGTGTGTGTGTGTGCGCGCGCGCGCGCGCGCACTACAGGCCCTTAAACTCAAGGCATTCCAATCTATCTTGGCTTTTAACCTCTCTATTTTGTTTTTCACTTTTGGCTGCTAACCTTCCACTGAAACCATACCCATACTTCTTTGTAATTCTTTTAAGCACTATCCACTTCACTTGCCCATTTATTGGTCAGAATATTGTTTTGTTTTGTTGTTTGTCAATCATGGAATTTGGACCCAGAGCCTGGGTGTTGTCCTTTAGCTTCTTTTGCTCAAACCTGGCAGTCACAGCCACTTCTGGTTTTTTTAGATGGTTAATTGGAGATGAGAATCTCACAGACTTTCCTGCCTGGGCTGGTTTTGAGCCACAATCCTCAGATCTCACTCTCATGAGTAGATAGGATTACAGGCATGAGCCATGGGCACCCAGCTCTAACTTTATATATTTTTTAATTATGCTAGTAATGGGGCTTGAGCTCAGGTCCTCAGGCTCTCTCCACCTTTATTTCTTCTAATATTTAATATTATTCTAATATTTACTATTATTTCTTCTAATCTTCCTTCCAATTTTTAATTAGCATATCTTAATTGTGCCAAGTAATGGGTTTTATTTTGACACTTTCAAACATGCTTTTAACAATTTGAGAACCTATTTACAGTCATATTGTAAGGGTTGATGAAAGGAAACTCCTACATGGTTCAAGTTGAGATGAAGAAATGACCATAGAGCCTGAGGGGCCTCCCACTGCACCCAAGCATGCCAGTTTCCTGGGACACAGGTGCTGGGTGGGGACTTCTAGGGTTCACTGGGAGAGAATGAAGGGAAGGGGTCATTTCTCCCAGATGGGCCTAACACATATTACCTTCTGCTCTCCCCTGGCCCTTTTACTTCTCAATTAGTCCGTCCTCTCATTTTTAAAAATCTATACATTTCCATTTAGTTTTTTTTTATTTTTTCTAAACTGTTGATTATGTCTATGAGAGAAACTATGTGATCCTTGTCTTTCTGGCTTATCTCACTTGTAAGGAATCTCTAGTTCCCTCCATTTTCTTGCAGAGAGTATGACCTCTTGCCACCTTAAGGACTATTAATACGTTACTGTATGTAAATGTAGCACTTTTTCTCTATCTAGTCACACATTGATGGGCACTTAGGCTGATTTCATAGCTTGGCTGTTGTGCAGAATGTCTCAAAAACATGGCCTGAAAATTTCTGTATGGTAGTATAGCAGATTACTAAGTAGTTCGAGTTTTCTTTATGTTGCCTTCACACTGATTTCTAGTGTAACTACACTAATGTACCTTTTTTTTGGGGGGGGCAGTCCTGGGCCTTGAACTCAGGGCCTGAGCACTGTCCCTGGCTTGTTTTTGCTCAAGGCTAGCACTCTGCCACTTGAGCCACAGCGCCACTTCTGGCCATTTTCTGTATATGTGGTGCTGGGGAATTGAACCTAGGACCTCCTGTATACGAGGCGAGCACTCTTGCCACTAGGCCATATCCCCAGCCCACTAATGTACCTTTATACCTGTAGATTAAAAGGGCCTCTATTCCTTCACTTGTAAGCCAGAGTAAGATTTGTTTTCTTGATACTTCCATTCTGACTGGGGTGAAATGAAATCTCAGTATAGTTTTAATTTGTAGTTTCATGACGGCTACAGGTATTTGTAGGGTTTTTTTTTTTTTTTTTAGTATTTGTAATTTGTGCATGTGCACACATATGTGTGCACCCACCAGTCTTCGGGCCTTAAATACAGCCCTTGTGGTTCTTGCTTAGTTCTTTTTTCCCACTTAATCTGGCTCTCTACCACTTAAGCTAAACCTCTACTTCTGGTCATTTTTTCCTGGTTAAATGGAGTGTCTCAGGTCTGCCTGCCTTGACTAGCCTTGATACTTAGACTTCAGCCTCCTGACTACCCAGGCTCACTGGAACCAGGTTCTTAGTGAGAGTGTAGGCATATGCTGGCTATAGGGCTTGAACGCAAGGCTTTCCAATATGTTTTGGCTTTTTCCATCTTTATCTTGGAATTTTTTGCTTTGGGCTGCCGCTCTGCCACTAAAACCATAATTGTACTTCCTTGCCATTCTTTTAGACACTGTCTATTCATTTCATTTGCCCATTTACTGGTCAGAATGTTTGCTATTTAATTTTCTGAGTTCCTTACTATGTTCTAGATATCATTTCTATGTCAGAAGTACAGCTGGCAAAGATATTCACCCATTCTGTACACTTTCTTTACTATAATAACTGATTCCTTTGCTGGAATAAATTATGAATATGTTGCAGTTCCAATTGTCAATATTTTTAGATTGTAAGGCATTGAAGAACTGTTCTGAAATCCATTGCTTATTTGTCAATCTCCTGTGTTTTCTTCTCTAAGCTTTAAAGTTTTGGCTTGACATTGAAGTTTTTTTTTAAAGGGTAAAAAGATCAATAGGGGGTGAATATGGTCAAGTTTTGCTAGTATGCATAAATGGAAATATAAGGAAATCCCTTGTAAAATGAACATATGCCTCCCCCCCAAAGATCTGCAACCCAATTGATTTTTTTTTTTTTTTTGCCAGTCCTGGGGCTTGGACTCAGGGCCTGAGCACTGTCCCTGGCTTCTTTTTGCTCAAGGCTAGCACTCTGCCACTTGAGCCACAGCGCCACTTCTGGCCATTTTCTGTATATGGGGTACTGGGGAATCGAACCCAGGGCCTCATGTATATGAGGCAGGCACTCTTGCCACTAGGCCATATCCCCAGCCCCCCCAATAGATTTTTGTACAGGATGAAGAGTAATAGAAACCAGTTGCAGTGTGCTCCATGTAGTGACCTGGTTTTCACAGCACTATTTGTGAAACCAATTGCAGGTTGTGTGGGTTTTTTCTATTCCTCTTTTCTGTCCCATTGGTTTCCATCCTTGGTCTTTGACCAGTACCATATAACTATATCTCTGTAGTGTTGATACAGAATTTTTTGTAGCTGTTCTAACTGGGCAGAATTCACACATCCTGATGGCTCAGCAACCACAGAGACCAGCCTTGTAACAAGCAATACCTGCTTAATATATTAAATAGCAGCTCAGGGTAGACCATGCTTGCCAGTGTTACAGTTCTACTGCTGGCAATGCTACAGTTTCCTTAGGTTCATGTCTCTGGAGTTCACCAATGAAGCATAGGACAACAGAAGATGGGAGTAAAATATTTACTTAGAAGTATGGAAGGCCAATGCAATGTTCAAGAACAGTGCCCAGGCCCTGAGTTTAAGCCTTCAGCCTGGCACACAGGAAAAATGTACATAGCTCAAAGGCTTCTGCCACGATAGCTACTAGTTGTCCAACCTCTGTTCTTTAGATGGATGTTTCTGTGTCTCTGAACTCCCTCACTGGCTTTGAATCTATCAGTTCCTATAATCTGAGTTGTGCTCTGATCAGTTGCCTCTGTTCTTTACTTTTTGCCAGTACTGAAGCTTGAACTGGTATTAACCCTTTTTGCACTCTACCACTTGAGCTACAGTTTTACTTAACATCTCTTCAGTGTTTAATTGGAGATGAGACTCTCACAGTATTTCTCTTCCCACATCTTAATATATCTTAACCTCCTCAGTAGCTAAAATTACAAATTTGGTCTCCTAGGCTCAGCTATTAGTCCCTACTGTAATTAGGTGCTTTGGAATGTAACACTTTTATGGTTGGGTCAGGCCCCACTTGCAAACTCTTTCCCCAGCACCCTGGGGGGATAATGAAACAATGCCTTGCAAGGACATCGCTTTCTATCTAGTTTCAGCTTGCCAGGACATGATATTTGGGGGGGGGGGATGATTTGGTTTCTAACAAAGTGCTTTGGAAGGAACAACTTTTATGATTGGATCAGGCCCCTCTTGCAAACTAAAGCTCTCCCAGCATTCTGGGAGGAGGGGGGGGGGGGGATAATGAAACAGAAAGATTCTAGGGAGGGGCAGAGGCATGACATTCTGAAACAAAGTCTTGCAACATTGTCTCTTTCCTATCTGGTTTTAGCCTGCTAGGACAAGGTATTTTCTCAGGGGAAGCCTTTGCTTCTAACTAACTTCCTCAAATAGGATAACTCAGGCATAGCCTCCCAAGGTTTTGGGCATTTTTTTTCTTTTTGCTGAGGACTGCTTTGGCTTTAAGGGCCTTTGTACTTGTATATGAATTTTAAGATTTTTTTTCTATTTCTGTGAAACACATTCATTAGATTTTTGAAGGGGATTGCATAGAATTTGTAGATCACTTTCAGTAATATGGCCATTTTCACGATATTGATCAATATATGACCATGAGACGTTTATCTTTCTTCTGGTGTCCTCTTCAATAAATTTCTGCCATGTTTCACCATTTTCTTCATAGAGGTCTTCTACCTCTGTAGTTTGGTTCATTTGGGGTATTTTTTAAAATAATGTTTGAAGGCTATTGTGAATGGGATTGTGTCCCTGACACTTTCCCTTCATAATATTTTCCATGGCTAGGAGACTAGTTTTGCCCTTCCACCCAGGCCTGTCCCTATGGTTGAACATGGCCTGTGTTTCTAGCATCCCCTGTTCTTCCTATTTATATGTAAAAGGTACAATTCCAGTCTGTAAAGCAAGTCTTAGTAAATACGAGATTTTGGAGTATTTTCCTGTTTCCTATCAGGTCACAATGGAATAAAACTAGACATCAATAGCTGAAGAAAGTATGGAAAATAGGAAAACATATGGAGTCTAATAATTCATTTTGGAAGTGTGATTGAAGAAATCAGGGAGTGGATTTTTTTTTTTAAGTTTGGGAAGTTGCAGGTAGTTATTTTCCAAGAGGCATACTTTTTCACTGATATCATTTAGTGTTTTATTTTTAATAGAAAAGGATAAATACAATAATTTTATATAAAAAGGAGGCATAGGGGCTGGGAATATGGCCTAGTGGCAAGAGTGCTTGCCTCATATACATGAAGCCCTGGGGTTCGATTCCTCAGCACCACATGTATAGAAAGCAGCCAGAAGTGGCCCTGTGGCTCAAGTGACAGAGTGCTAGCCTTGAGCAGAAAGAAGCCAGGGACAGTGCTCAGGCTTGGAGTTCAAGCCCCAGGACTGGCAAAAAAAAAAAAAAAAAAGGGAGGAAGATTAAAAGATGCTTTTGCTGAGTTTGTGAATTAACTAAAAGTTGACATCTGGGAATCCTTCCCTCTTTATACCTGTTCTTTGATTGGATTTATTTCCTGCTACAGAAATGTTTATAGCTATCTTGTACTCAAGGAAAGATACAACTCACCAATACGCATCTTGTGACAAAAGGCACTGTTCCCTCAAACAGGCAATGCCATGTGTTTATCATCTTGAAGGGAACAACCAAGAGCTATTGATTACCCACACAAGCTTCTAGAGACAAAGACTGAGGTAATGGTCAACCTGGGTATAACAGTTGGAACTGTTTTAACTATGCATAATTTACTTACTCCTTCCCCTCCCATTTTCTCTATTTCCTCGGAGGGCCATTTCTGTATCTAGGAGGAGAGTGCTGAAATGCTATGTTCCCATGGCTGCCCTGTATGGAATCTCCTTTCTCAGCTTTTCAACCTGTCTGTTTATTAGCTACTCGGAGGTTGAGTAGCTGTCCTTAAATGGGACTCCTGGACTTTGGGTCTGGTGTCCAAAAAGCCAGTTTTAGCTTAGGGGAGCCAGCTAGGAAAAAAAGGTGTCCTTTAGACACTAGCCATTCACAGCTAGTTGATTCTGGAGAGAAGAAAGATAGAACTGGTTCCCCTCACCTGCTGTGATCAAGTTGCCTCCAGTTTAAAAAAAGAATAAAAAATGTGGAGCTTGGAAGTTAACTCTTGAATCGATGTATTTTTTTGTTTCTTTTTAGACCTGTTTGAAATGAACACTTTGGAAAACTGCTTTTCTCTGAAGTATCACTTCAGAGAGAGAGAGACAGAGAGAAACAGAGACAGAGACAGACAGACGGGAGAGGGAAGGCTCAGTTCATGCCACCATAGATGGCTTAGAGGGTTATAATGAAGAAAACAAAAATCAGCCAACGGTCAGTGGAACCATTGAATTCCACACTAGCAAAGACAGGCTGGTTCTTTCAGATTTTGTTGGTTCATTGGCCATTGCACCCCCAGTCCACTCTACAATTCTCTGAAAAACTTGTGATGGTTCAACTTTGAATCTTTTCATATATATATATATATGTGTGTGTGTGTGTGTATACATATATACATATATATATAGTTTATTTACCACACTGGACAAATTATGAGAAGAAAATTTTCATATCTTGTTGGCTAGTTCCCATCCAGCCAGCATCCAGAACATTCCCTGAATTTTGGCATAGGATTAAAAGAAATCCGGAAACTTACATTTAGCCTATCCAACTATGGTAAAATTAGTCTAGAAATAATAAATATAATAAAATCTGAGCCTTTGGCTCTAATGTGTGCTTGCATTTTTGTCCTGTTGCACTTGCAATACTACTGATTGTTCTGGTTTTAGGTTTTTTTCCCCCTTTACTGAGAACTAGAGAATGCAGAAATATTTTTCCAAGGTCAAACTGCTAGTTTGTAACAGAGTTTGCCAAGAGAGAGCACTCAACCTTCAGGTTTTTGAGGGAAACACAACCCAGGAGAGGGTCTTCAGATGTATACATTAGGGGCAGGTGCAAAAAATACTGTACAGGAATAAGTTACATCAGTAACTTTTTTGTTGTAAGAGAAAAGGGGTCTCTAGCTTATTTTAACAAGTAACCAATGGCTGGAGGTGTATCTCAAGCAGTTGAGTGTCATCTAACGGCAAAGAACCAATCTTTGTTGAGCAAGGAAGTGGCCTGCCCTTTAAGATATTAGAACGTGAATTCCACCCAGACCACTTCCATCCAACCAGGCCCCCCTTTTCACCACTAGCCATGCTGGCAGCATGGTGTGTGGACCACTGCTCAGCTTTTTGCAGTCAAGAGTAGCCAAGGCATCTCTGCTCCTCTGCTTCTGGCCCTCAAGCCTAGCTACTCCCAAGTGCCATGCTGGAGTGTTTGGGATCGCTCACTACTGAGCTGGACCTGGGCTCCCACCACAGTCAGAGCTGTAGTTCATTCCTGGGCTGCAAGTTCAACCCACTGCCTACTCCACACCTCTGGTGGACCTCAACAGTGTCTGAAATTGGGAAAGCATTCGGCTTTGAGGTATATACTCCTGGGGAAAGCAGCAGCACAAGTTGACCCACGGGTTTCCCGCCCCACTGTGTGGTTTATGCCGCTGGTGTCTGTGACCCACTGGTGTCCTGAAATGTTTTATAAAGCCCAAGGGCAGGCAGCAATGGGGTGGGGTAGGGGTGGAGTGGAAAGGGGCGGGGGGGGGGGGAGATGATGCACTATTTGTTTAGCTCTCATTCATTGAGTCTCAGGCAATTCCAGGAGTTGAGCTTTCCGGTGTTCTGATGGGTTGTGGTTCTGAAATGAGGGGTGCTCTCAGTGCAATGATGTGCCCTGAACCTCAACGGACCACAAATTAAAATTGCCATGCCTTGGGCTGCAGTGTCTCTCCTGTAATCCTAGCTACTCCACAGGCTGAGATCTGAGGATCACGGTTCAAAGCCAGCCCTGGCAGGAAAGACTGTGAGACTCTTTATCTCCAATTAACCACCAGAAAACCGGAAGTGGCACTGACTCAAGTGGTAGAGTACTATCTTTGAGCTGAAGAGCTCAGGGACAGCGCACAGGCCGAGTTCAAGCCCCATGACCAACAAAAAAGAATTCCATGCCTTCTGTTTGTTAATCATTATTTTTGAAGAAGGCAGAGTGTGTTTGTGAGGGGGTTGTTTTGCAACTTACTTATGGCTGGTTTTGAAGTAAGCCACCATCAGTATTAAGCTTGTGATTTGCAAAGATTATAATAAACTCCGAGAAACAAAGCAAAGTTTTAAAAGAAGTTTGCCTAGATTGCTTGCTAGATGTGGATTTAGATGCAAGTGGTTTATTTCGAGTTCTGTTAAAGGTCAGTGTTACTATTTAAATTTTAAGATCAGGTTTGAGGTTCTGATAGAAGTATAGAGTGATGCCTTTGATTTTAGTTTTTTCCTTACTGGGACTTCAACTCAGGTCTTCAAGTCCTTGCTGTCACTTTGCCACTTCAGCCACACCTCTACTTCCTTCTTTTTGGTGTCTAATTGGAGATAAGAGTCTCATGGACTTTCTTGCATATGCTGGACCAGTGCTACTTTAGCTAAGATTATAAGCATAAGTCACGGGACCTGATTTCTTTTGCCCATTTCTGAAACTTTTACACAAACATTTACAACTCACATACCTCATATACATTCTTGACTGATGTCTTTTGCTCCATGCCAGTAATTCTGAGGCCTGTCCAGTGGCCAGATTTTATACCTATGTTATTCATTCAATCCTTCATCAGCATTGAGATTGTTCTCCTTTGTGACTCCCTCCCCCCCAGTAACACCACTTTGGACATCCTTTTTCACGTCCTTTAGGATACATGTGGGCCTATTGTGTTCTAGGCACAATTCTATAATGGTCCCTAGTGATCCTTGTCTTTGTGTCATTACCTCTGATTGAAGAGACTTGAAACCGATGAATTGTATGAGATGTCTCTCCTGGGAAAATGCTACTTTCACACTAATGATTTTTGCAGATGTACTTAGGTAAATGGTCAGTGCTTATTAGGGCAGGCATATTAAGTGGGCCAAACCTAAACAGCTAAACTCCTAGGTCCCAGATGAAAGAGAGAGATTTGGACTTTAAGGAAATCTTCCAAGAGCCCAATGGCAGGGAAATGCAAGTAGTCTGTGGGAGAGTGCTGCCTCAGTTTACCGGCAGGAATAGAATGGGGGCTTCACTCCTCCAGCCACAGGGAACTGAAATGGGTTGATTCTTAGATGGATGTGGACGACTTTCTTCCTCAGAGTCTGCAGACAGCGCCCAAGCTAATATAAGCCCTCCCATCACCTGTGTTGCTAGGGCCAAAGGCAGCCAACTGTGCTCTGACTTAGAGTGACATATCTATGAGCAGACAATGAGGTGGCTTTTAGCCATAGATACCCACATAGATTTTAATAATTTTTTGATCATCTAAAAACTTTTTAGCCTGGTGCTGGTAGCTCACACCTGTAATCCTAACTACTCAGGAGGTTGAAATTGGAAAATCCTTGCTCAAAGCCATTCTAGGAAAGAGAGTCAGTGAAAGTCTTATTTCCCATTAATCATCAAAAAGAAGGAAGGAGAGAGAGAGAGAAAAGAGAGAAAGAAAGAAAGAAAGGAAGAAAGAAAGAAAGAAAGAAAGAAAGAAAGAAAGAAAGAAAGAAAGAAAGAAAGAAAGAAAGAAAGAAAAAGAGAAAGCTGGTAGTGGAGCTGTGTGGCGCAAGTGTTAGTGCACCAGTCTTGAGCAGAAAATATCTAGGCTCTGAGTTCAAGTTCCAGTATTGGCACAAAAAGTAAGAAATCATTAGCATAATTTAATTGTACTTCCCTGATATATACATGCTGCTCATGTTTCTCTTTGAACAAGGGGCTTACAATTTAACTTGGACAAGTAAGACCTCACAGCCCCCTTAAACTTTGAGCTGCCTCAAGTCCCTGAGTTTGTGGTAGTAACCTATAACTTATGAGTGGAAAACAGATGAATAGAATTGATTGTTGGCCTGTGATTGTTGAATTGTAGATAGCACATTAATTTAACCTTAAGGGATATTGCCCTGCACTTCCCCAAGTAGTAATTTTAATTTGTATCGAATGATGACTGAGTTTGAGCAGAATTTTGTTAATTGGTCAGTTGAAGGTCCAATGTTGTGATATGCCTGCTAATGTCTATGTGTTTACGCTTCTTCTAGTTTATTCTTGATTGTTTGCTCTGTGCGTGTGTGTGTGCGCATGTGCACATATGTACAAGCATGTGTCTTTGAAGTTTTCCTCTTTCATTAGTGTGCCTGTGTCCTGTTGTGTATTCCAAGGGCACTGAGATACACTTGCAACAGTATTTTTCTAGGAGCTTTAACTTCTGACTCCGAGTTTGGCTTTAAACTTTCTTAAATTCATGTTATGAAGGTGATGTATTCAGTTGTGTAAGTCAGGTAAATAGTACATCTCTTTTTGGGCAATGTCATCCCTTGCCTTGCTTTCTCCCAGTTTTTCCCTCCTGTCCCCATTCACAAGTTGCATAGTGCATTTTCCACATAGTGTCTAGTGAGTACCACTGCTGCATTTTTTTTTCACCTTTGTTCCTCTACGTCTGTGCACCCCTCTCTTCTGGCTTTTTTTTTTTTTTTTTTTTTGGCCAGTCCTGAGGCTTGGACTCAGGGCCTGAGCACTGTCCCTGGCTTCTTTTTGCTCAAGGCTAGCACTCTGCCACTTGAGCCACGGCGCCACTTCTGGCCATTTTCTGTATATGTGGTGCTGGGGAATTGAACCCAGGGCCTCATGTATACGAGGCAAGCACTCTTGCCACTCGGCCATATCCCCAGCCCTCTTCTGGCTTTTTTTAAAAAAGTGGTTAATTGAAGATAAGAGTCTTAGAAACTTTTATGCCCAGAATGGCTTCAAATATGGATCCTTTGGTCTATCTTCTGAGAAACTAGGATTACAAATGTGAGTCACTAAGCCTGGCTTAGATTAAATCAAATTTAGATACCACTTATGTATGAAAGCATGGACATTTGCCTTCTGTTTTCAATCAGTCTCCCCTAGTATGCTGTCCAGTTGCATTTATTTTCTTGCAAAAAAGCACTTTGTTTCATTCTCTTTTTGGTAGTGGGGGGTGTTTTTTAATTCAGTCAGTGTTCCCTGGATACCTAGGCTCCTTCCACTTGACTATTGGAAATAGGGCTTCTTTAACCATAGCTGTGATGGTATCTCTCTTGTAGACTGATTGACTTTTTGGGGAGATATATGCCACAGAGTGGTATAGGAGGAATGTTATATTTGTAGCTTCTTGTGGAAGTTCCATACCAGTTTCCATAGTGGATGGACTAATTTATACTCTCACCAACAGTATATATGGGATCCTCTCTTTTTTCCCTTGTGCATCCCTCTCAGGTTAAAAAAAATTTTTCTGGTGAAAGGCACTAAGGCATAGCCTTAGGCTTGCTCACTTAGCTGATCTCTCCCATTTGAACAGTGTTCCCAGCCCAGCTCTTTGCTGGATAATCAGGAGTGTCTGGACTTTAATGCCTAGGCTGGTTTCAAACATTGATCCTCCAATGGCAGTGTCCTGAGTAGCTAGGATTATAAATGAGAGCTATAAGCCCTTGGCTTGTTTCATGACAGTAACTTGGCCATTCTGAATAGAATCAGATGGAATTTTGTGTCATTTTGATCATCTATCTCTTTCATGCCTAAGGATGTCCAGTGGGTTTTTATGTATATTTTAGCCATTGTGTGTCTTAGATCTGTTTGTTTGCCCTCTTATTAATTTGATTATTCGTTTGGCACTTAATTTTTGGAGTTCTTTCTATATTCTGGATGCTAATCTTTTGTACAGTGAGTACTGCGAAGAGATTTTCTCTGGTTTTGTAAGTTGTCACTTTATTTGGGAGATTGTTTCCTCTGATGTACAGGAGCTAGTTGCTCATGCCTGTTTTCCTAGCTAATCAGGATGCTGAGATTTGAGGAATGTGGTTCAAAGTCACCCTGGGCAGGAAAGTCTGTGAGATTATTATCTTCAGTTAGCAGCAAAAAAGCAGAAGTGGAGCTATGGCTCAAGTGCCAAAGTTCCAGTTTTGAGTGAAAAAAGCTAAGTAATGGACAACACCCAGGCCCTGAGTTTTAGACCCAGTACTGGCACCAATAAGAAAGAAAAAAGTATAGAATTCTTCCTAAATTTGTGTCATATTTGAGCAAGGATCTTGTAGTTTTCTTTGTATCATTCCACTTTTCACACTTGTGACACCAAAGGTAGCACCACAATTCTTAAATTTCACACTATCTTAAGCAGTGAGTAGTACACCCAATATGTGAAAAACACTTATTCAACTTGAGAAAAAATTCTTTACCTAAACCAAGTAGGGGTGGGTGAAATAGCTCAGTCATAGACCACCTACTTAATATAATACAAATCCTACTGTCATTTTTCAACACCAAGAAATATGAACTATTTTATTTAAAAGATTTTTCTGATTATAAAGCACAAAATGATCATAGAAATATTAATGCATGTAAATGAACTCAAATGTTCTTTTTTTTTTTTTTTTGGTCATGAGGCTTGAACTCAGGGCCTGGGTGCTATCCCATCTGAGCCACAGAGCCACTTCCTGTTTTCTGGTGGATAATTGGTGAGAAGATTCTCATAGACTTTCCTGCCTTGGCTGGGTTGGCTTTGAACTGTGATCCTCAGATCTCAGCCTCCTGAAAAGCACTAGGATTACAGGTGTGTGCCACCAGCACCGGGTTAATATGTTTTTAAAACTCTTTTTTCTATAGTATCTACATGTACAAATAGGTTTCTCAAACATGACATTATTGGCCTTTGGGGCCAGATGACTGTAGGCTAGGTTTTTTTTTTTTTTTTTGGTGGTGCTGGAGTTTTAACTCAGGTCTTTGGGCTTGCTGGACAAGTGATGAACCTCTTGGCTAGAGGTTTCTGTGTCATTGGTGGTTCTCATGTGCAGTGAAGTGTCTGAGTACGTACGTATAAACCACTTGTACTCCCCTACCTCCAAGTCAGCACTGTCTACGTTCATTGCTCACTTTTGCAAAATGCCCCTTGTTGAGAGCAGCTGTCCTAGAGTAGGTGAATTTTCCTTCTGTGTAGAAATTTACATGGATATCAAAATAGAACAGTAGATATTATCATGTCAATATCTGGTATAATATCCAAACCATTTTTCCATGGCAAAGAAAGTTTTTTTTAAAGCATCCTGGAAAGCGATGTAAGTTGAATCTGTTGGTATCAGTATCCTATTGGAAATGGAAGCTGTATTACAGCATTAAAACTAAACGAATGGGCTAGGTGCCAGTAGTTCATGCCTGAAATCCTAGCTACTCAGGAAGCTGGGCTCTGAGAATCATGGTTTGAAGACAACCCAGGCAGGAAAATATGTGAGACTCTTGTTTCCAATTATCAGCAAAAAGCTGGAAGTAGAGCTGTAGCTCAAGTTGTAGAGTGGGCAAAAAAGCTCAGGGACATTGCCCAGGGTCAGAGTTAAATCCTGAGGACCAGCACAAAACTTAAATGTGTGTGTGTGTGTGTGTGTGTGTGTGTGTGTGTGTGTACTGGGTACTAAGGGGTTCTCACCTGTAATCCTAGCTACTCAGGAGGCTGAGATCTGAGGATTGCAGTTTGAAGAAAACACAATTAACCACCAAAAAGCTGGAAGTTGATCTATGGTTCAAGTGGAAGAGTGCCTTAGTATGGTCTTTTTTTGCCAGTCCTGGGACTAAGAGATATAGTCTAAAAGCAGCATTTTTGGAAAAACTGTTCTTTTTCTAACACAGGTTCTTGACATATTTGTGTAAAGTCAGTTGGGTGTAAAAGCATTTATTTCTGGATCCTATACTCAGTTCTTTCAGTTTTTAAGTCCATTTTAATGCTGGTAGCATGCTGGTTTGGTTACTGTAGCTTTGTAGGAAGCACATTATGAAATCAAGTTATAGAAATGCCTCTAGCTATGGTCTTTTTTGCTTAGAATTTGGCGGTTAGTATTCCTTTTTTGTTCTGTATGGCATTCAGTGTTGTTTTTTTCTCTGAAGAATATCTTTGATATTCTGATATGGATTACATGTTTATCAAAAGAAGACATGCATATGGCTAACTACTTATCAGCAAAACAGAAACTAAAACTAGAAGGAGATACATTCTCACTCAATGGCTATCATTACAGCCATCCCTGGTGACCTAGGCCTATATTCCTAGGTACTCAGGAAAACTGAGGTTTAAGGACCTGGCTTCAAAGCTAGTGCTGGCAGCAAAATTCTGAGGACTCTAGCTCCAGTTGACCAGCAAACAGCTGGAAGTGGAGGTGTGGCTCAAATGAGAGTGCATCAGCTGTGAGTGGATAAAGCTTGAGCGAACAAGGCCTGAAGCTAATTGAGAACAAGGCCTAGATTTTTAAGCTGATTGAGAGAACAAGGCCTGGAATGAAGCCTCCGTACAGATACATGGAAAGAATGGCTATCATGAAAAAGAATTTAAAAGATAAAAACAAAAGTAAAAAAATGAAATGCTGGTGAGGATAGAGAAAGAAGGGAGCATGCTTAATCATTATGGAGGTTTCTCAGAAACACTCCTTCAGAACTAGCAGTCTTGCTAGTAGGTATAAATCTACATGCCAGGAAGTCCTGTACTTTGTGTTCTTTGGAGAACTATTTGCAGTAACAATGGGATGGAATTGACTTGTGCTCATTATGAGATAAATGGGAGAAGAATGTGTAATATGTGTGTATATGTGTGTGCATATATAAAGTGTTTAAAAAATCAAAAGTGTACATTTCAAAGTTTATTGATTATAGGTCATTGTACATTAGGTTCCAAATTGTTTCATTTGATATAATAGTGTATTTCATTCCTTTTACACATACTTCATTTTAATCCATGTAACATTATTTAATTCCATCTTCAGTTTTGTTTCTTTGCTTAGTGTGAAGCCTATTCAATTTTTCATTCTATAACTTGTTCCAAGTTTATATTTCATTTGTTTGCCCTCAGTCTTTTTTACCCTGCATTCTGCTTCAAATCCATTTTCCATTCCACATTCTTTAACACTCCAAATACCATTCCATTTTATTTTAAGCTGTCTTTCAGTCTAGTTGCTTTTCTATTCCACTGAAGATCCCATTCATATCTGCTAAAAATTTTTATAGCAGCAACCTTCAAGAAAACAGTTTGCATTCACCAGAGAACTAAAAATGTGCACAGACTTGTGTCAAAATTTCTGCTAATTTTTATAGCAACCTTCAAGAGAATAGTTTGCATTCACCAGAGAACTACAAATGTGCAGACTTGTGTCAAAATTTTTTCTTCTCAGATTTTATTCCCAAGAACATTTTTGAGGCTATAAACAACTTTTAGTGGGAAGCATCTCATAATGGTGTAGAAATTTGGAAAGAATATGCAGTAGCTGTTGGTTAGTACAGGAATGTCTGAGAATATAATCTTCCTCCTTAAAGGAAATGTTTTTAGTTGTAAAAATGGCTTCACGGAAATTTATTGACACAGAAAATATATTTTCTGAGCCACTCAAAAAGATTACAAACTGTCTATATGCATAAATGATTCCTTTTTCATAAAACTAATAATTTGAGAGCTTGTTTTCTCCCTGGTTTCTCCATTTTGGGTACTGAAAAAAAGGTGAGCCTTTTGTAATCTTAATTAAAAGCATGCATAAACATTAAACATCAAATCTATGTCTCCAAACAGTAGAGACTAATGCAAATAAAGTAGTATACACTGATTAGTGCTTTCCTACCAGCCTCTAGAAATGCCGATGAGCTGAGGAAACCCAGCTTAACCCTAATGTTGAGCAACCGGCCTTTGCCTCAGGGGAAGGGCGGAAGGGGAAGGGGGGACCGGGCCGACAGGGCCCAGAGAAGCTTTTGCTGAAGATTCTCAGCTTAGTATGTGGTGTGGGACTTGAGGGAGGCAGCTCCTCTCATAGTTAACATTCAAGACAGTGGGGAATCTGGTCGCTTGTGGCCATCCCTAATACTACCAGGCACCATGTGGAGTTACCTAGAGACCTAGAGTAGTTGGGGTACAGTCTCAAATGGGCTGTGTATCAGTTAGCCTTATAGCATATTTATAGTGTTCGTGTACCTTTGAAATGACTGATGGATTGGTTAGGTCTGAGGCACTAGAGTGACACTGAGGAAGTGGGTTTAAGGGTGCCTTAATTTGCAGTATCCAGCTAAAGGGGAAGCCAGGGAGCCAGTCAGAGGGTGAAGTATTGTAACTTTCTGGAGGGTCGTGGCAACTTATGTGATACCCATCTCTCCAATCTTAAGGTATTTTAGGATAGGTTTACCCATTCCCCCTTACCATGTCCTTTGTCCCTCACTTCTCACTATGTTTACTTTGTATCTAATACTCCTCTCCCCACACTAGGCTAGTTGCTTGACTCGGAGCGAGCGTTGGCAGAGTTCTGCGGCTTCAAAGAGTTCACTGTTATGGCTAGTCCATCACCTCAGGAGAAGAGGAGAAAAATCTGCCTGGGTGAAGTACCAGTAGGGCTGCCAGTTGAGGCATCTCTAACTCTTGCTGATGCCTGTGGTACTAGCAACCAACGTTTTGTTGCCTTGGTCCCTGCAGCCTCAAACGAGGCATCTCTGTCGGGCATTGCACTGGGAAGCAGTGCAACAGGTGCTGGGTACTTAGCTGCCACTTCTGTGGCCTTTAAAGACCTCGCACTGTGGTCTGTGACTTGTGAGCATGGGAAGTGGAGTTCTGATCCTAGTCTGGGTCTGCATCCCAGAGAAGGCGGCCGGCGTCCACGTCCCTGGGAAGGCAACCGGCTTTCGTGGCCACCTCCCCAGGAAGGCAGCCTGCGACAGTCATGTCCCAGGGAAAGCAGCTCGCATCCACATCCGCATCCAAGTCCCTGTCTGCAGGAAGACAGCCCAGGCACCAGTCTGTGTCTCAGTCAAAGCAGCCTGAGTCCCCACACCGACCTCAGATATGTGTGGCCACAGCCGGTTGCCACTAGTTTGCTTATCAAGCACCAGGAGCAGAGCCATTGCCCTGAGAACATTCACTTGGGAAAGAAGTCTGATGGTGGCCAGGCTGCAAAGTCATTAAAGGATTATCTGGTTCTTGGAGTGTTTGCACCTCTGCCGCCATCTTCTCTTAACTTTCTGCCGACTTACCTCCGCCATCTTGCGTCATTTCTTGGCGTTCCCGCCCCGCCAGGTTGCGTTCGCCGATGTCACGCCTCCCAGCCTGTTCTACCACTAGAAATTCGCGTAAAAGCGCCACGTCCAGCTCACTGTCCAGTCCGCCGACGTTCCGCGTCTGAGCCTGGTCATCAGCTCCGGAGCCCGTCTTCAGAGCCTTGTCCGGTTTTCTGCAGCAGCCCTTTCGGTTTCAGCCCTCCACAGGCGCCGCGGCACCACCGGGGCAAACCCAGTTCTCAGCAGCGTGATTTCACCAGCAAAACTGGCTCTCCGAAGCGGCACCATGTTCAGGTCGGGTTGCGGGGTCAGCTGGAGGTCCAGCCGGCCAGGCATGGATCTCCAGGACACCTCACCTGGGTGTGACACGGAGCTCAGTGGCCTGGGTAGTTCTTCTCACCAGGTTCTCCGCAGCAGTGGTTCCGGAGCCGAGTCAGGTCTTCAGAACCAGGCAAGTCCACCAGGCCCAGCTCTCCGAAGCAGAAGCAGAGTTTCCAGATCTGCCTCTGACCTCCTTGGACCCGGCATTTCTTCAGGCCGTGTTCTCCGCACCAATGTGTTCAGGTATGGTCCTAATGCCCAGCGCGGTGCCACGCGGTCTGACCCTGGTCATCACAGTCCTACAACCTCATTGGACTCTGATGTTGGTAGTGGCACCACCCGAGCTGACCAAGGTCGCCGCAGCCGCAGCCCCACCACCCGGGCTGGCCGAGGTCGCCGCAGTCCCACCACTGGGGCTGGTCGAGCTCGCCGCAGCCCCACAACCCGGGCTGGCCAAGATCGCCGCAGCCGCAACCGCAGCCGCAGCCCCACCACCCGAGCTGGTCAAGATCGCCGCAGCCGCAATTCCGCCACCGGGGCTGACCGCGGTCGCCGTCGCCACTGCAGCCCCGCCATACGGGCTGACCAGAGTCGCCACCGCCGCACCCCTGCCACCCGGGCTGACCAGGGTCGTCGCCGCAGCAGCCCTACCACCCAAGCTGGTCCAGATCGACGCACCCGCAGCTCTGCTACCCGGGTTGGTCCAGATCGCCGCCGCCACAGCCCTGCTACCCGAGATGGTGAAGATCGCCGCCGCAGCGCCACGCGGGCTGGCTCTGATCACCGCAGCCGTGCCACCCAGGCTGGCCCAGATCGCCGTGACCGCAACACCACCACCAGAGCACGCTCGAGCCAGCGTAACCATGCATCTACTGCAGGCTCTTCCCTGAGAAGCCGCACCAATCCACGATTCTCTAGCCTCCCAGCTGTGCGAAGCCGTGCAGCTGGGTCTGGCCCTACCCCTCACAGCAGCGCCATGATGCCAGGCTTTGTTTCCGGGAGCCGCCGCTCCACCCAGGGAAGGTTGGCTTCTTTCAGCCCCCCTCTGCCTGGGCCAGCTGGCGGAAGTTCTGCCGCCAGTGCCGCCCGTGGAGGTCCTGTATTACAGGACAGCTCCAGCTCTTCAGACGATGATGATGTAGAAAGCGAATCTCCAAAGCCTGTTTGGCATGCAGTTCGTATGCGTGCTTCTTCCCCCATGCCTGGAAGATTCCGTCCCAGGCCGCGTCACTGGGGCTCCTGGTCCTCTTCCTCCTCTTCCTCCTCCCCCCCCTCTTCCTCCTCTAGTTCCTCTAGCTCAAGCCCCTCCTCCTCCCCCAACAGGCGTTCTCAATCATTTGGGGGCCTGAATTCTATCCCCACTCCTAGCCCTAGAACTCTCAGGCGTGCATTGCTGCCTGAACTTGATGCCCTGGACTTATGCCATTTAGTAAAGCGGGAGCAAAGGAAGGATAGATCTCGTTCCCCTTCACCTACACCTCCTGTGGTGTAACCCTTTTTTGGGGTTCTTCCCAGAAGAAATCTGCACCCATTCCCCGCCTTTTGTAGTTGCTTTATGCTTGCTTGCCTGTTCTATCCAGTTACATGCTAAGGTTTTGAGCCCCTATATTCCCCTAATGCCACCTACTTGTACTGAACCTGCTACTGGTCTTTGTTTGCAGACCCCTTGCCTCCTTTTGCCCCTCAGTTGAGAGTTCTGGTTTCCAAGTTCCATTTACCCAGCTAAAAATCCAAATAAAAATATTGATTTCTTCTGCAAAAATGTGTTTTCTTATTGTGGTCCCATAAATTTATTTCCTAAGTCTTAAAAGAAGCTATTAGCACACTAGGTAATGCTTTGGTAAGGAGAAGAATAAAATGCTGCCTTGGTAGTCATTTGTTTCCACTATCCGAACTAGACTTCTGCCCAGCAAATTAATCGATTCGTATAATTCCCTCAGTACAGGTGATGTGCAACTTGGGAAATAAAAGGAGGCAGAAGTTAAACCCACTATGGCTCCAAAAAAGGAGCAGTGGAGCTACACTCTGTCAGAAAAGTCAGGGTATGATCAACTGGGGGAGGGGAATAAAGGGGCAAGAGCCAAAGGAGAGTAGGGAGGCTTGGAGGAGGCAGACCCTGGCAGAGGATACTGGGGAGGGTGGGTGGTGTAAGGGGAAGGAGGGCTGCCTGGAGACTGACCCAGGGGGAGGGATAAAGGGGAGCAAGTGGGCTAGGGAAGCCTGGAGGCAGACCCATGGGGGATAAAGAGAACAAAGTTAAGTAGGGAGGCCTGGAGGCAGTCCCTGAAGGAACAGCAGGAGTAAGCAGCCTGAGACCAGAGGGCTCAGTTTCTATGGGAGGAAAATTGTTTGGAAAAGGATTCTGAAGTCAGAGGTGAGAGGAGGATTTAGGAGAGTGATTTCCCTAGTGAGAAGATGATCCAAAAATTAATTAAAACATGGTGATGAAAAAAAAAATCTCAATGCAAAAAAGTTTTGCTTGAGTCTGTGAGCAAGTATATGATGCTCGCAGGGAAAAGAAGAAAGAAGGGGACATTTGGGGAGAAGTACATAAAAGAGCCCTGCTGGGGGGCCACATATAGAAGATAAATCCAAGTCACAGTAGAGCAGGGGAACCCTACTTGAAAAGTAAAGCAAAAAAAGACAAAGGGCTGAGGGTGTGACTCAGTGGTGTAGCACTTGCCTAGCAAGTGTGGGCCCTCCGTCTAAACCCTAGTAGCACCACACAAAAGAAGCTTGAACAAAGAGGGTTTATGTGTATATATCTAGATTTGTTGGGGGGAGGGGGTCCTGGAGCTTGAACTCATGGCCTAGGCACTGTCCCTGAGCTTTTGTGCTGGAGACTAGTGCTTTTATCACTTTGAGCCACAGAATCATTTCCATCTGTTTAGTAGTTAATTGGAAATAAGGACCTCACAGACTTTCCTACCCAGGCTGGCTTTGAATCACGATCCTCTGATCTCAGCCTCCTGAGTAGCTAGGTTTACAGGCTTGAGCCACCCATGCCCTGCTACATCTGTAGATTAAGAAAATAATAATACTAATAAATAAATTAAATTTAAAAAAGAAAATAATAATTGTTGATATAGCTTTCTATGTTCTATCCTTTCCACTTTGAGGATGTAAAAAAATTAGCTGGAGGGCTGGGAATATGGCCTAGTGGTAGAGTGCTTGCCTCGTATACATGAAGCCCTGGGTTCGATTCCTCAGCACCACATAAACAGAAAAAGCCGAAAGTGGCGCTGTGGCTCAAGAGGTAGAGGGCTAGCCTTGAGCAAAAAGAAGCCAGGGACAGTGCTCAGGCCCTGAGTCCAAGCCCCAGGACTGGCAAAAAAAAAAAAAGAATTAAAAAAAATTAGCTGGAGAGTTGGGCATCTGTATAGTACTAGTCACTCAGCAGGCTGGGATCTGAGGACTGTGGCAGGAACGTCTGTAAGACTATTATCTCCAATAAACTACAAAAAACCCAGAAGTAGAGCTGTGGCTCAAGTGGTAGAGTGCTAGAATGGAGCAAAAATGCTCAGGGACACTGCCCAGGCTCTGAGTTCAAGCCCCAGGAAGGGCACAAAAATACAATAAAAGAAAAAAGCCACAAACATGGCAGGAAACCATAATGTTAAGTACTAAAATGGGGAGGAAATATAATACACCCTCATATGAAGCCAGTAAAAGAAATTTTCTATTGCTTCTCTCAGCTTTTCTGGCGTGTATCTAGTAATGATATTACACTGTGGTCTAGTCCTGGGCCTAAAATTTTAGAAGCTACTACCCAAGCAGCATTCATGCTGTATTCATACCATAGAGCTGAATCTACCAGGACAAGGGGATGTGCCTTTCCCCATTCCTTTCGTAGAAAATATTTCAGATCCACTCCCCTAAGGTTGTGTCTAGGATCTGCATAGCCCCATTTGCAGGGTCTTTCCTAAAGAAGAGAGATCTGAGGGTATCTTACACATTAAGGCTCAGAAGGTGGCCAAAATGCCAGTAAAGAACTATCAAAACTTTAATATACAGGCTGAAATGTTCTTAGGATTAGGTGTGAGACACCTAATGGTGTAGGACAAGACAAAACTCGCAGAGGGCATGGAGGACATAGGCCATCAATAATTTTTGTGTGTGTGTGTGTGTGTGTGTGTGTGTGTGTGTGTGTGTGTGTGTGATAGTGGGACTTCAACTCAGGGCCCCATGCTCTTGCTTAGCCTTTTCTGCTCAAGGCTGGTGCTCTACAAGAGATCCACAGCTCCATTTCTGGCTTTTTGGTGGTTAGTTGGAGATAAAGAGTTTCATGGACTTTGTTGCTTTGTTGTTTGATCTTCAGATCTCAGCTTCCTGAATAGCTAGGATTGCAGGTATGAGCCACCAGCACCTGGCTTAAATATTTAGCTTCTTGCTTAGCAAAATAAATCCAGCAAAAGCAGGAGAGCTGAATATAGAAAGACTTAATGTTTGCAGCAGCTCTTAGTGCTCCAGGTAAACCTCTATGGTGGGGGGGGGGGGGGGCTTGGGGTTTGGGCACTGGAAAGGAGGAAAGGACAGGTATGGGGGGAGGGCTGAGCTTTGTGAGTGCAGAGGCAGTGCTGAGCCCTGAGTAGGCAGGATGTGCAGTTAGGCCCTGTTCTGTTTTGCAACTGAACTTGCTTCTCATGTTTTTTTTTGTTTTTTTTTTTTTTGCCAGTCCTGGGCCTTGGACTCAGGGCCTGAACACTGTCCCTGGCTTCTTTTTGCTCAAGGCTAGCACTCTGCCACTTGAGCCACAGCACCGCTTCTGGCCGTTTTCTGTATATGTGGTGCTGGGGAATCGAACCTAGGGCCTCGTGTATCCGAGGCAGGCACTCTTGCCGCTAGGCTATATCCCCAGCCCTTGCTTCTCATGTTCTGGGCTAAGTTGCCCATTATATGACTGGGAAACACACCTGGACAGATTGGAGACCCTTGATCAGGACAGATGTTCACACTATTCAGAGCCCAGGAACCTCCCGGGCTTATTTTTTGGCATAGTGTGTCCTTACTAGGGCTCCAGCCTCTGGTCATGTGTTTATGGTCTAAGTACTTCCACCATTGTTTATGCTGAGCAGGGAACATTTCCAATAGGTCTTTTGTTTTGATTTTTTTGCCAGTCCTGGGGCTTGAACTCAGGGCCTGAGCCCTGTCCCTGGATTCTTTTTGCTTGTGGCTAGCACTCTACCACTTGAGCCACAGAGCCCTTTCTGGCTTTTTCTATATATGTGGTGCTGAGGAATCAACCCAGGGCTTCATGCATACTTTACCACTAGGCCATATTCCCAGGACACTTGACAATAAAATTAAATTTTAAAAACTTAAATAAATCCAATAGTATTGCAAAAAACAAATCTCAAACTATTATATATCTACTGTCACCCATTTCTGTATACTCCACTTGAGATGTCTAAAAGTCATCTCCCACTTTGGTAATATGGAGCACTAACAGAAGTAATGCAAGTACAATTTACATAATTTTTGTTTTTCATTTATTAATATAAATTAATTGTGTAAAGGGTTTTCATTATGATATTTATAAACATGCATATAATGTATATTGATAAAATTTACTCCCTCTATATTAATGTCTTTGAACCCTTCCTTTTCTCTCAGATGTGTGTGTGTATGTGTGTGTGTGCACGTGCATGTGCAGGTACACACACACCAGTCCTGGGGCCTGAACTCTATCTAGGTCTAGGCACTGTGTCTGAGTTTCTTTGGCTCAGGGCTAGTGCTTTACCACTTGAGCCACAGCTTTACTGCTGGCTATTGTGGTAGTTAATTGGCAGTAAGGGCCTCATGGACTTTCATAACCAGGTTGGCCTCAGATCTCAGCTAGGATTACAGCTGTGAGCCACCAGCACCTAGCTGAGATTATTTTAAATTATTTTCTCTATTAATGTATCATTTTAACATTTAACCACTCAAAATTATTAATGAAATGTATTTTTTTTTGTCTTTTCTTTTTTTGGTACTGGGGAATTGAACCCAGGACGTTGCACTTGCTAGGCAGCACTTTGCCACTGAGCTACATCCCAGCCCTGAAATGAATTTTTCTACTAAGTCTTCAAAATCTAGTGTATCTGTTATACTTAGAGCACGTTTTATACTTAAGTTCACATGGGGACAACACAGGTTCAAGTCATCCTATTTCTTCAATCTTTCATTCACTTATTGAATATGATTCTACCACCATTAGTGTCTCATTATTGTGGGCTCCTGTCTTATTATAGGATCCCTGAAGGTTCAATTTTGTGAGTTCATCTGGGCTATGCCGCTTCAGACCTTTTAGTGGTTGATGAACTGGGGTACTTGCCTGGTATTGCACGGGGCAAATTGGCCCCATTTCAGTGGATTTTTTCCAGTAACTTGGCTAGTTTGTGTTTCTACTGTTACCTAGCTAGAAACTGTAACATTATAATCATCCGCAGGGTTCTTGGAACAGTGTCTATATCTACGGGCTCTTTAGTTCCTTATATAAAACAAGGTGGTAGCCAGGTCTCTATTTTCACCGATTCAGGAGGCTGAAGTGGAAGGATCACTTGAGCAGAGCAAGACCACATCTCAAATGGATGGCGGTATTTGCTTATAAACTTCTATACATTCCCCCAATATATTTTTATATCCAATTCAATGTAAGTGCTAAATAGGTGCTATGTTGTTTAGGAAATAATGACAGGAAAGAAAAAATATCTGTATATATTCTGTAATAATGCAATTTTTCCTGAGAAAATATTTTGGGGGGAGCTTAGTACTGGGGTTTGAACTCAGGGCCTCAAACTCTTATTTGGCTCTACTAATTGAGCCACAGCTGTACTTTCAGTTTTGTGTTAGTTAATTGGAGATAAGTGTCCTTAATTTATCTCAGCCAACTGATTAGTTAGGATTATAGGCAAGAGTCACTGGCACAGGGCTTTCCTGAACATTTTAAACCTGCGGTTAGTTAAATCTGTGGGTGTACAATACGTGAATGTAGAACCCACAGATAGAGAGGGCTTACTGGACTACCCCATCCTGTGCCTTATATGATGGTACCTTATAAGCTAGATATCTTGAAAATATCATCCATGCATACATATGCTTACTCCTTGAAAAATATGACATCTTAAATATTTTCCAGTGTCTGAGGATAATTAGGATGTGTTTCAGTCAGGCCATTCATAGCTCTGGGAAGAACACGGAGATTTGTGGTCTGCACTTGGTGTAAAATAGAAAAAAAAATTTAAGCTGGGCGTGTGACTCATGCCTGTAATCCTAGCTACTCAGGAGGATGAAATCTGAGGATCTCAGTTTAAAGCCAGACCAGACAGTTAAAGTCTGTGAGATTGTTATCTCCAATTAACTTTGAAAGCTGGAATGTTAGTACTTGTCTAGGATAGTCCTAGCAGAAGAGCACAATAGCTCAATAGCAATGTATATATGACCACATAAGATGATGCTAAGCAAAATGAACTACAAGATTTGGAAATAAGTGGTTTATCTTTGTTGTTATTTCCAATGCACAAATGAAATTATGCCTTTTTCTTTTGTCTTTCTTCCCCATGGTTTTACCCCTGATGTCACTGTAAGTGACTTTGGTACACTGGGTATTGTATGTATGTTTATTGGAACTAGGGAAGGGGAACACCAAAATGGAGAGACTAAAGGTAAAAGGTGAATCAATGCAACAGCAATACTTACCAACCAACTGTACAACTCAGGGGAGGGTGGGGAGGGAGCCAGGGAGGGGGAAGGTGGGAGAAAAACGAAGGAGGAGGTAACAGGTTTGATAAGAAATATACTCACTGCCTTACATATGTAACTGTGACCCCTCTGTACATAACTTTGACAATAAAAATAAACTTTAAAAAAGCTGGAAGTAGATTTGTGGCTCAAGTGGTAAAGCAATGGCCTTGAGCAAAAATAACTCAAGGGCAGTGCCCAGGCCCTGAGTTCAAGCCCCAGTACTGGCACAAAAAGAAAAAAAAAACAGTATTAAACTAAGACACAAGAATCAAAATCTATCAGAGGAGATATATGATGTGAAGAACTATTGGAACTGATGAAAATTTTGAAAACAAATGTATTAAAAGTTCTCATTGTTATCTACGAGCTGGTGGCTCCCAGCTCCCAGAGGCTGAGACTAGGAGACTGAAATTTCAGTTCAGTCCTGGCTAAAACTTCACAGAAACCCTTTCTCAGAAGAAAAAGCTAGGTGTAATGGCAAATACTTTCATCCCACCTACAGCGGGAAATGTAATTAGAAAAATTGCCATCCATGTAGCTAGGCAAAGAGTAAGACCATAATTTAAAAATTAGGAGAGCACAAAGGGCTAGAGGTGTGGTCCAAGTGGTATAGAGCCTACCTACTAAGTGTGAAGTTATGAGTTCAAACCCCAGTACCATCACAAAACTTTCTTTCTATTATATTTATTTTTAAATTCTACAAATATTCAAAGGCTAAAATAATAAGACTATTTTTTACTTAGATGTTTGTGTGTCTTGATGCTTATCTGTGTGTTTCTGTGTGTGTGTGTGTGTGTGTGTGTATGAATTTGTTGCTGGGAATGAAATCCAGGACATGCTAGGCACACAAACCACCATTGCATCACAAATCCAGCCCAAGAAAAACACTTTCAATAAAGTTTTACAACATCCTCATTCCAGAGGTCCTACATTCACTCTATTTGACAAATATGAAAAGGAAAGCTTACAGCAATTTGGTGAGTTTCAAAATCTTATAGCAAATGGAATTTGGCTGTAGAGTCAGAAACCTGAGTTTGAATGGTGTTTCCACATTGCTACAATACATGTTTCTATACAAATTCTTTAATCTGAGATAACATGTGCCCTTGTTTAATAATTAACCAGAATAGGAGTATATGCCGTTCACAGTGGTACAAGGATTGAAATGGTCAGGTTAGTTACTTCTAATCAACACTATCTGACACACAGTGTTTTCTGACCACGATTCTGATGAATGTGCCAGGATTACAATAAGAGCTACCCAGGCCCAGGTTCATTGTTTTGTATTTCCTTTGTTTCCACAAACAGTCAGTCAGTCAGTCAATCTGTCTGTCTATCTAATCTGTCTACCTGTAAATCTTTCATTATTTCTTTTTATATTTATTTATTTAATGTTTGTTTTCTGAGTCAGTCTTGCTAAATTCCATAGGCTAGAACTCAACCCACAGAGCTTATTCCATATGATTTGCTAATATCTAATTACAGGCATCTGCCAGTACTCTGGAGGAACTGTGGTGGTATTTTTTTTTCTTCTAGTCAATTATGGGGCTTGAACTGAGGGCACTATTGCTGAGGTTTTTGCTTAAGGCTATCACTGTATCACTTAGAGCCCCAGCTCCATTTCTTGTTTTTAGGTGGTTAGTTGAAGATAAGAATCTCATAGGCTTTCTGGCCTGGGCTGGCTTTGAACTATGATCCTCAGATCTCAGTTTCCTGAGTAGCTCAGTTTACAGATGTGAGGCATCAGAGCCCAGCTAATATTTCAATTTTAGTAAAACTCAAGGACTCAAGCTTGCTTGCTTACTCACAAAGCTGGCACTCTTGGGCTTGAACCATGCTTCCAGACTGGCTTTTTTTCTTGCTATTTTAGACATGGAATCTCTTGGAGTTTCCTGCCCAGGTGATACTTTGTATCACAACCTCTCAACTACCTGGACAGCTGGTATGCTGGTTCCCGGTTTTATTGTGGCTTTAATGTCCATTTTTACATTACTTTCATATTTATGGTTATTTTAAAGTTTATTGTCTATTTGTTCACTTACATTAATTTTAATGTATTTATTACTTACATATTTATTTTGTCTTTTCTTCAGAGGTAGAGTTGCATGCTTTAACACAGCCTGACCTGTAACCCTTCACCCTCTTTCCTCAGCCTCTTCTATACCCGAATTACAGATATGGGCCCCTCCAGGCTCACTGTGGTTTATCCTATGAATTTCCCAAGGAGTAAATATATTCAGTGTTGTCGCACTTGGTGATTTTTTTCATACTTCAACAAATATTTACTGGTGATTTGCTTTCTGGCAGGGAATACAAACTGCTATTAAGGCATGAGGAACAAGTTTATCAGGTATGTGACTTAGAAATATTTTTAATCATTTTTTGTTTGCATTATATTTGTTGTCCTGGCATTTTGAAGAGGTGAGTATCTCAATTTTAGTGAAATCTTATTTGCCACTTTAAAAATTTTAAGGATTATAGTTTGAGTGTTATATTTCAGATGTCTTTCTCTAAGTCCAGATCACAGTGATTTTTTTTTCTTGCTCAAATGCTTTGTTTGCTCAGCTGACTTTAGGTGGTCAAACCTTCATTTCAGCTTTTTTTGCTAGTTGTTTAGAGCAGGAGACTTATAGTTTCTTCAAGAACACATGTTGTATATCTCTCTCCTTAGTTTCTGTGTGATTAAGGGTGAATGACAGCCACATTGTTTGTGGCTTTAATTTTTATTATATGTATTCCCATCGTCATCTATTAAAATTCATATATTTACTTACTAGCCTACCTGTTTCCTAATATGTGTGGATATATATATATATATACACATATGTATATATATATATATATATATATAAATCCCCCCCCCCCCAAGACAGATAAGACAACCTAGATCAGCAGTGCCTTGATATCTCCAGATTTGCAAGTCTGCCTACCAGTATCTGGATTACTTATGTGGTTCTCCATTTCTGTCATACTGTTGAGTTTTTCTCGTAATCATTTTCAAGTTTTATCAGTACTGGGAATTGAACTCAAAGGCTCATACTCGTGTGCTTGCTCTGTCAGCTGGCACTCTGGGACTTGAATCAAGCTTCTTCCCTCCTGATATTTTTATGTGATTTTAGCTGGAATCTGTTGCCCAGGCTGATTTACCTGATCACAGCCTTCAGAGTACCTGTGTAACTGCTGGAAGTCTAAGATAACCTGTCTTACTCTATTACTGTGAATTTATTCTTGGTTGGTATATTTATTTTGAAGTGTGTTATTATTTTTAATTTTGTGTTTTACCTATGGCTTCATTTATCACATATATTCATTTAATCATTCATTTGTTTATGCATTAATTCATTCATGTATTTCTATTTATGGGACCACCTATCCATTCTCCATCTATTTATTCTTTTTATGTGTATATATTTATGTATTTATTAGTTTCATATGTGTTGTCGTGTGTGTGTGTGTGTGGTGTGTGTGTGTGTGTGTGTGTGTGTGTGTGTGTGTGTGTGTGTGTGTGTGTGTGTGTGTGTGTGTCCTGGGGCTTGAAATCAGAGCCTGGATTCTGTCCCAGAGTTTTTATGCTGGAGGCTAAGCTCTACCACTTTGAGCCAGCTTTTAAGTAGTTAATTGGAGATAACAATCTCATGGAATTTCCTGCCCAGGCTGGCTTTCAGCTGTGAGCCTTAGAGCACAGCTTCCTGAGTAACTAGGATTACAGGCCTGAGTCACCAGGCACCTGGCTTTGCTTTTGGTTTTTGAGCCAGGATCTCAATCCCTGCCTAGGAACCCCCTATCTTCTTCCCTTTGCCTTTGCAGTACCTGCAGATCTGGCCCTGCACTCAAGGCTTCCTGTGGTTTAGCATTTGCATTTCCCTAGGTGTGAATAACAGTGTGGCCTCACTTGCCAAAGTACATACTTGGCCAAATATTTGCTGGTGATTTGCTTTCTTAGTTTGATTTGGAAGTGATATGGAGGTGTTTTGTCCACAAGCCTACCAGGTCACAATGTTTCCTGCTCTCTTGCCTTGCTCATTCAACTGGCACTTTACTACTTACAGCAAGCCTTCACACCTGCTTTTTTTTCTGGTTCCATTGGATGACAAGTATCCTGGAATTAACTTTCAGGTCCTAAGGAGTGCATCTAATCTTCCTGACTACTAGTGGGAACTTCAATTACCAGCTAGTGGTGGCAGCTTCACTGTGGCTTTTATCTTTGATTTTTAGGTTTATTTTCAACATTATGTATTCAAACGTATACATTTACTTAACTAATATAAATGCATACTTACATAGTTGCTTATGTATTTATATATTGTTTGTTTTCTGAGAGTGTGCCTTTGCAACCTAAGCCAGGCATGCCCCCAAACCCCCAGCCTCCCTCTTTTGCATCCCAGTATCCAGCTAACATATTTGGGCTACCACTTCTGTCTCAGTGTTGTGCTTCTCTTTTAATCATTTCTTTTGAATGTTTTTCAGTGCAATGAGATTTGACCTTGGGTACCCATTCTGACTTGCTTTGCTAACTCAGCTAGCACTTGTAATTTTGCACCATGCTTCCTGCCTGGCTTTTTGCTTATTATTTTAGAGATAGACTGTTGGAATTTATTGCCCAGATTGAGGCTTCTTAGTCTCCTGTGAACCTGGATAGCTAGTAGGAGCCTTGAGTGCCTGGTTTTATTGTTCATTTTGGTATTTAAGTTGATTGTTATTTTTAGGTTTCTGCATTTTTATTAGATAATTCCTATGATTGATCAGTTGGTCCATCTATCCATCCATTGCGTTTAAATATATATATATATATATTTTTTTATTATATATATGCTTGTTAGCATTTCCCTAGCCTCAGGTCCTCAGTTCCTCCCACTGGCCCCCAGATCCACCCATACCTCATTAATGAGCCACTCCTACTCACTACCTACCTACTTCCCCTTTACCCCCAGAGAGAGAAGCTGCTACCTGGATAAGGTGCAGACCCCATGTAGCTCCCTCTCCCGTGGGAACTGTGGCCCCACTAATAAACCTCCTTATGAACCTTCTTCTCCTGCCTGTGATTATCTCCTCATGGTCCCCTGGGATGGCTGGGACACATCCTTTCAATGCTTCTATGTTTTAATGAATTTATTCATTACAGACTGTTTTTCTGACCATGAATCTACCTCCCTGTCACAGTCTGTCCAGGAAACCTCCAGCTTCTTGCCACTGCCTCCCAGTAGTACTTGCTTTACAAAGATGCGGGCCATGGGCCACAGTTTCTGACTCACTGGAACAGATTTCGGTAAATCATTTTTATTTTTTATTTTTGGTCTCCACTGTGATTTGAACTCAAGGACTTGGTTTGCTTTGTTTGCTCATTCATTTTTTGTATAATAATTTATGTATTTCTTATTCACATTATCCATATTGATTTACCAATTGATATTTGTTTTATTGAATTTATTAGTTACATATTTTAGTCTCTGAGATGTGAACTATCCTTCCAGCCTGCCCTTTTCTTGTTTGATTGATGGAGTCTAGTGGAATTTTCTACCCAGACACCATCCACAAACCTCCCCCTTTCAACAGGATTTATTCAAATTTACACATTTGTATTGTTAGGTCCTCTCCCTGAGGGCTCCATGTAGATGCCCCCACCTCATTAAGTCTCCACCCAGTTACCTGGGTAACCTGCAGACCTGGAGGCAGTTACCTCCCACTGTCCCTGAGCACTTCTGCTCGAGGCTAGTACTCTACCACTTGAGCTCCACTTCCAGCATTTGGCTGGTAAGAGATAAGTCTCTTCAGCCTTGCTTCCAGCCTGGCTCTTCGCTGGTTAGTTGGGAGATGGAGTTTGAGAGAGATTTTCTGCCCTGGCTGGCTTCGAACTGAAATCCAAGGAGTCTTTGCCACAAAAGCCCTTTTTTGGTAGAGTACTACCCTCCAGCAGAAGTGCTCAGGGACAGTGGGAGGTAACTGCCTCCAGGTCTGCAGGTTACCCAGGTAACTGGGTGGAGACTTAATGAGGTGGGGGCATCTACATGGAGCCCTCAGGGAGAGGACCTAACATGTGTACTTACCTACCAGTATATTCACTTATTCATTTACGTTTATTTTGCTTGCTCTGTGAGACTGGTTATTACAACTTTAGCCAAGCATGCCTAGAACTCTTGAGCCAGAAGTGGCACTGTGGCTCAAGTGGCAGAGTGCTAGCCTTGAGCACAAAGAAGCCAGGGACAGTGCTCAGGCCCTGAGTTCAAGGCTCAGAACTGACAAAAAAAGTGTATTTAAAAAAAATTGTTCTCCGTACTGGAACTTGACATTAAGGATTGACATTTACTCAGTTAGAATTCTTGAACCTATACATGCTCCCCACCTGGCTTTTTTTCAGGTTATTTTGGAGATGGAGTCACTTGGACTTTCCTGACAGATTGATATTCCTAATCAGAGTCCTGAGTACCTCCATAACTAATGGGAGTCTCTGGAGCCCTGTTTTATTGGGGGGGTTATTGTTCATTTTTATATTCATTTTGACGTATATTGTTATTTTTTGGTATTGTTATTTTTAGGCTTGTATGTTGCCTAATAGTCTATTCCTATTTATTTATGTATTTTCATTAATTTGGTTTGTTTTTATTTTTATGTCTATCATTTAAAGATCGATTGAATGAACCATCCATTCCTGAATGAATCCACTGTGTTAATGTATATCTTTCTACATTCTATTAAATTTATCATTTACATACTTGTTTTAGCTTTGTTTTCTGAGCAGTAGTGTCCCTCTCTGCCACAGTAAGTCCAGGAAACCTATAGCCTCTTGCCACTGCCTCTCAGGACCTGCACTGCAGATTGGAGCCACTACTTCTGAGTCATGGAAGTGTTTTTGTTTTTGTTTTTGTTTTTTTGCCAGTCCTGGGCTTTTTTTTTGTCAATATAATACTGAGGAATTGAACCCAGGGCTTCATGCATGCTAGGCAAACACCCTTCCACTAATCCACATTCCCAGCTCCCCAAAAGTGGGATTTGGTAAATCATTTTAATTTTTTGTTTTTGTTCTACTGTTGGATTAAAAATCAGGGATTTTGTTTACTTTCTTACTCACTCGTATGTTAATTAATTTATATACTTTTATGTTTCTATTGATTGATTGACATATGTTTTGATGAATTTGTTATGTACAGATTTGAATCTCTAACACTTGAGCCATCCTTTCAGCCTGCCTTTTCCTTGCTGTTTTTTATTAATGAAGTCCTGTGGAAAACTCCAGTGGAGTTTTTTGCCAGGACAGATTCACAGATCTCATCCTTGTAACTGGATTTCAGTGTTGTTTATTTAGGTTTACACATTCACATACTTAAATACTATTTTATTTATTTATTTATTCATATTTGGTTTTAGAGTACTTCAATATTTCAGAATATTTAAACGTAAGCCAGGCATGCCCTGAACTCTCATACCTCCCACAACTGCCTCCTATTATATGGATGGTACATATAGACCACCATTTCTGTCTCACTATTGTGTTTTCCTTTCAGCCATTTTGTTCTTATTTTTTTCTTCGTTCTGGGATTTGACCTCAAGGGCTCCTGTTTGCTTGCTTACTCGCTCAGCTAGCATTCTTGCACTTTAACCAGCCCAGACTGATGTTCCTTATCTCAGCCTTCTCAGTACCTGGATAGCTAATGGGAGCCTCTGGTACTTGTTTTATTGTTCATTTTATATTTGTTTTGAAGGTTACTGTGAGGTTTAGGTTTGTGTGTTACCTATTAGTTCATTCCTTTTTCATATTCTTCTATGAATGAAATCCAGTGGAATATTCTGCACAGGCAGATTCATGTAACATCTCCTACGTAACTTGAATTTAATATTATTTATTCAAACCTACACATTAATATACATAATTACCATTCCATTTATTTATCCAGTGATTGGTTTATTTGCTTGTTTGCTGTGTGAATGTGGGTATTTATCCTAGGCTAAGCATGGCCAGAGGTCTTGAGTCTCCGACAACTGCTTCCCAGTACCTGGATTGCACATATGGGCCACCACTTCTGGTTCATTGTTGGTTTTTTTCAATCATTCCATTTTTCCCCTTTGGGGATTTCATCTCAAATGTTGAGGCTTGCTTGCTTGCTCATCAGCTAGCACTCTTGCACTTGAACTATACTTCTTGCCTATTTTCTTGGTATTGTGGAATTGCAGTTTCTTAGACTTACCTACTCAAACTGATGTTCTTTATCTCAGTCTTTTGTGTAACTGGACAGCTAGTGTGAACCTCTGGTGCCTGTTTTATAGGGGATTTTATTGTTAATTTTTATATTTCTTTAGAAGTTTATTGTTAGACTTGGGTTTGTACATTACATATTAGTTCAGTCCTGTTTGTTTATTTAGGATCACAAATTAGTTTTATGTATCTGCTGAATTAATATTTGATTGATTGACCATTGATCCCTCAATCCAGTCATTTCTCCATCCATCCCTGCATTCATGCATTGTTTATGTATTTCTATGTTTTCATGAATGTATTATTTACATACTTATTTAGATTTGTTTTCTGAGCATGCTCTTCCTCTCTGCCACAGTAATTCCAGGAAACTTCTAGCTGTTTGCCACTGCCTCCCAGTACCTGCATTAACAATGTGTGCCACTACTTCTGACTCACTGAAATAAATTTGGGTGAATCATTTAAAATTTTCAGTTTTGATCTGCACTTGGATTCAAATTCAAGGACTTTGTTTTACTTTGCTGGCTCAACCACTTTTATGTTTCTTAATAAATGTAGGTATTTCTATTTGTTTCTATGTATGAATTTATTGAATGATTGATACTTATTTAAACCAATTTCTTACATACCTATTTGTAGCACTAATATTTGAACAATTCTTCCAGACTCCCTTTTCCTTGTTTTTTTTTTTTTTGCCAGTCCAGGCCTTGGACTCAGTGCCTGAGCACTGTTCCTGGCTTCTCTTTGCTCAAGGCTAGCACTCTGCCGCTTGAGCCACAGCACCAGTTCTGGCCGTTTTCTATATATGTGGTATTGGGGAATCGAACCTGGGGCTTCATTTATACGAGGCAAGCACTCTTGCCACTAGGCCATATTCCCAGCCCTTTCTTGTTGTTTTATTAATGGAATCCAGTGGAGTATTCTGCCTCCAAGGTTTCACAGATCTCACTGTCCTAAGTAACTGGCATTCAATATTATTCATACAAATGTACATATTTACATACTTACATATTATTTATGTATTTATTTATATTTTGTTTATTTTGTGAGTCTGGGTCTTATAAACTATGTCAGGCATGTCCTGGCCTCCCTACCTACCTTTTAGTACCTGGAATACACATATGTACCACCACTTCTGTATCCCTGTTGTCTTTTCTTCAAATCATTTTTGTAAAATTGTTTCCTCTGTTTGGGCATTTGATCTCAAGGGCTCATTCTTGCCGAGTGGCTTACTCAGATAACATTCTTACAGTTGACTCATGCTTCTAGACTGGTGTTTTACTTGTCATTTTTGAGATGGAATTGCTTGGTACAAATTGAAGTTTCTTATTAGTTTTCTCATTACCTTGATAGATAATTTGAGCCTCTGGGGCCCTGTTGTATAGGGGGACTTATTGGTCATGTTTATATTTATTTTTAAATGTATTGCTATTTTAGATTCATGTTTTACTTCTTAGTACATACATATAATTCCTTTTCATTCATTCATGTGCTTTGTCATGAATAAATCTGTCCACTTACTGAACAATTTGGCCATCTATCCATTTGTGCATGCATTACTCAATTTTACTTTGATAAAAATGTGTCTGTTTTAATGAATTTATTTTGATAAAATGTGTCTGTTTTAATGAATTTATTAGTTTTGAATTCATCTTGATATAGTTGTCTGAGTCTGAGTCTTGCCTGATACCACAGACTGTCCAGGAGCCTTCCCTCTTCCTTTGTCTCTTCAGTACATTGATTGGAGATGTGGATCTCCAGTCCTGGAAAACTGTGATTTTTCATTTACATTTGAGTAAGTATGAGTAAAAGTCAATATAGCCAAACTTGTAAATTTCTATAATATGTCAACTTATTTACATATGATTTGCTTTCTTCCATTGATTTTTATCTCGTATGAAAATGTTCTGGCTACAAGCCTACATATATATGAAGTATTTTTTTTCTTGAAGGTCATCTAATGGAGGGAAAATCCTAGAGTTTTCTGAAAAAGGCTGATTCTCCAGGTATCCTGATATGAGTTCAAGGAGAGGTGGATGGCTAGCTTTATGGTTGCATTTTTCACTCTTTTCATACATTAGGTGTATTATTAGGCTTTGGATTTACCTAATTGTTCAAAAACATTCTCTATCCAATCATTTGTGTAATTATTGATTTTGATATATGTATCATCTATCTAACCCATCCCTGCTTATGTAAGTACATGTGTTACTTATACATGTATTTCTTATTTACATGACTTTTATTTCTGAGCCAAGGTGTCCCTCCCTGCCACAGTCAGTACAGAAAAACTCCAGCCTCTTGCACTTCCAACCAGGACATGGGGGAAACACAGGGACCCTCATTTGGGTTGAACTCAAGGATTTTGTTTACTTTCCTTATTCATTAATTTTCATTTGTATTAATTTCTATAGTTTTAATCATGTATCTTACCTGTCTTTGTAGCTATAAATCTATGAATTTCTCACAATGAATGTCTTTGTATTACAATTTGCGATGGAAGACTTGACACATCCTTCTAAAATGACTTTTTCTTGTTATTTGATTGATGGAGTCAAGAGGAGTTTTCACTTCACCTAGCTCCCATAGATCTCTCCTTCCTCAGTAACTGGATTTCAACACTATTTCTTGGGATTTTCACATTTGCATTCTTACTTAAAGGATTATTTGGTGGATTGCTTGATTGACTGCATGAATGACTGAAGAACATGTTGTTTGTTTTGTGAGACAGGCTGTGGCTTCCTCAGCCAGGTGTGTCCTGAACTGTTCATTCTCCATACCTGCCTCCCATTCCTTGAATCACACATGCGCGCCAGGCTTTCTCACCCACTGAAGATTTCCATAAATCTTTTTCATTTTACCTTTTTGGTCTGAACTCAAGGATTTTGTTCGCTTTGATTGCTCACTCAGCATGTGATTTCTTGATGAATGTACATAATATTTTTTATGTATTTATCGATGTATCTTTGGGTCAGTAAACTAGTACATATTTCCTGCAGGAAGCTTTGAACTACCTTTCCAGCCTGGCTGTTTCTTGGTGTTGATTAGTGGAGTGCAGTGCATTTTGGGGCACAAATATTCCTTGCTTACATGTTAGATTTGTGTTAAATTTCGGAGCCAAGCTATCCCTCCCTGCAACACTCAAAGCAAAAAGACAATCATCCTCTTGCCCCTGCCACCAAGGACATGGACGCCACCTAGCGGTCAACAGTGGTGACTCACTGAAGTGGCTTGTGCGGAGTCCTTTTCAAGTCTCCTTTTGGGACTGTGTTGGGATTTGAACTCAAAGACTTTTTACTTGATGGATAATGTAATTTTTCATTACACATTTATTTGTGTGGTTTTTACTTCTTTATATACCTATGTACTGACCTTTCTCGTATGTAATTCTGTCTGATTCAGTGCTTGTTTCTGTGAAGTTTACCTGTTTGTCCCAGGAACTCTTCAATCATCCTTCCCACCAGCCATTGTTGAATGGTGTGATTGTTGGTGTCTACTACACTTTTGTACACAGGTTGGGTACACACATGACTGAATCCTCAGCATACGATTTTGTTTTTGTTTTTCTTTTTTTTTTGGCCAGTCCTGGGCCTTGGACTCAGGGTCTGAGCACTGTCCCTGGCTTCCTTGTGCTCAAGGCTAGCACTCTGCCACTTGAGCCACAGCGCCCCTTCTGGCCATTTTCTATATATGTGGTGCTGGGGAATTGAACCCAGGGCCTCATGTATACGAGACAAGCACTCTTGCCACTAGGCCATATCCCCAGCCCCCAGCATACGAATTTTAATATTATGTCTTGTAAAAGTACCATTTACGTGCAACCCTACAGGTGAATATGACTGATTGTTGGAATGACAGTTGGAATGACAGTGTGAGTGACTCCTGCACAAGTTGTTTGTTTTGTGAGTCAGGATATTGCCAACTTCGGTAGGTATATCATGAACTGTCCAGTCTCTAACCCGATTCCCATACCCTGGATCACATGTGTGAGCCTCTGTTTCCCAACCCTAAAGGTGATTTCAAAAAACCCTTGTCATTTTTCCATTTCCTACCAGAGTCAGAGCAGGAAATCTGCAGCATCTTGACACTGCCTCGCAACACCTAGATGCCACCTAGTGGCCAGTACTGGGAACTCATTGAAGCAGCATTTTTTTTTCATAGCAATTGGCAGACTTTAATATTCAAGAAAAATTAAGTCCATCATACACATTAAAAAAGTAGGAAATTTCATGCAGACATGAAGCTTCCAATTCAGCCTTTTGGCAACTTCTCGAATGTATATTACATATAAATACAGTACATATTACAGTCCCCAAACTTCATAATTCTATACTGTGATTTATACAGCCTGTTTGTATATTTTATGTGCCCCATTTGGCTCGCTTCATTAGTATCCTAAATCTGCACCACTTCAGAATATATAAATTAAAAAGAAGAGGCAAGCACAATGATCACTTTATGAAAACACATGAGCAAGTGTACAGAGCAGATATAAGAAAAATGAAAAACTTTAAGGCTTATACATTTTAGTAGCTAGGACTGAACTTAAGAATACAAACTTAAAAACTCCAGTGACATTTCTATTAGTGAAACCACATAGTCAAGTTTAGAATATATTAAAGGCAAAAGTTACTAAGAGAAAAGGCGATGCAAATTTGTATAGAACATTTCAAGATTTGAAGGAGAAATTATAAACAAATGAAATAAATGATTTCAGACTTAACTACATATACACCACTTAGAAGTACTTAGAACATTAAAAAAAACCCAGTGTCAAGCTGTTTTTGCCTTTAGGAAAAAAATATTTGGCTACAGGTTGTAAAAGAAAATGCTAAATTGATTGAAAAGCATTTCTAAATTATTCAGAAACAGTATGTATTCCCTGCCATTTAATGGGTGTATTTTTAAATATTTTCTTTTAGGGTTTTTTTCCTTAAAAAATAAAGGGGAGGGGGATGTTCTCCCTTGCAATTATTAATTTCATTCATAAAAATAATGAGAATTCCCACCAAATGAACCAAATGAAAAAAAAGGGACAAAAATAGAGATAAAGTGAAAAAGGAAAAGCAACGGTAACATGAACGGCAGGCTTCCCTACCTAACTCGTAGTCAGATCACACTCATGAAGCTCTGTAAGGAGTGGAGACTGCTTACAAGGAGTGAAGGAAAGGTCACAAAGGCTCTTCTTTCAAGTGCACGCTCCCTTACCAACTAGAAAGATGCCAATCTTGCAGTGACTCCCAGAATTAACAACAGAGGGCATAAACTTCCCTACTAAAACATAACACTTATGCTCACATGCTACTAGCGTGTCATTAAGATTTTTCATCTAATCCAAATTGCCACCAAAGTACTGAAGCAGCTTTTGTTGAGTGCATTTCACTTCCTTTTGGGTCTGGACTAGGATTTGAACTCTAGGAATCTCGACTTGGTTGGTATCCAGTTGTTGTTGACTCATTAATTGTGTGGCTTTTATTTACACAGGTGTCTAGTGTAGTGACCTCTCAGGTATGAATTTCTGAATGGATCAGTGTGTATTTCTAGGAAGGTCTTAGTTAGCTCTTTATACCTGGAAGTCTTGGAACGTCCTAGCAGCCTGCATTTGTCCAGTTGATTGATTGCTGCTGTCTAGCATCATGTTTACCCCCCTTGTATCCACACTTCTCCTCAACCCCAGTCCCGGAGTTTCAATAGTATTTCTTTGAATTGTTCCATTGGGATGGATCCCTAGAAGATTATATGACTGACTGTTGGAATGACTGTATGAAGGACTGATGATACACGTGCTATTATGTTTTCTGAGACAGGCTACTACCATCTCGGCTACATGTGTCCAGAACTGTCCACTCTACACAACTTTATCCCTTTCCATACTTCACCCATGTGGGATTATGTTTCTCACCCCCGAAGAGGATTTCAGTAAATCCACTTCATTTTTCCAGTTTGCTTTTCACTTGGATCTCTACTAGGTGACTTGCTCTGCTTTGCTTGCTCAGTCAACCTGTTGGTTCTAGATAAATATAGCTACCTTGATTGATGTAGGCATGCCTGGAAGTTTTGCCCCATAGTTGTTCTAGGAATATGGCACCCATAGATGGCCATGGAAGACTGGAAGCATCTTTACACACTGGCTTTTAATTAGTTTTGTCTTATGTGTATTATGTGCCTTATGTGTATATTATGTGTCTTATGTGGGCCATTTTGTGCCCACACACATGCATGGGAATTAATAAGAGTTCTCCTCATTGACACACATGTTTCCTACTTGTGTAAATATGTCATTTTTTTTCTTTGCAACAGTGTCCTGCTTTTTTTTTGTAATTTCTTTATTAATTAAAGAAAACTTTTTTTTGACAAGGTGTTGTGCAAAAAGGGTACAGTTACATAGTAGGGCAGTGTGTACATTACTTGTGATATCTTACATCCTGTTTTTCTTTCCCTTCCCTAGGTCGGTAGACATATATACAATATAAAATGTACCAAGAACATATACAGTAGCCACGTGGCCTATGCCGAAGAAAATTCACCTAGGGCTTTAAATGTAATGTCGACAATAGACAATATGTCGACAATAGTCTTTCATGAACGTACATACATAGCTTTTGAGCTATTGTGATCCACTGAAAGGTCAGTTTTTGACCGTTATATGTTGAGTAGTTGTTTGGTTTTAGTTACACAGTGTAGGGTCGCTGACCCAAACCTGTGGGAAATACCATTTGACAAGAAGCTTTTGGTTTCACAGACCTGGTCTCTACTGTCACCCCTCCCCCCACCTTAACAGTCATATATCAGGGAGATCATGTCCCTTTGTTTTCTGTGTTCTAGGCTTGTCTCGCTCAACAGTATTTGTTCAAGTTCTGACCATTTTCCTGCGAATGCCAATATTTCAACATTTCTAATCACTATGTAGTATTCCATTATGTATAGGTACCATATTTTTTCGATCCATTCATCTGTGGAGGGGCATTTGGGTTGATTCCATATTTTAGCTATTGTGAATTGTGCATCAATAAACATGGAAGTGCAGATGTCTTTTTGATATCTTGGGACCTGTTGTTCAGGATAGATACCTAGTAGTGGTATGGCTGGGTCATATATTGAGCTTTTTGAGAAACCTCCATACTGTTCTCCAAAGTGGTTGTACTAATTTGCACTCCCACTAACAATGGAGAAGGGTTCCTCTATCCCCGCACCCGCTCCAGCATTTGTTGTTGCCTGAGTTCAGAGTATAGGCCATTCTAACTGGAGTGAGGTGGTATCTCAGGGTTGTTTTTATTTGTATTTCCTTTACTGCCAGGGATGTTGAACATTTCCTCATATGTTTCTTTGCCATTTTTATCTCTTCTCTTGTGAAGTCTCTCTTTAGCTTCTTTACCCATTTCCTAATTGGTTTACTGGGCTTGGAGGGGCTAGGTTTTTTGAGTTCTCTGTAGATGACAGATATTAGGCCTTTGTCTGTTGTTGTGCTGGTAAAGATCCTTTCCCATATGGTTGGCTGTCTTTCTAGTTTGGTGGCTATGTCCTTAGCTGTGCAGAAACTTTTTAATTTGTAGTATTCCCATTTATCGAGTCTCTCCCCTATTTGTTGTGCCCCTGGGACACTATTCAGGAAGTTCCTTCCTGTGCCTATAAGTTCTAGCGTCTTTCCTACTCTATCCTTCAGTAGTTTCAAGGATTCAGGCCTTATATTGAGGTCCTTGATCCATTTTGAGTTGATCTTGGTGCATGGTGATAGGCTTGGGGCTACCTTGAGTTTTCTGCATATGGCTGCCCAGTTCTCCCAGCACCAGTAGTTGAAGAGGCTCTGTTTATTCCATTGTATGTCTTTAGCTCCTTTGTGGAATATCAGCTGACTGTAAGAGTGCAGTTTTATTTCTGGGTCTTCAATTCTATTCCATTGGTCTTCATGTCTATTTTTATACCAATACCAGGCTGTTTTTGGTATGATGGCTCTATAGTAGAGCTTGAAGTCTGGTATTGTAATACCTCCTGCACTGCTTTTTTTGCCTAGAATTACTTTGGCTACTCTAGGTCATTTGCTGTTCCATATGAATTTATGGGTTGCTTTCTCTAGTTCAGTAAAGAATGTAGCTGGGATTTTGACGGGGATTGCATTGAATTTGTATAACAATTTGGGCAATATGGCCATTTTCACTATATTGATTCTGCCTACCCATGAGCTTGGGAGGTCTTTCCATCTCCTTGTGTCTTATATGATTTCCTTTATTAGATTTTTATAGTTCTCATTAAATAGGTCCGTCACGTCTTTGGTTAGGTTGATCCCTAGGTACTTTATTCTTTTTTTTTTTTTGGCCAGTCCTGGGCCTTGGACTCAGGGCTTGAGCACTGTCCCTGGCTTGTTCCCGCTCAAGGCTAGCACTCCGCCACTTGAGCCACAGCGCCGCTTCTGGCCGTTTTTCTGTATATGTGGTGCTGGGGAATCGAACCTAGGGCCTCGTGTATCCGAGGCAGGCACTCTTGCCACTAGGCTATATCCCCAGCCCAGCCTAGGTACTTTATTCTTTTTTTGGCTACTGTAAAAGGAATTATTTTCATAATTTCCTTTTCTGCTTGTACATTGCTGGTGTACAGAAGAGCTGCTGACTTTTGTGGATTGATTTTGTAGCCTGCTACTTTGCCAAAATGGTTTATTAAGTGTAGGAGTTTGGGGACTGAGTTTTTTGTGTCCTTCAGATATAAGATCATGTCATCTGCGAATAGGGATAGCTTGATTTCTTCCTTGCCAATGTGGATCCCTTTGATGTCCTCCTCTTGCCTTATTGCTATGGCTAGGGATTCCAGCACTGTGTTGAAAAGAAGTGGGGAGAGTGGGCATCCTTGTCTTTTTCCTGAGTTTAGGGGGAATGATTTTAGTTTCTCTCCATTTAATATGATGTTAGCAGTTGGTCTGCTGTATATGGCTTTTATTGTTTTGAGGAATGTTCCATCTATTCCTGGTTTTCTCCAGAGCTTTTAATAAGTATGGATGTTGTGTTTTGTCAAAGGCTTTTTGGGCATCGACTGAGATAACAATGTGATTCTTGATTTTAGTTCTGTTGATGTGGTGGATTACATTGATTGATTTACGGATATTGAACCATCCTTATGACTGTGGGATGAAGCCTACTTGGTCATGATGTATAATTTTCTTGATCAGTTTCTGGATCCTGTTAGCTAATATTTTATTGAAGAGCTTTGCGTCTGTGTTCATTAGTGATATTGGTCTGTAGTTCTCTTTTTTTGTTGGATCTTTGCCTGGTTTGGGGATGAATATAATATTAGCTTCATAGAATGAGTTTGGGATTTCTCTCTCTGTTTCTATTTCACGGAAGAGTTTGAGGAGTATTGGTACTAGCTCCTCACTAAAGTTTTTATAGAATTCGTTGGTGAATCCATCTGGGCCTTGGCTTTTCTTTGTTGGGAGGGTCTTGATTACCCCCCTGTATTTTGCTGTAAGTTATTGGTTTATTTAGATGATGTATTTCTTCTTGGTTCAGTTTGGGGAGTTTATACTTCTCTAAGAATTAATCCATTTCTGTAAAATTATTTCTTAGTGAATAGATGTTCTGGAAATACTTCCTTATGATTGTTTGAATATCGTGTGTATTTGTTATAATTTTTGTGGTGAAGTCCCTGATTTTACGTATATGAGTCTCTTCTCTTCTTTTTTTTGTAAGTCTTGCGAGGGGTCTGTCGATTTTATTTATTTTCTTGAAGAACCAGCTTTTAGTCTTATTTATTTGTTGAATGGTCTTTTTATTTTCAATCAGATTTACCTCTTCTTTAATCTTTGTGATCTCTCTCCTCCTAGTCACTTTGGATTCAATCATTTCTTGTTTCTCCAGTTGTTTTAGTTTCATTGTGAGGATATTTACCTGCTCTGCTTCCATTCTTTTAATGTGAGTGCTGAGGGAAATGATCTTGCCCCTCAGTACTGCTTTAGCTGTATCTCATAGTTTTCTTTGTGATGTATTTTCACTGTCTTGTGGCTTATGAATTCGTTAATTTCCTCTTTAATTTGGTCTGTGGCCCAAGTGTTAGATAACAGTGAGGGGTTTAGCCTCCAAGAATGTGTATAGCCTCTGTGGTAACCATTGTTATTGAGGGTTACCTTTATTACGCTCTGGTCAGATATAATACATGGGATGACATCGATACTTTTGTATTTGCTGAGGTTCTTTGTGTGGGCTATGACATGGTCTATTTTGGAGTATGATCCATGGGCTGCTGAGAAGAAGGTGTATTGGGTCTCTGTAGGGTGGAAGATTCTATATAGATCTGTTAGATCCATTTCGGATTTGGTGTTACTTAATTCTCAGCTCCCTTGCTAATCCTCTGGGTGTTAGATCTGTCTCTTGGAGAAATTGGGGTATTATAGTCACCCACTATGATTGTGTTTGGGTCTATCTTGTTCTGTAGTTCTGTGAGAATTTGCTTGACATATGTAGGGCCTCTTTTGTTCGGCGAGTATACATTTATTACGGTGATGTCTTGATTCTGGATTTTTCCTTGTATTAAAATGTAGTGACCTTCTTTGTCTTTTTGAGTTGATTTTAATAAGAAGTTCAGCTTGTCTGAGATCAGGATGGCTAATCCTGCCGTTTTGGTAGGTGTGTTTTCTTGGAAGCTCTTGCTCGATCCTTTCATTTGGAGCCTCTTTTTATCCCTTGCTGTAAGATGGGTCTCATGTAGACAACATATGGCAACCTTTTGTTTGCAGATCCACTCTGCCAGTCTGCTCCTCCTTATCAGAGAGTTTATACCATTTATATTCAAAGAGATCAAGGATAAGAGTGTTTTTCCCCTTCCCTTTTCCTGTTAGGCTGTTTTTCCTCTGTTTTTTTTTTTTTTTTCTTGTCTTTAGTGAACTGTTCTTTCTGTTGCGTTCTCGCTATTGTAGTTTCTTTCTGTTTGTGTCTGTGTGTCCTGTACGATTTCTGTTGGGTGGGGTTCCCCTCTTGAATTCACTGTAGGGCTGGTTTTTTATTCACATACTCCTTTAGATCCTCTTTGCTATGGAAAGATCTGGTTTTTCCCTCGAATATGAACTCTAGCTTCGCTGGATATTTTATTCTGGGTTGACAGTTGTTGGCCTGTAGGACTTGGATGGTGTTCTTTCATTCTCTTCGCGTGTGGTAGGTTTGTGTGGAGAGGTCTGCTGTTATTCGGATCCTTTTCCCATTGTAACAAATTTCATTCTTCGCTTTGGCTGCATTCAAAATTGCTCTTTATTCTTGAGATCTGTAGTCTTGATTAGGTGCCTGGGCGAGGATTTTCTAGGGTCTGGTCTGCCAGGCGTCCTATAGGCTTCGGGTACCTGGGTGAGGCCCCTTGTGAAATTGGGGAAGTTTTCTGCAATCACTTTATTGAAAATATGTTGAAGCCCTCTGCTCTGGTATTCGGCTCCTTCTTCCATTCCAATTATGTGCAGATTATATCTCTTGTCTTTGTCCACTAGCTCCTGGATTAGTCTGCCCTGGAGCTTTACCATTTCTTGGAGTGTGGTAATTTTCTGGTCCTTGTCGGCTGCATCATTGTCCAAGAGAGAGATTCTGGCTTCAATATGGTCAATTCTTTGTGCTGTGGATTCAAGTGTGGAGTTTATGGATGTCAGGGAGCTATTTATGGTTGCCAGATCAGCTCTGATCGTGGAAATTTCTTCCTTTAAAGAGTTGTATTTTAAATCTATTTTTTCGTGCATTTCGCTTCTCAGGATGTTAAGGCCTTCTTTAACAGAGGTTTGCACTGTATCCATTTTTGCTTCCATTTCTTTCTTGGTTTCCTGAAGGTCCTTCAAGACTTCCATTCTAAACTCCTGGAATTGTTTTGTGATTTCGTTTCTGAGGCTTTCCATCATTTCTGCTATCATAGCCTTGGTTGCTTTTTTATTCTCCATCTCCTCTTCGTTTGTACTGCTTTTTGGAGCTGGTGAGTTGGCTTGCCCTTTCATGTAGTTTGCAATATTTCTTTGTGATTTGCGCATCTGGGGATCTGTAGGTGGTTTCCCTGGTTTGGCTTTGTGCTGGTTCCCGCTGGTCCATCAGTGGGAGACTTGTTTGTGTCCTGGCCCTGGGTTTGAGTTTGGCTGTTGAACCTTACTCCCCAATGGGTGAGCGTGACTGTCTCAGTTGTTGCTGGGGTGGTCACCCTCACTGCACTTGGGGGTGGGTAGGTTCTGTGTCTTTCTCTTCGGGATAGTGTCCTGCCGCTGTGTTGTGCTGACCCTAGCATGCCCCTGGTGGGGGTTTTCGGGTTGCTGATTCAGCGTGGCGTGGAGGCATTTCTCTTCTTTGTTCTTTTTTCCACTCGGTACCTTGGTCAGAGGAGCTCACCTCTCAGATTAAGATTTGCCGCTTAGAGGTGGTTCGCCCTATGTGGGTTGCTCTGGGGTCGGCGTTGTTGAGGGGTGGCCCATCCACCTGTGTGAGATGCATGTAGCAGCGCAGGCGCTGTCGCAAGGGGCCCTGCCCACCTGTGCAGAGTGTGCCTACCAGGGCGGGCGCTGCCGCTGAGGGGCCCTGCCCACCTGTGTGAACAGCGCCTTCCAGAGGGGGCGCTGCCGCTCTGGGCCCCACCCACCTGTTCGAAGCTCTAGCACGCTGGCCCACGCTGGCCCTGGGGGCCGCGTGCGTGTGAACTCCAGTGCTTCCTCCGGGGGCGTGCTGCCCCGAGCTGCTGGAGGGCGCTTATGCCCTCTCAGGAGTCCGCTGTGGGGGACAATATGCATGAGCCCCAGGTGGGCCAAGTGTCCGGGCGTGGGTTGGTGCCCACAGACTCCGCGCCTCAGCTGCTAGAGGGGCGTGTGTTCAGGTCCAGTGAGCCTGTGACTGCTGTTCAAAAAGTCCACGAGGACCAGGAGCCTCAGGTGGGGCTTCCAATGCTCACTGGTTCCCGGGCCCCTGTTGGGGTGGGGGCGGGGCCGGTGCAGCCTGGCTCAGGCTCCTCTGCTGCCTTGGCGCTGCTCCGCCCCTGCTAGCTCCCGCGTCCTCCCAAAGTCTGCAGGGACCCCTTGCTGCCTGACTTGTGGCTGGCTCCTTTGTTCCCTCGGGGTAGGGAGGGTGAGGGAGGGAGCTCTAGCCTCCTTGCAGGCCTTGGGTCTCTGCTAGAGCTGGTCTCCCATGGGGTTGGGGGTAATGGGGAACTTACTGGTCCTGGATTGTGTGAGTGTCCTGCGCCACCGCAGGCTCCTTGGGGCTGTGGTGCTGGGATGCGGCGATCGGTCATTTGGTGGTGGCGGCCCCGGCTCTCCCCGTCTGCACCGCCCGGTTCCCCTGCTGCCTACATCCGATCCTGGCTGTCCAATCCAGGCCGTTCGGTCCCGCAGCTCCGGTGTCTCTGTCGGTCTGCACTCAGTTCTGGGGTCCGCGGAGTCCTGCCATCTGGAATCTGCGCTCCTGGCGTGACTTTTCGGCAGTTGGTTTGCTGGCGCAGGGTCCCCTTTCCCAGCCTAGCCCTGTTCCGGCCGGGGTCGGTGGGTGGGGGAGGGGTATCCTGGAGATTTTCCAGCTCCATGCAGGCTCCATGCTCTTCTTTTTTTGTTCTTTTTTGTTTCCTGAGTTCCTCTGTTGCTCCTGGTTGTTGGGTTTGCTGGATTCTTGATTAGGTGTTGGGTGCTGGAGTTCCCAGCTAACTATTCAGTTGGAGCAAGTTGGGGTGCCTCCCTACTGTGGCGGCGCCATCTTCCTTCCTGGCCTGTCCTGCTTTTGTGAGTCTAGCAGTCATAGAGAAGGCCAGACATGTCCTGACATCTAGAGCCTCATCAACAGGCATTCAGCACCAGGATCATATCTATGGACCCCAGCCCACTTTCTGTATCCCAGTAGCCTTTTGATGTTGCTTTTTGTTTTGGGGCTTTATCCCAACTGAGATGTTATCTCTGAGACATCTATATGCTTGGTATCTCAGTCAGTTTGTACACCTTGATTTGAACCATTCTTCCCAGTACCATTTTCATTTCCATACACACATGTAGGGAATCTCCTGGAGTTTTCTGTCCAGGTTGATTGTACAGGATTGTCCTGTCTGAGTAGCAGGATCATAGGTTGTGATGACCATTCCTGATTTTAGTGGTTATGGATGTGCTTTATTTCAGTCTATATTTGTGCCGTTAATCATAGGAAGGAACACTGGGTACAGTTGCCTGTTATTGACTCGTTTCTGTATTTCTCAGCCTGCATGAATGGTGCATGCCTGTGGGTCCTTCCTGCCAATGTGTGCATATGTATTAATGTATTTCTGCACTTCTTCTTGACATGCTTGTTTTCTGTTTGCTTTATTCTCCCAGGCAAGGTACTGTATGAAAAGGAAATATCTAGCCTCTTGCCACAACTTCTGAAGACCTGGATGACTCCTAGGGGCCACCAATGCGGAATTGCTGAAATGGCTTTTGGGTGAGTGCTTTTCACTTCTCCTTTTGTGTCTGCACTGGGATTTGTAATCTAGTGCAATCTTGAATTGATAGGTCTTCACTAGTTGTTGAGTCATTAACATGTGTGGCTTTTATTTACACAGGCTTTTATTTACCTGGTGTCCAGACCTCTCAGGTAGGTACTTGTGACTAGCACCGTGTGTATTTCTCGGAACATCTTAGTTATCTCTTTGCACCTGGAAGTCTTGGAGCGTCCTAGCAGCCTGCATTTGTCCAGTTGTTTGATTGCTGTTTAGCATCCTTTACATGCCCCTTGCATCCACACTTCTCCCCAACCCCAGTCCCTGGGGTTTCTGAAGTATTTCTCAGAATTGTTTCATGTGGAGGGAACCCTAGAAGTTTATCTCACTGACTGTTGGAATGCTTGTATGAAGGACTGATACAGCTGTTGTTTGTTTCTTGACAAAGGCTACTGCCATATCGGCTACGTGTGCCCACAACTGTCCAGCCTTCACAACTTCATCCCATTCCATAGATTACAAATGTGTCCCTCTGCTTCTTGCCCCCCTGAAAAGGATTTTGGGAAACCCACTTCAGTTTTATATTTCACTTGGATCTCCACTAAATGACTTACTCTGTTTTGCTTGCTCAGTCATCCTGTTGCTCCTATATAAATATAGGTACATAAATATAGGTATATAGATTGATGTAGGCATGCATGTATGTTTCGCCTCTTAGATGTTCTAGCAATATGATACCCCATTGATGGCCATGGAGGACTGGAAGCATCTTTGCAGACTGGCTTTTACTTAGTGTTGTCTTATATGTGTCAAGTGCGATTTTGTGCCCACACACATGCAAGGATCATACCCTCTTCTGCTGGTGGAATTAACAAGATTTCTCCCCCCTGTCACACTTACATAGTTTCTACATGTGCAAATGTGTCATTCTATTGTGGATGATGTCCTCATTTTGAGAGTCTTGCTGTCATTGAGAAGGCAAGTCATGCCCTGACATCGAGAGGCCCCTACCTCTACTGGCATTCAGTACCTGGATTGTATCTATCAACCCCCATACCCCTCTTTCTATCTTCCTGTAGCTTTTTGATGTTGCTCTTTGTCTTTGTGTATTATCGCAACTGGCATGTGGTCTCTGAGGCGTCAATATGCTCGTTATCTCAGTAGGTTTGCACACGTAGACTTGAACCATTCTTCCCTTTTCATGCTCCCATGAAGAAAATCTCCTGGAGTTTTCTGTCCAGGTTGATTGTACAGGATGTTCTCTTCTGGGTAGAAGGATCCTAGGGTGGTTTAAGTTTCCTGATTCTTCAGTGGTTAGGGATATTCTTTCCTTCATTCTCTATTGGTCCCTTTAGCCATGGGAATGAATACTGTGTACAGTTCCCGGTTAGTGGTTCTTTTGTGTATGTCTCAGCCTCTGTGCACTTAATGTGCATGTGATCCTTACCTGCATATGTGTGCGTCTGTGTTAATGCATTTATGTACTCGTTCTTGACATGCTTGTTTTTGTCTGTTTGCTTTATATTGTGAGGCAAGGTGACCCTCCTTGCCAATGTCTGAGAAGGGATTCTCCAGATTCTTGCCACTTCCACTGAAGATCTGGACACCTCCTAGGGGCCACCGGTGGGGAATCATGGAAATGGGTTTTGGGTGAGTGTTTTTCCTTTGTCCTTTTGGGTCTGCACTGGGATTTTTGAACTCTAGTACTATCTTCAACTGATTGATATTCAGTTGTTGACTCATTAACTTGTGTGGCTTTTATTTACATAGCTACATAGTGTATTATTGACTAGCTCAGTGTTTATTTCTCAGAACGTCTTAGTTAGCTCTTTGCACCTGGAAGTCTTGGAGCCTCCTACCGGCCTACATCTGTCTAGCTGTTTGATTGAAGTTGTCTAGCATCATTCATAGCCCCCTTGCATCCACACATGGCCTCATTGCCAGTCCCGGAGTTTGAATAGTATTTCTCGGAATTGTTCCATTTGGATGGGTCCCTAGAAATTTCTATGACTGACTGTTGGAATGATGGTGTGAATGCCAGATACCCATGTTGTGTGTTTTATGAGACAGGCCACTTCCATCTCGGCTAGATGTGTCCGCCACTGTCCAGACTGCACAAGTTCATCTCTTTCCTTAGAGCACCTGTTGACCCTCTGCTTCTCGCCCCCTGAAGAGGATTTCGGTAAAGCCACTTCATTTTTCCAGTTTGCTTTTCACTTGGATCTCCACTAGATGACTTTCTCTGCTTTGCTTGCTCAGTGATCCTGTTGTTTCTAGATAAATATAGGTAAGTTGATTGATATAGTCATGCATGTTTGTTTCCCTTGGTGGATGTTGTATGAATATGGTAGTCCAGAAGGGACTGGAGGACTGGAAGCATCTTTGCAGTCTGGATTTTACTTAGTGTTGACTTGGCAGTGACCAGTGTGATTTTCTGCCAAGACACATGCCTGGATCATACCCTCCTCCACCTGGGGAATTAAGAAGAGTTCTACTCATTGAACCACTTACATACTTCTTATTTGTGTAAATATGTCATTCTTTTCTCTACGATGTCCTGCTTTGATGAGTCTGGCTGTCATAGAGAAGGCCAGACATGTCCTGACATCTAGAGCCTCCCACATCAACCGGCATTCAGTACCTACCTGGACTCTATATAGGGACGCCCACCCCCATTTCTGTCTCCTGTTAGACTTTTGGTGTTGCGTTTGCTTTTGTGTATTATGACAATGGGAATGTGATCTCTGGGGCATCAATGTGGTAGCTAGCTCTATTGGTTGCACACCCAGGCGTGATCTATCCTTCCCAATACTTTTTGTCTTTCAGTACACATGTGTAGGGAATGTCCTGGCGTTTGCTGTCCAGGTTGACTGTACAGGTTTTTCTCTTCTGGGCCGCTGGATCCAGAAATGGGCTGACCATTCCTGATTTTTCAATGGTTATGCATATACTGTACTTCATTCTATATTTGTGCCTTTAGCCGTAGGCATGACCACTCTTCAATTCCACCCTTAGTGATTCATTTCTATATTTCTCAGCCTCTATGTTTGTAAAATGCCTGTGATTCTTCCCTAAGTATGTGTGCACCTGGGTTAATATATTTTTGTACTTCTTCTTGACAGGCTGGTTTTTAGGTTTTTTTTTTTTTTTTTTTTTGTTTGTTTGCATTATATCCCTAGGCCAGGTTCCTGCTACAGGAAGACCAGAAAGTCTCCATGCTCTTTCCACTAACCCGAAGACCTGGATGCCTCCTAGGGGCCACCGATAGGGAATCACTGATGTGAGTTTGGGGTGAGTGCTTTTCAATTCTTCTGTTGGGTCTGCACTGGGACCCTAGCTACTGCACCTAGCTACTTAGAAGACTGAAGAGATTGGATAAATGAATCTCTCTTTTTTTCCATTAGGAATGTAGAATGGTACAGCCACTGCAGTTTCTTATATTTTTTCAGGTTTGTGTAAAGTTAAGCAACAGAAACTGGTAATACAACCTAGATATTTACTTAAGGGAAACAAATGTTTATCTGTAAGATGTGCTTTAAGACTACTTTTGCTGGATCCATGAATTAACAAAATGCAAAAGAAAAGGCATGGCATCTTTGTCTCGTGTGTGTGTGTGTGTGTGTGTGTGTGTGTGTGTGTGTGTGTGTGTGTGCCAACGCTGGGGCTTAAACTCAAGGGTATGAACCCTGTCCCTTAGCTTTTTTCATTCAAGGCTGGTGCTCTATCAATTGTGCCACAGCCAAGGTTTTGCTGGTTAATTGGAGATAAGTCTTTTGGGCTTTCCTGCCTGCGTTAGCTTCAAACTGTAATCCTCAGGTATCAGCCTCCTGAGTTATTTAGGTTTACAGCTGCGAGCCACTGGTGCATAGTCATAAGATATATTTGTATGTCTATAATTTTAAATTTATTGTGGGCAATTTTATGGCCTGATCTATGAACTATCCTAGAGGATGTTCCATGTGCACATGAGAGGATATATACTGTTTTGTGGGTAAATTGTTCTGTAGCTACTTGTAAAATCTTGTTTGTTTATGTTGTTCAATTTATCTATACCCTTGTGGAATTTTTCCTAGATGTTTTATCTGTTACTGAAAGTTTGAAATTTTTTTCGTATCAGTCCTGGGGCTTGAACTTGGGCTTTTTTGCACAAGGCAAGTACTCTACCACTTTGAGCCATAGTGCCATTTCCAGCTTTTTGGTGGTTAATAGGAGAGAAGAGTCACAGTTTCTGCCCAGACTTGCTTTGAATCATGATCCTCCAATCTCAGCCTTCTAAGTAGCTAGGACTATAGGTGTGAGCCATTGACTTACAGCTTGAATTCTATTAATAATGAATTATCCTGCATGGTTTTATGTTATCAATGTAAAATACAAAATATTAGATTTCATTATGATATTTTCATACATGGGTATAACATACTGGGATGATAACCCCCTTTCTCACCCTGTAAACTAAGTCCCCTTTCCCTTCCTTTTGTCCCAGTCCTTTTCCTGCAGTTGGCTTTACTGTCCTTTTTGTTTCTTTCCACTTTTTCTCTGTACTAAATATTTTCTAGGTGGTTGGGAATGTGGCTTAGTGGTAGAGTGCATGCCTAGCATGCATGAAGCCCTGGGTTGGATTCCTCAGTACCACATAAACAGAAAAAGCTGGAAGTGGCGCTGTGGCTCAATTGGTACCCAGGAACAGTGCATATGCCTCAAGTTCAAGCACCAGGACTGGCAATACTCACACACACACACACACACACACACACACACACACACGTGTATATATTGTCTAGTGTAAATTTTTCATCCCTTTAGTGATTCATACTACATTTTGAGCAATTTTTAAGTCAGTGATTCTACTTAAAATATATACACTAACTTAAAGTACTTCAGATTTTTGCTATTAATTCCAATAAAGAGAATCTTGGTTCCTTCATAGCTTCATTATCTCTTTTATTTTCTTCCATTATTGTAACAGTATACATATATACGTAGCAAACAGCAGTGTAATATTTCAATTACTACTTTATATGATAATCACATATTTTAACAACAAAGTAAAAATATTATTATAGATTTTTTCCACAATTTGGGATTAAACTTGAGACCTCATACTTTCCTAACTGGTGCTCTACTGTTTAAGTCATGTCACTAACCTAGCTTTTTGATGGTTATTTTGGAGATGGAGTTTCTCAGAATTTTCTACTCAGGTTATCTTTGAACAGTCTTAGCTTGTCAGTCTCCTGAGTAGCTAGAATTATGGGTATGAGTCACCAGCACCCCACTTACATATAGTATTTTGATAATAACTTTATTTACCATTTTTTGTTTATTTGTTTTGTTTTTGTTGCCAGTCCTGGGGCGTGGACTCAGGGCCTGAGCACTATCCCTGGCTTCTTTTTGCTCAAGGCTAGCGCTCTACCACTTGAGCCACAGTGCCACTTCTGGCTTTTATCTACATATGTGGTGCTGAGGAATTGAACCCAGAGCTTCATGTATACAAGGTGAGCAGTCTACCACTAGGCCATATTCCCAGCCCCTATTTACCATTTTTGTGTCTTTTTATTTCTGAAAAGTTTTTCTCTGTTTTTTTTTTTTTTCCTTTTTCATTGAGACAGTGCTTACTATATTGTCCAGGCTGGCCTCCAACTTTTGGGCTCAAGTAATCCTCCTGCCACAGTTTCCAGAGTAGCTAGAACTACAGAACTACAGGTAAGTGCCACTATACCCAGAGTGGCACTCATTTCTTTTGGTGTATACAAATTATCATTAAGTGCCTTATAGCTTCATTATACTTTTGTCTGACCCTCTCAATTTTATTATTGAAAATATTGCATTTCTATGATATATATAATTATATAGATAATGTGGAACATTTGCTTAACTTGGTAAGAAATAGAGGATTTTATAATTATGTTCATAAACATTTTACTATCATGCTTGTACTACTACTCAGGAGGCTAATATCTGAGGATCATGGTTCAAAGTCAACATGAGGAAGAAAGTCTGTGAGACTCTCCTCTCCAATAAACTATGCAGAAAAAATCTGGAGCTTATGCTGTGGTTCAAGTGGTGGAGCACTAGCCTTGAACACAAATAAGCTGGACAGTGCCCAGGCCCCAAGTTCAAGCCCCAGGATTGGCTAATAATAATAAATAATGATAACATTTTGCCAGAATTTTTTTGTTTTGTTTTTCCAGTACTGGGGTTTGATATCAGAGACTTGCATTTGTTCAGGTTCCTTGCTTTTTCACAGGTGGTACTGTAACCCTTGAGCTCCATCTCCAACTTGGCTCTTTGCTGTTTATTTTAGAGATAGAATCTTTCGGATTTGTCTGCTCAGGCTGCCTTTGAACAACAATCCTTTTGATCTCACCATTTTGAGTAACTAGGATTATAGGTATGATCTTACAGGTGGACCGAGGGATGGGGGAGTCAGTCTAAGGGCTTGAACTCAGGGCCTGGGTGCTGTGTGTCCCTGAGCTCTTTTGCTCAAGGCTAGCATTCTACCACTTGAGCCACAGCTCCACTTCAGACTTTTTTGGTGGTTAATTGGAGATAAGAGTCTCATGCACTTTCCTGCCTGGGCTGCCTGAGTAGTTAGGATTACAAGTGTGAGCCATCAGGGTCAGGATTCTGAATAGTTCTTGTATGCCAGTAACGCTATTTTTTTCTTAATGTCTTACTGCTTCTGTTGCAAAATTACTACAAACCTATGCAAAAGTTTAAAGCCTACATTTCCGGAAGTCAGAAGTCCATCTTACTTCGGCAAAATCAGGATATCATCAAGGCTTCACTTCCTTTGGGGCTGTAAAGGAAGCTTGCTTTCTTTTCTTTTTCTGGTTCTAAAGGTTATCTGCATTCTTTAATTCATGATCTATTCCTCTGATTTCAAAGGTATCCACAATTTATAAGTATCCTTGTGGACCATAAAGTTTGCTTTCTTTTTCCTCTTCCAGCTCAGGTCTACTGTTTTATTATTTGTGATTTTTTTTTAAAACTTAAATTATACTTTGTTATTCCAAATTTTTATTTGGCTCTTTTTGAAAATAACATATTTATTGATAGTTTCTATTTGATAAGTCATTGTCATTCTACCTTCCTATCATTCTTTCACCTTTAGTATCTTTAGTTCTTTGAATACATTCTTAACAGATACTTTACAGCCTTTGCTTAGTAATTTGACATCTGTTCCCCTTGAAGGCAGTATCTCATGCTTAGGGTTTTTCGTTCCTTTTTTCTTTTTTTTTGCCACGTGTGAGGCACAATTTTCCTGTTTAACTGAATATCTCTTAAACTGGATATTTTAGATAATATAACAATTCTCTTTTTTTGGTAGTGCTGTGGTTTGAACTCAGAACTTCATGTTTTCTGGGCTTGCCGACGGATACTCTATCACATGAATCACATCTCCAGACTGGCTTTTTGCTGGTTGCCTAGAAATGGAGTCTAGTGATCTTTTTTGCCCAGGCTGGTTTTGAACCTTGATCTTTCTGATCTCATCCTCCCGAGTAGCTAGGATTACAAGTGTGAGCCACTGGCACCAGTTCATTTTCATTTTTAAGCTTTGCTAAGTTGAGCCTAAATCAGCCTATGTAGTATTTAGTCACTGATTAAGTTATTGATTATGTTTGAGACCCCTTGGTATGAGATCAGTATGTGTCTTGGGGATGGCCTTCATGCATTAACTTTATGCAGCAGTTCTTTATTTTTCACTGAATTCCATTTCAGATTTCAAGCTTATCTACCTCTGTTGTCTCAACTGTGAATTCTGTTGTTTTAGAAAAGTGCCTTAAATTCTGTAATGCTCTGATCCAAATAATGTCAACTGCCTTGGCAACAGCATTTCCTGGATTTCCCTCCTTTCTTTTGGCAAATCCTTTTCATTATGAAGTGGGAACAAAATGAATATGAAGTGTGGACCAGTGTTGCCAATAGATTTCTTCCATTTTTCTGGTATAAATTTTCTGTAAGTACAATAAAGGTAAAGACAGATCCAAAAAGGCAAACAATATTTTCAAGGGGCAAAATGGGAGAGAGACTCATTTCTCCATTTCTTCATTAGAGCATATGCTTTAAACAACTTTTAATTGTGACTTATTTTTTCTTCTTCAAGATATATTTAAATCTTCTTTCCTATTTTTTTCTGGTGTTTTTTAAATTTTATTTTTACCAGTATGGGACCTGAGCCTAGTAATATGTAAATCCTTTCTAAAGCTGTGGGGTGTGTGTGTGTGTGTGTGTGTGTGTGTGTGTGTGTGTGTGTGTGCGCGCTGAGGCGTGAACTCAGGGCCTCACACTCTTATCACGAACTTCTTGCTCACTTCTGGTGCTCTACCATTTGAGCCCTGCCTCCTGCTTGGTATTTTGCTGGTTAATTGGAGATAGCATCTCACAGACTTTCCTGCCTGTCCTGGCTTTGACCCCACAATCCTCTATCCAGGTATCAACCTCCTGAGTAGCTACAATTACAGGAGGGAGCCACTAATGCCCGTCTTAAAGTTGATTAAAAATTATGCAATGCACTATTTGGGCTAAAAGACTGTACTAGGCCCCAATAAATAAGACCAAACCAAGACAGTCACTCATGCTAAATGCTATACAGATAGAACCCAAAACAGAACAGCTTTTCATGGAAAAACTTAGGTTTTTAACTACTTATCATAGAAATATGACAGAAAAAATATTTTTAAATCTATGACATGCTAGGCAGCTTGAGGAAAGGTACAGGAGATGGGAGGAAAGAAAGGGTAGCTCCTAATTTGAGGCAACATGCAGGATCTTGGTAAGAAAACTTCTCTGGCTAGAGTTGAGAAGAAAAGCTTTGGGGTTAGATGATAAAGGAAGTCCCTCGGGAACTGCAGTGTTGTAGTAGGCCTTAGGGGATCCTTCTTGACATAAAAGGCTTTTTCATCTTTTGAGTTGGGTTTGCTGACTCAGCTCTGAGTAGATATTCCAGCCACGTGGTCCAGTGTGGTATAGTGCAAACAGGGACAGCAGCATGGGAGGGTTGGAGGAGTTAGGGAACTGGGCTGGAGTAGGCCCTGCTTCCTCTTCTTTTTCCTAAATTGGTTATTGGTATTGCTGTGTTCCATTAAAGAAACATTGATGACTTGGCTGAAGTTCAGTGGTACAGCTCTCTTCTAGCTTGGGAGAGAGGTCCCAAGTACAATCAGAAAAACAGAGAAACACCCAAAAAGAATGTTTCCTCCCCTGTCTTCCTTTTTTTTTTTTCAAATTTTTATTATCAAACTGATGTACAGAGAGGTTACAGTTTCATACGTTAGGCATTGGATACATTTCTTGTACTGTTTGTTACCTTGTCCCTCATTCCCCCCATCCTCCTCCCCCTTTCCCTTTCCCCCTATGAGGTGTTCAGTTCACTTACACCAAACAGTTTTGCAAGTATTGCTTTTGTAGTTGTTTGTCTTTTTTTACCCTGTGTCTCTCGATTTTGGTATTCCCTTTCAATTTCCTACTTCTAATACCAGTATACACGGTTTCCAATATACTCAGGTAAGATTACAGAGATAGTGTAGATACAACCACAGGAAGGTGATACAAGAACATCATCAATAGTAGAAGCTACAGATACACATGGGACGTTGAAAGTAGTTACAACTGTGATATAACAATCGTTTCCATAACATGGAGTTCATTTCACTTAACATCATCTTATGTGATCATAAGGGTATAGCTATTGGGCTCTTGTGATCCTCTGCTATGACTTGCCTAAACCTGTGCTAAATATTCCCAATAAGGGAGACCATAGAGTCCATGTTTCTTTGGGTCTGGCTCACTTCACTTAGTATAACTTTTTCCAAGTCCTTCCATTTCCTTACGAATGGGGCAATGTCATTCTTTCTGACAGAAGCATAGAATTCCATTGAGTACATGTACCACATTTTCTTGATTCATTCATCTACTGAGAGGTATCTGGGTTTGCCCCATATTTTAGTGATGGCAAATTGTGCCATAGTTGTGCTGGTGGCTTTAGTGTGGACTTACTTGTAATCCTTTGGGTAAATGCCCAAAAGCAGGGTTGCTGGGTCATAGAGGAGCTTTATGCTTAACATTTTGAGGAACCTCCACACTGCTTTCCAGAGTGGCTGAACAAGTTTACACTCCTACGAAGAGTGCAGTAGAGTTCCCTTTTGGCCACATTCCTGCCAGCATCTGTTGTTATTGGTTTTCTTGATAATGGCCATTCTTACTGGGGTGAGTAGAATCGTTTTGTTGTTTTGATTTGCATTTCATTTATGGCCAGTGATGTTGAGCACTTCTTCATGTGCCTCTTGGCCATTCTCCTCTTCAGAGAAGCCTGTCTTTAAGTCTTTAGCCCATTTATTAAGGGGGCAGTTGTTTATCTGAGGATTTGTTTTGGAGGAATATAATTTTTTAGTTCTACATATATTTTAGATATGAGGTTCTTGTCTGTTGTATGGACAGTGAAGATCTCCTAATCTGTGGGCTTTCTATTTATCTTGCAAACTATGCCCTTTGCTATGTAGAAGCTCTGCAGTTTGATGCAATCCCAATTTTCAAACCTTACTTTGATTTGTTGTTTCTGGGTCTTTATTAAGAAAGCTTTGACCTGTACCAAAGAGCCCTAATTTTCTCGTATTCCTTCCTGCTATGTTTCCAGGGTATCTGCTTTTATCTTGAGGTTTTTCTTTGATTTATTTGGAATTGCTTCTGGTGCAGGCTGATATGTAAGGATTTAGCTTTAGTTACAGTTGTTTAACCAATTTTGCCAGCACCCTTTGTTAAAGAGGCTGTCTTTCTTCTTTCCTATTTTTTTTAGCTTCTTTATCAAAGATTAAGTGGCCATAGGTCTGCGGGATCATTTCTGGGTCTTCAGTTCTGTTCCATTGGTCCTCAGGCCTGTTCCTGTACCAACATCAACCTGTTTTTATTGCTATAGCTTTGTAGCAGAGTTTGAAATACTGATATTCCTCCAGCACTGTTCTTCCTGCTTAGGATTGTTTTTGCTATTTGGAATCTTTTATTCCATTTATTGTTCCATGTTTTGATTGTTTCCTCTATTTCATTAAAGAATGGTGTTGGCATATTGATGGGTATTGCACTGAATTTGTAGATAGCCTTTGGCAGTATTGCCATTTTCACAATATTAATCCTCCCAATCCAGGAGCAAGGGAGTTTTGTCCATTTGTTTAGTTCTGATTTAATTTCATTTTTCAGGTTTTTAAATTTTCATTTGTAGAAGTCTTTCACTTATTTGCTTAAGGTTATTCCTAAGAATTTAATTTTTTTGGGGGGGCTATTGCTAATGGAGTTGCTTTCCCAATTTCAGCTTCACTCTTTGCATTGTTGGCATACAGAAAAGCCACTGATTTTTGAGGATTTATTTTATATCTTGCTACCTTGACAATGTTTTGGACTTGGGAGTAGAGTTTATGGGATTCTTTAAATACAAGATAATGTCATCTGCAAAGAGAGAGTTTTACTTCATCTTTCCCTTTTTGTATCCCCTTTATATCTCGCTCTTGCCTTATTGTTCTGGCTAGGAATTCTAGTACTGTGTTGAAAAGGAGTGGAGGGAGCAGACAGCCTTGTTTTGCTCCTGACT